>NC_045619.1:12727272-13030303 GCF_009829155.1 Mustela erminea
CACAGGCACCGCAATCAACTGATTTTCAACAAAGGTGCAAAAACAACTCAGTGGACAAAGTACAGTTTTTCCAAAATGTACAAGAGCAATTAACGTCTAACATTCTATCTATCTATACAAAATTAACTCTAAAATAATGATAGAACTAAATGTGAAATCTAAAAAATTAAATTTAGGTTATTTTTTAGAACAATAATAAAGCCAATGACTCACTGGAAAATTAGCAAAGTACATGTTCAAAACCTGGACATTTACCCAAAATAAATGAAAGTACATGACCATAATAGGACTTGTACACTCATGTTCACCACAGTGTTATATGTAATAGTCTCAAACTGAGAACTACCCAAATATCCATTAAGAGGTGAATGGTTAAATAAATTGTTTATCTATACAAATGGCTACTGCTAAAAAATTGGGATTGAACTACATGTATGTTCAACATTGATACATTTCAAAATAATTATGCTGAGTTTAAAAAAAAACAAGCCAGATAAAACAGGGTATAAAACAGGGTATACACTGTTAACTTCATATATATAAATCTCCAGAGAATGTCACCTAATGCATCATGACAGAAAGATGAGAAGTTGTCTGGGGATAAAGAGATGTGGGAGGGAGGGATTCCCAAGGACATTAATAAACTTTTGAGGAGCATAACAATAACACAGAGGACATGGGGAGATGGAGAGGAGAAGGGAGTTGAGGGAAATTGGACAGGGAGATGAACCATGAGAGACTGTGGACTCTGAGGAACAATCTGAGGGTTTTGAAGGGGCAGGGGGTGGGAGGTTGGGGGAGCCTAGTGGTGGGTATTATAGAGGGCACGGATTGCATGGAGCACTGGGTGTGGTGCATAAACAATGAATTCTGTTACACTGAAAAGAAATTACATTTTTAAAAAAATAAAGAAATAAATAATTTTAAAAAAACTTTTGAGATGATCTATATGTTCATTTTCTTGATTGCTATGATGGTTCCACGGGTGTACATATGAGTCAAACTTAGCAAAATATACACTTCAATCACATCCATTTTACCGTACACCAATTACACTGCATGAACGATGACTGGATAAAAACATTTCTAAAAAATGGCATTCAGGAATTATAACTTATTGCATGCAATTTTAATAATTTAGCAAATTGACTATAAAGGGATAGTTAAATCTAAGTATGGAAGATAAAAAAATAAACCTCCTAAAAGAAATATATGAGGTATCTTTATGATGTTGGGACAGGCAAAGTGTTGTTAAAGTAGATACATGTCCATCGATAGATGGATGGATTAAAAAGATATGGGTTTTTTTTTTTTTTAAAGATATGGCATGTACACTGTGGAATATTACTCACCCATCAAAAGGAAACCAAATCTCGCCATTCATGGCAATGTGCATGGACCTGGAAGGTACTATGCTAAGTGAAGTCAGTCAGACAGAGATAGACAAATACCATATGATTTTACTTAGATACAAAATCTAAAAACAGAGTTAACAAACAAGCAGACAGACAAAAACAGAGAGAGACTCATAAACACAGAAAACAAACTGGAGGCTGCCTGAGGAGAGGGGAACCGGGGAAGAGGCGGAACAGGTGAAGGGGATGAAGATGCAAACTTCAAGTCATGAAATACATAAGGGGATAAAAAGTACAACATAGAGAATATAGTCATTGTAACAACTTTGTGTGGTGACAGATGGTAACTACACTTATTGTGGTGAGCAACTGATCGCATCTCCGTCAAATCGCTATGTTGTACGCCTGAGACTAGTAAAGTATTACATGTCATCTCCACTTCAATTTAAAAACATGAATACATAATGTAGATATAAAGAAACTAACGGGAAACATTTGGATAATTTTAAGTTGAAATTAAAATTTCTGTTAATTAAAAGATATTTAAAAAGTAAAAAAGCAAGACACAGAGTGAGGGCAGATAGATCGATCGAGGATACATAATGGATGCATAGATCCAAATAAAGAACTTTTATCCATAGCCTTAAAATAAGCTTCATCACCTCAGTGTGACCTCTAAGGCTCTCCTGACCTGACCTGGATCCTGTCTACCTCTTTGTCTTCGTTTCTATAACCCTCTCCATTTGGCATATTAAACTCCTCTCCTGAGTAATTTACTAACTCCTCTGCCTCTATCCCTTTTCGCCTGCCATTCCTTCTGGCTAAAATACCTTTACTCCCTTGTCTCATCTATGGGTATCCTCCCAGACACCCCCTTTAGGAAGCCATCACTGAGCCCAGCACACAATACACAAGGCACCCATCATCCAGGTGCCTTCATCACCCTGAGCACTTCCGTTCAGAGCAGCAACCCCTCTTTATGACAATAGTTGGGTAATTGCTCAATAATCCTTATTACATTGGGAGTTTTCACGGCAGAAAGTATATAGCTTATCTTCACAATCACAGTCCCTGAGATAGCAGTTGCTAAATTAATGTTTATTGAATGAATAAAGGAATAGGAGAAGGGAAAGAATACATCAGCTCTAATTTTACAAGCAGAAATCCCGAAACACTTGGAAAAGGCATTCCTCTCCCACAAGATAAAGCAACATCTGGCAGGCATCTGCAAGTCTGTTGGGAGGCTTCCGGGAAATCAGAAATGCACGTAATGAAAGGTTGGGGCTTTTTTTCTTCCATAGGGTGTTTGCTGAGCCCCGGGGAGAGCTCGGGGAGGAGTCAGGACAGCAGCCGAGCAGAACCCGATTATGGATCAGCTGTCAGATTGCAAAAGAAGTCTTTCTCATGCCAGACAGATTGCTTGCTGAGGATCATTAACCATTTAGGACACATGACATTTTTTCCCCCTTTAAATTGCTTTCCAACCTAGCAATATGAAAATGAAACCCCATTAGGACAAAATCATCTTTCATTCATTATCAGGATCTCATCCTTCAAGTGCGATTAGGAAGAATTTGAGGTCATCTCCCACTTCTTGAGGTCGAACAGCAGAAAAACGATGGGGACTGTTTGCGGGGGGTTGACGATTTGGCTTAGAAGAGGTGGCTTCTTTCTATTTGTATATATATATATACATACATACAAATATATATCGAGCTCCTACTGTGTGCAAGAAACTGTACACAATTTCTTCTTAACACGATGAAGTACTCACTCTCATAGTGAGAAAAATGTCTCCAAAGGCCCAAGTAAATAGCACAAATTCAAAGGTCTGACATTAACTCATTAATTTATTCATCCAACAAATAAATAATTGTTGATTGCCTAATGTAAGTTCTATGCCAGGGACACAACAGTGAGAAAAGATACAGGCACAAGCCACAATGTCACACAACCTCCTGCCCAACAGAAAAAGATGGATTACAAAGCATTAATTATCATAAACTAGGGTACTAGGTACAGTGGTAACACAGAAGCAAGGAAGCTGGTCTTCTGTGGATTAAGGGTTGTCTTCCAAGAAGAAGTAACATTTAAGCTGAGATCATTAGAACAAGTCAGAGTTAGACCCAGGACAGTGGGTCTAAGAGAGAGGGATTGAAGAGAGAAGGTTCTGGTAGCATCCACAACAGTCAAATCATCAAGAAACGGGTAAGCTGGGGCGCCTGGGTGGCTCAGTGGGTTAAGCCGCTGCCTTCGGCTCGGGTCATGATCTCAGGGTCCTGGGATCGAGCCCCGCATCGGGCTCTCTGCTCAGCAGGGAGCCTGCTTCCTCCTCTCTCTCTGCCTGCCTCTCTGCCTACTTGTGATCTCTCTCTGTCAAATAAATAAATAAAATCTTTTAAAAAAAAAAAAAAAGAAAGAAACGGGTAAGCCACAAGGCACAGCAGGACATCATGCTAACCACAGGTGGGGCCAGTGAGGAGGCCAGCCCCAACGATAACTAAGGACTGTGGCCCCCTTGCACAGGCCAGACACTTTGGAAGCAGCATCCAGGCACAAAAACTTCAGCTGTTCTCCTGCAAGCCCTGACACTGACCCCTTGTAATGCCAGGGCCCGGACTTGAGCTTTGATGGCTTAGGTACCCACTTCAAAGAGGGCTCTCTCTGTGAACACAGGGCCGGCCGGCCAAAGGACTGGATTTGGGGCCAGGCCCTCACCTGTCTTCTGGGTTTTAGAGCCTTGATTTGATTTCACAACTGGCCATTCGTGGGCCCCTCGTTTTTTGCTCTTCCTGAGCTTCAAATCTCATCCTCCCATATGCTTTACACACATCAACAGTCAGCCTGAAAAACTCTAGGCCCCCAAACCCGACACGAAGAAAAGCAGAACCTCAGGCCTGTGCCCTCTCTCTCTCTCTCTCTCTCTCTCTGTGATCTGGCTATGTGGCCCCAAGTGTGCCCTGTGAATTCCAAGACTTTTAAGTAAAACACCTTCCCCCCCATTCCACCCCTTACTGCCCTAAGGGTGACTGCAAAGGCATCCTGCTGACCTAATAAGAATCACGGCTTCAGATTCCCCTCTTTTGAAAGACCTTTTTCATGGATGCAAGAAATACTGGTTGGTTTTCTATTCTGTGCCGGGTACTGTGGATTCAGTAGTGAACAAGAGGGGCAGCATCTGCCTCTATGGTGCTTTCCTCTAACGGAAGAGAGCTCATGGAAGCACCGAACTTAGGAGTCCAGAGGACAGACCTAGTGAATAAATATGTAACATAAAGTCAAGCAGTGGTGACTGTTCAACAGTCATGAGACAGAGCAGTGGTTCTCAACCAGGACTGATTCTGTTCCCGCTGAGGACGGAAGACATCTGGCAATACCTGAAGGCATTTTCAGTCCTCACAGCTGAAGGAGATGGTACTGGTGCCTAGTGAGTAGAGGGCAGGGCTGCAGGAAACATCCAACCTGCACAGGACAGGCCCTCCCCCAGCGAAACATTATCTGGCCCCTGTTGGGTGCATGGTCAAAGGAGCGAGACTGATACAAAGCGAAGGTCAAGCAAGCTTTATTTTGTGCCAAGCATTGGGAATCAAACTGACCAGCCAGGGCCGTCCCTTGCAAAGAGGTGATGACCCTCTGCCTTACAGACTAGCTTTTAAGGGCAAAGGCCACGTGGTTAGGACTGGCCATGCACAGGTGGCCAATGAGATTGTAACACAGAGAAAGCTGCACAGTCCTGCTAGGTCACACATAAATGACCAATTGAATTACAATTTACCCTATAGTAGATATTTGAACTAGCCTATCACCTTGGTCAGAATGGGCGCCCAAAAGGCCCCCAAAGGATGGGGCCCATACTCCTTGGTAGCTAGGAGACAGTATGCGCCCCCACTGGTTGAATACCTCCACCTGGCCTGACCCATCCTTGTATTTGGGCTTTGTTACCTGGTACTGGTTTCAGGGACTTGCTTTTAAGTAAGTTCCTCTGGGGTGCCAGGGGGCAAGGTCAGGATAAAGCTGCTCTGGCTAAATAGGCCCTTACAGCCCCAAATGTCCATAGTGCTGAGGCTAAGAAGCCCTAACACACACACACACACACCCTTCACTCCACCACCTACCCTCTCACCATCATTTTCTCCTTTTATAAATACCACTTCACAGCCAAAGAATGTGAAGTCAGTTCAAAAAAATCCAGTTTTCTTGAAACCATCCAGATTTGGGCACTGCATAGATGTCTGTTATGATGGAACAAACACGGGAAGAGTGGATAAAAGCTGCAGCTTGTAAGATTAAATTGGTTTTATTAATTTAACCCATTACAGGTACTCTAAGCCATTTCCCATGCTAATAATTTCATTAAAAAGTTAAAGACTGCAATTATTGCAGGAAATGAGCATCTAAATGGCAGGGTTTGGGGATTCCCTGAGGTGTTTTGGTTTGAAATTTGAAATAAAATTTTTCCTTACCGAAATCCAAGAAGATACTAAGACATTTCTGTTCATGGGAATAGGGAGCAAAATTATTTTGGTTCTTTTATAATAATTAACAAGAATAACTATCCAAACTCTTATAGGTTTCCCAAACCCAATTTCAATGTCACGGAGCTTAATCCAGCAATTCTCAGACACCAGGAGGGTGTTAAAGATTTCAACTGAATTCTGACACTGTCCATGCAGAGACAGCCCCAGATCCTACAGGATGAGGGCCCACCTCCCCGCCCCACTTCAGACCCAGTAGCAAGCCACCCCCCCACGTGGGGCACAGGTGACATTCTTCCAGGTATTTCCCAATTATCATAATGTTAATACCTTGCTAGAGGGGAAAGCCAGGCCTCCTTATCTTGTAGGTACCCTGTAGGTCCTCTTTAGCATATGAAAGTTCTTTTGAAACATCCGTTTCCCTCACCTCCCCCAACTACAGTAGTATATAATCAGCCACCCCTCACAACCCTGGGGCAGCAGCTTTTTCTGCCCAAGGTTCCGGTTCCTGGGCTTTAATAAAACCATTATTTTGCGCCAAAGCTGTCTCAAGAATTCCTTCTTGGTCTTGGGCTCCAGACCTCACCCCACTGAACCTCACCTACATTCCAAAACCACACCACCAATGCAGCAGATTGGGGGTTCCAACTGATGAGGGAGCAGGAGGCTGGCTGAAGACAAAGCAAAAGCTGGCACTTTGCACCCCCTCTCCACCGGCTCCCTTCCGTAATATGTGTAGCATTCCTCAGGCACCCCTGACTGCCATAAAAGATAAACAAATAGTTAACTTGCAGAGATCACAATCCTGCAGGACAGGAATCTCCCTTGCTCTACAAATGCCCTAGAGATCTACAAACAAAGAAATTACTTTATCAATAGCACAAATTTCCAGAGACAAATAACTCAGTTCCTCAAGCCCTAATATCTCCCTTCCCATCATAAACGAAACTGGAGGAGGCTGAGGTAGAAGGGAATGTAAATGATAGCAATATCACAACACCCCACCAAGAATCTCCCAACTATCTTGATGTTAATGGCTGACCTAAAGACAACATTGATCAAGCCACAAGGGCAAGGCCTCCTCCTGGCGCCCTACAGGCCCTCTTTAACATAAGAAAACTCCATTGAAACCTCCCATCCCCTCATCTTCCCCCAACTGCAAGGTATATAACCGCCATCCCTCACAACCCGGGGCAGCAGCTCTTCCTGCCCACGGGTCCTGTCCCCGTGCTTTAATAAACCACCATTTTGCACCAAAGATGTCTCAAGAATTCTTTCTTAGTCATCGGCTCCGGACCTCAGCCCACCGAACCTCACTTAGGTTTTAGAACTTCATCACAACCACCTCCTCCTTGGGTTCTTTTGCTAGGGCAGCTCACAACTCAGGGAAACACTCCCTTAAATTACTAGTTTCTTAAGAGATAACGAGAACACATACCCATCAACAGCCAGAGGAAGAGATGCATAGGGCCAAGTCTACAGAAACGGTGTGGCGCTCCCATGCCCTCTCCAGGGGAGCTCAAGACCCTGCTCTTCCACGTGTTCAACAACCACGGAGCCCCTGCGCCTTGTTCTTCTGGGTTTTATGGAGGTTTCATTGCATAGTCTTGATGACTAAGTCCCTGACCGTTGGCTGATTCAGCATCCTGCCCCTCTTGTCCTCACTGTAGTCAGAGGGTGGGACTGAAAGCCAACCCTCAAATCACAGGGTTGGTTCTCCAGGCTGCCGCCCCCTCCTCTGGTTATCTAAGGGCTTTCCAAAGGTCTCATCATTAACATAACACAAGATGCTTTTATGGCCCTTAACACTGGAAATTCCAAGGGTTTTAGGAGTGAGTCTAGAACCCTGGACAAGACCAAATACATATTATAAACATTCAGATAACCAAATACATATTAGTATATATATTAGTATATATCAGATGTTAGATACATTTAGATGTAACATTCAAATATATATTAGAAGCATACATCATTCAGATGACCAAATATTTATTTCCTATAAATCACAATGTTGCACAACCTTATCCCCACATCCTTAAAGTGGAGGATTTTTTTCCCTGACAAATAAATTTTATATTTTATAATATAAATATAATTTATTTATAAATTTTATATCTTTACAATAGTCCAAATAGTATGGAAAAATTCATAAAATATGGACCCAATTAAAAACTGAATGCTTAGACAAATCTGAGATAAATCTGATCTTCCTCCCCCTGCATTAATGTTAAAACTCTCTCCGGATCACCCTACCATGCTGTCCTATAGGATACCCTTCTATATCCTTTTCACCCCATCTATTCCCCACACGAGCTAGGGCAGGCAGAATTTCATGCCTTCTAATATATTACATAGAATTGATGAAGTTCTAGAACCTAGGTGAGGTTCGGTGGGCTGAGGTCCGGAGCCGATGACCAAGAATGAATTCTTGAGACATCTTTGGAGCAAAATGGTGGTTTATTAAAGCACGGGGACAGGACCCGTGGGCAGGAAGAACTGCTGCCGCGGGTTGAGAGGGGTGGCAGGTTATATACCTTGCTGTTGGGGGGGTGGTGAAGGGATGGGAGGTTTCAATGGAGTTTTCATATGCTAAAGAGGGCCTACAAGGTGCCAGGATATCCGAGGCCTACTGGAGGCCTTGCCCTTGCAGGCCTTGCCCCTGCGGCTTGATCAATGTTGTCTTTAGACCAGCCATTAAATGCTACACATCGGACTGAGGGGGAGCGGATGGAGGGGGGGGTACAAGGCACCAGCTTTTGCTTTGTCCTCAGCCAGCCTCGTGCTCCCTCATCAGAATCACTTAATCTTGATGGTGGATGCTATTTATTTTCTATCTTCCCTGCTAGAGTGTAAGGCCCAGGAGGCCAGAGATCTTCATTTTGCTCAATGATATCTCAGAAGCATCTAGTACAGTATTTGGAGCCCAAGAGGAGCTCAAAACATGAACCATGAATGAATCCTTTAATTTTTATCCAGGCCACATGGTAGCCAGGCTCCAATGAGAGCCTTGGGTACATTATGCATTTCTTAAATCGTGCATCCCAGCTAAGATATACGGAGTAACTATTTTGCTTCCTGCCCTTAGCTAAGTATAGGCAAAACAAGCAACAAGGCCTGATCTCTATCCCTTGTGATCCGCCATTCACTTTATACTCCACCCATCCTCATTAGCTTAATTTTCCCCAAACAGGCAAAGGTCTTCAAACTCTGAATCCTTTGCCCCTATGATTACTTCTGCCCGATGAATAATACTGAATAATACTTAACAGGTACTGAGTGTGTGGTTCTAAGTGCTTTACATGCATTTACTTATTTAGTCTTCATTACAGCACAGGTTATCTAGGTACTTTTAGTATCCCTCTGTTTACAAGGAAAGACAACTGAGGTTCAGAAAAGTGAACTAAATTGCCCAATGACATGTCGCTGGTAAGCCAGATATCTCTGATTCAAACACAGGCCACTTGATTCTAAAATATCACTTCTTCCAATACTGTACAACAGAAAAGTTCCCTTTTCTGTTCTTTGCATGCCCCAAATCTTATCTCGGTCTAACTTAGAAGTCTTGAACTTTAATTCATTCAGGAACCAGGCAGGTAACAAAAATACATGAAAGTGCTGAATGAAATGAAAGAGAATCACAGGTCTGCAGTGAATTGGAGACTTACCCAGTTTTCTAGGTGACAAATGCTGCCTGTGTGAACCAAACCATGCTTCACTTGGATTCAGCCCATATGTTGAGAATGTATCTGTGGATGTATCTCCAAGGTCAGTGTTAGTCACTTCCTCTTGGGTATCCCCTTGGCCTTGAGGTCCTTAGTACTTCATCTGTGAAGACACTGAGCAAGTTGTTAACACACAGTGGACTAGCACAGACACACAGAGTATGGTGGTGTCTAAGACAGTAAAACACTCTGCCTTCCTGAAGCTTCCAGTAGTAAGGAGACCCACACTAATACTCAAGTATTACAGTTGCAATGATAGAAGCCTGCTCAGAGGAAGTGGGGGAACACAGGAAGAAGGGGTGAAAATGGTCAGTAAAGTCCTTAAGGAGGCAGGGACTGTTGAGTCTTTAAAGATGAATAGATGCCCACCTATCAGGGGAAGCCATGGAATAACCAGAGGGACAAGGCTGAACAGCTGGAATTGTCAGGGAAGTTCAGGAATATCCATATGGCCAGAACTAAGGACTTTCAGGTGCAAAGGGCACAGCAGAGCAGGAGGCAAGGCAGGAGTTTTTGTCTGGATACAAAATCTCCCCCATGGGCTAAAGAAGGATTTTAAGAAGAAAAGTAACCTGAGCAGGAAGGTTAGGTACAAGATGATTTAAATAGCTGGGTGGGAAATAACATGTTTTTGGATTTTTTTTGGATGGGAAGGAAAGCAATGAAAAACAGACTTGAGAGATGGAAACATATGGAATCTCAAGGACTTGCTAACTGGTGGGGTCTAGAAGAATGAGAAGGAGTCTAAGATGATGGTCAGATTCTGGGCCTGGTGGAGGTGGGGACAGTGGATAGTGCACAGTAGAGCCATAACCTGATCTAGAGGGCATGGCTGGAAGGGTAGGATGTATGGGGAGAGACACTAAGCTCAGTAGCATTTTAGAAACATATATGCAAAAGTTCCCAGCAAGGTTTTAATACATAGGTTGAAACTCAGTGAACAGCTGTGGGCAGTTGTTGAACCCATGAAGAGTAAATGATTTCCAGTGGATGCAGAGTAAATAGAGCAGAAGAAGCCAGGACAGGGCCCTGGGGAAAACAAGATCTATGAGTCAAGAAGATAAAGACAAGGCTACAAAAGCAGCTGAATGAGGAAGGTATGGCCAGAGATCCAAGGAGAATCACAGCAGAAGGAAACCAAGTCAACATCACTGAGGACACCCAAGTATCCACTGCACTGATCACAACAGTGGTCCATGGTGGCCCTGCCAGGGCAGTGCTGGTCAGTAGACCAGTATCCTGACTGTAGTGATTGGGTGGTGATCCATGTAGAAGTTGGGGAACCCGGGTTTGCAGACAAAAGAGGGAGGGACCAGAGGAGAATGAATGGCTGAGGGTAGAGGGTGCTTATGTGGAAGACATTGGAGTGGGTTCTTCATCTGAGAAGAAGCCAAGTTGAGCCAAGAGCAAATGCAGACAGAGAGATGTCTGGGTTGAGACGGGAAGGCATAAGATCCTCAGCACAGGTGGAGAATGTCTACATTCGAAGAGAGACGACCACTGCCTCTGGACTGGGAGAAAGACGGTGGAAGTGTACATGCAGGTGTATTTTAGGGGGCTCACAGGAAGCTTGAGGAAGTTCCATCTGACACCATCAGTTTTCTCAAAGAAGTGGGAGGGAAGGGCCTCCACTCAGAGCACCATCTTCATAGCCACAAGACCCACCTTCCTCCACAGAGCTTCTCTGGGTTTTTGTCTCCATGTGTCCTTGTTCTTTCCTAGGTGGTTGGAGGGCTTATGTTGCCATAACAACGGGATGCAGCATTTTAGTTCTTAAAACCTGTGTGTGTGTGTGTGTGTGTGTGTGTGTGTGTGTGTGTGTGATGGGCACATGTACACATACATGCAAAAATGAATTTGAGTTTCTAGTAATTGTGTGTGAACATGGGCTGGGGTAGCTGAGAGTATTAGACTAGGTGTTTCTGCAATTGTGCCTGTGAATAAGTTACGTTGGCAAGAGGATGCTGGTGTGTGGACACCAGAGAAGGCATGTGAGTGTGAATATCTCCTTACGGTATGAGTGTGTTTGAGTGTACTAGCATGATGGTGTGTCCACAGGGAATATCTGATGTCTGGGCATGTGTGTGTGTGTGGCATGTTGGTTCATGCAGGGAAGATCATAAAGTTACATGAGTCGTGCATATGTGTGAACAGTGAGTAGGTATGTGTCTGTGTGTGTATATCTGTGTGGTGATAAGTGTGCATGAATCTGTGCATATGGGGGTCATGACAAAGCATGTATGGGTTGGAGTGTGCACGGGTCCGTACCAGAGCATCCTCAGTGGTCTTAAAGTCCTTGTGCAGACTAGTTAAAAATTTCCATATGTTCCCTCTCATTTCCCACATAGATTTCAAATTTTATCTGGCCATCTTCATCTATGTCCGTGGTCTCTAAAAGCTGGTTGTAGATTTCACCTGATGTTAGGGGCAGTCACATGCATAGGGGTTTTGTGGAAATCCCATAGATATATAAAAGTCAGAGAAAGAAAGACCGAGCGTTTACCAAGGGTCTGTGAGGACTGTGGTGCGCATACATGTTTGAGTCTGCATATAAGTTGTATGTGAGAGCTAGCATCGCTTGTTTCAGGAAGAATTTATAAAGCAACACCTCTAGGTCAGGCTTTGTTGCAGATATTGGAAAACAGCAGTAAACTGAAAGCCAGAGCCTGGTCTCCGAAAACTGAGGTCCTAGTGAGGGGTGACAGACCATAAATTAATAAGCTGATAGGTAATATGTAGATGGTGAGGACTAAGAAGAAAAATAAATCAGATGAGGGGGATGGAGAGCAATCCCTTTTACATAAGAGGGTCCAGGAAGTCCTCTCTGGGGAGGTCACATCCGAGCAGTGGCTGGTTTGGATGATGGAACAAACTCTGGGGTGGCTGCTTCCTCGAAGCAGAGGAAGTTCAAGAGCCCCTGAGGGAGGAGGGCATGTGGGGAGGGAGCAAGGATACCATGTGGCTGGAGTGGGGGTGATGGAGGGAGTGCGTGGGAGCAGTGGAGGGAATGAGAGGCAGGTGGGGAGCCAGGTCAGGACTTGAGAGCTTATTCTGAGGGCACTGTGGGATGTGAGAGCAGAGTTTTATCAGAGGTTTGTCTTAAACTGACAGAACGTGTGGAAGATTGCTACGCTCCTGTAGGGCATTTAGACTCTAAGAAAGCAAGAACGGAAGGAGGGAGATGGATCAGGAGGGGCTGTGGCCAAAGTCCAGAGGCAGTGGAGATGGCGAGGAGTGGTCAGATGATGGGCACCTTCGGTAGATCAGACAGGACTTGGCAGTGCGAGCAAAAGAAGGGAGTCGTGGATCTCCAAGGCTCTGGCTTAAGTGACAAGAAGAGTGGAGGTACCATTCACAAAGATGGGGAAGCATACAGGAAGTGTAGGATTAGAGATGGAAGTGTGCAGTGGGAGATGCCTGCTGGATTCCTGAGTGGGGAGGTCAGATAGGCACTGCACAAAGGAATCAGCAGTCTGAAAAAAGGGCTGCGAGAGGGAACCAGAAACCTAAGGGTTAACACTCTGTAGGTGGTATTTAAATCTTTGAGATGGGGTGAAACCTTGTGGAAAGCAGCTGGGACAGAAGGATGTTGGGGAGGAGGTGCCCCAACAGGTAGAATTCAGGAAGTGATGGAAATTGAGACGATGACTCTAGGAAGGTGGTTAGAAACCCATTTGGTTCTACTGTCCTAAGACCCAAGAAAGAATATTTCAATGAGGAATGAGTCACCCCATGTGTCCAACGCTGCTGATAAATGAATTTAGATGAAGACCCGGCATTGGCCACTGGATCTGGCTATGTAGCAGTTGTTAGAACTGTGACTTGAGAGCTCCCATGCAGCAGGTTGTGAGGACGCAGAATGCTGGGTAGTGGGCTTTGGAACACCCTCCTCCCAACCTGTTACGGCAAGAGACCTGAGGAAGCCAGACAGGAAAGCTCTCTTCCAGCCACTTACAAAATGCAAGTCTGGGCATGTTCCTCCCTTAAGATCCATCATGAGGCTCATTGTTTTTCAGCAGGAATCCAAAGTCCTTAACATGACATAAAAAGGTACAGCATGATTTGACCTCAATCCACCTCTGGGGTCTCATTTCTTTACTTGCCTGCTGCTGCTCCCACATCCCTCAAATGGTAAATCTCCTAGGAACAGAAACCAACACTCAGTTTGCTCTTCCGGTTCAGTCCATTAACCACGTCTCACTTCCTCCTGAATGCCTTGCTCTGTGGATGCTGCATAAATAATTGAATTTTAAACTACCTGATACTGACCCGAACCGGGGGGAGCTCAGACTTGTTGTCCCTGGTGCCAGGGATCCTGACTCTGTCTCACTGGAACCTGAGAGCCCTGCAGGGCATTTGGAATTTGAATCTGGTGTCCAGACCCCCAGCCTGCTCAAGTGCCCTTTGATATCCTGATGCTCCTTTCTGTCTCCTGGATCCTCAGAGCTGTCCCCACTCTCCTCCCTCACTCCAAGGGGACTATGATCAGGAACATGAAACCCCAACAGAAACAGTGGGTGAGCATCTACTCAGCTCAGGCTGCCCCTGGCTGGAATGCCCGGTAGGGGTGACCCACCTGGGACCACACAGTCAAGGGTAACACCCTGGGGGACCCAGAGAGGCAGGACACATTAGTTTGGTGGAGGGTGCCCCTTGCCGACCGTGTGCTCTGGATCTATGCTTTGGAAACAGAGTTTAGAGAAAGTAAACCTTTCTTCCCTCCAGCTCTCTGTAATGTTGGGGGAGGGTGACCTCTGTCCATTATCTGACTTCTCTTTGGTTTTGAGTTTCAAAAAGGTCATACATGAAATCGCTGCTATTTACACATGTGTGCTTTGGGGAGAGCACTTTACATTTCCTGAGCTTCTTCATTAGGAAGACAGAGGCAAATATACTGTCTTCCTCATCATGAAGAATAAATGGTTGAAAATGTGTCAAGTGCTTAGAAATGCACCCCTGTCATTAGTAAGTGCCATTAGCATTATAATTATTATTATTCTGTTCAGGGACAGGCTTAATTTTAGATAGTTTCTCCATAATCCTATTGGACAAATTCTTTGAATATAGGCCACCCTTCCAGATTTGCAAGAGGGCTATGGGCTTCTGGTTTAAGTGTTAGGATATAGGTTTGGTTGCATGTAACAAAGACCCAAAAATAAGAGTGGCTTAAACAAGAGGGAGGCCTTCTCATTCTTACTCACATAATTGGAGCTGGAATTACTTCTGCACAAAGCTGGCCTGAAACCAGGCTTCTTCTTTCTTGTTACTCTGGAGTGTAACTCTTGTTACTCCTTGGAGTGTAGCCCATGACTCAGTGGACCATAGTGGTCACCACCTCCCCCTTTCAGCCAGGGAGCACCAGGAAAGAGGAAGGAAAAGCCATGCGCTTGTGGTCACCAACTCGACTTGCCCTCCATTGGCTAGGCCATGGTCCCGAGGCTACGTGTGGGGAATGACTTCTCTGTGGCCATGTGCTTGACCTCCAATTCTGTTATTCTGGAAGAAGAGGAGCATGCATGTCTGGGGACAAAGTTCCTACCACATTCTTGGAGTTCATGATAGAATGTCTATTTCCAAATTTCAGACATCAGTGCATAAGCAGAGGCTAAGGCAGCCGGGACTAGCACAAACTCTGAAGTCAGAGAGCCTGTGTAAATCCCAGCCTTGCTGCTCACTAGCTGTGTGACCTTGGGCAAATTACGTTAGGTTTCTGTGTCTCAGTTTACTCATTTGTAAAATGCAAAAAAAAAAAAATCACCACCAACTCATAAGAATTAATTATACATACAAATCTGTATCTAGCTTAGACTACAGTTACTTTATATTAAGCACTAATGAAGTGTTATTATTATAATGGTGAACGCTTTATTATTATAAACCTGTCATTTTTTTTTAATTAACTAAATCACGTATCTACCCCTTTCCAAGGCAATAGTGTCTATGTGCCGGTAGTACATTAGGTTTGGTGTGCCAATTATATATAAGCTTTTTTCTAATATATCCTAATTTATATTAAAATAGACTAGAAAATCCAAAAATACTTAGTCCCAACATGTTTTAGAGATTTTCACGCATGACCCCTGCAACCATCTTGTCCATAAGCAGTACACATGCTCCCTGCTTCGGGAAATACCTGACAGAACCACAAGCCTCGGATTACAATTACTTGCCGTTTGACCCTGGGCTGTCGTTTCTCTATTCTGACACACAGTTTCCAACTGTACTAAACAAGGCAAGAGTGAAACCAGGGTGTGCAAAGAAGAACAGATGAAGAGTGTGTGGGAGAGCATAGAGACTTCGCACCTGGCACGAGACAGGTGTGCAGCCAAGTCCAGCCGAGTCTGAAACTCACAAAGACAGATTATGTCTTCATTACCTGGTGAGCGGGGTCAACTGTGGGCAGCTTCTTCATCTGAGGGCTTTCGGGAGAAGAAGTAGCAATTTTAGAAACCAATGGCCCATGACTGCCTTCCTTGCTGGATACGGAAGTATTTTCCTTGAAGAGTGAAGTCATGAATCTGCCACGTAATTATCTACTTCTTACAGTTCCCGTGGAAAGGCGGGCGGACCGAGGTCAGAAGAAAGGCGACCTCCAAAGTTGAGAATGTCCTTGAGACAAAAGCTCCCTTCTGCCCACCTCCCCCACCTCTCTGTCTCTTCCCTTGGAGGTGGATTATGTCTCTCCTGACAGGCTCTGAAGATGGAATTTTCTGAGAACTGGGGCAGAATCTCTAATAGAGAGATTCAGCTGCTTATCTCAGCCCTGTCGCGGCAGCCTCCGCCTCGCTCCTCCCTTCTTATCTCTCCCAGCCCCTCCAGGTCTCCCACTCCGGTGCTTCTCTTAGTTTCTCTCTTCTCCTTGCCCTCCCTACCGCACACCTCTCGGGTTTGCTTTGCAAGCTTAAAATGAAGTGAGTTTTCTGTCTGGAGACCTAATGCGGCATCTGGGTGTCTTCTTTTTTTCAGGGATGCATTAGCAGCTTGCCTCCTGCCTTCCATCCCGATGGCACCTCCGGATTCCAGGCATGGAAAGCTCTGGAATCTAACAACTGGACCTGTTGTGTGTCTGTAGTCGAGTCAAGCTACGACACCTCCTGCAGGCCCAGTTTGCTTTTCTGGAGGTCCTCTCTGCAGGGGATGTCAAACCTCAGGAGATAAACTTGGGGGTCTGAGTACAAATCCTGGAGTGGGCCAGCCATTTGCTCACTGGTTTTCTCTTCCTCCCCTTCTTTGACTCTCCTCACTGTGCTCTGATCCATCCACTCCTACAAATGCTGCACAGCTTACCCACATAAATGGCTGAAGTCCCAGGAACTCACACCTGGGACCAGGAAAAGAGATGAATCTATTTCTTCTTCAGAGTGAGTATCTACCATGGGCCTGGTTGATTTTGTACCATTTTTATCTATGTGAACTCACTTAGAATCCTTTGGCAAGGGCTAGAGGCTGCAGACCTTGCCCAAACTCATTCCGGTGAAAAAGGCAGAACACGAATCTGATCCTGGGTATCTTTTGTGAGGAAGATGAATACACTTTCCACAATCTCCTGCTGCCTTCTTCATTTTGGGGTGAAATGATGCATCAGTCTGGTGCAGTCAGGAATATGGAAACTATCCCAGGTATTTTTAAGCAGAAGAAATTTAACACTGGGAATCAGTTACACAGGTGACAGGAGAACTGAAAGAGCATACAGTCTGCCCCTGTCTTTGGGCTTTAGGGTCACAGTGCTGCTACCAGAGACCAGAAGTGCAGACTCTTCAGTAGAACGCTCTAGTAGAACCACAGTGCAAACTGAGCTCCAGAAGCTGAATCCCAGAAGAGTTGGTGCTAGGGTAGGAGATGCTTCCAGAAGCCCAGAGAAAGAGGAAGAGAAATAGCCAGCGTCTCTCCTTTCTCGTCTTCTGCCAATGCCTCCCATTGGCTGAAACCACTTGGAAGCCAAAGAGCAAAGGATCCTGGGGAGTGTAGTTCCTTGAGGTGATGAGTACCACAGGAGATGACCTTGGAGTAGACTGTGAGAAGGAACAGGCAAAAAAAAAGGCAAAAGGCCTGCTAAGGTAGCAGTGATGAAACAGGAGGAGAGCTTAAAGAAGGCTCGGTTACCAGGACACAGGTGCACACAGGTACAAAAGGAAGTTGTTTGTTGAAGGAAGGAGAGTTCACTTCCAGTCAAGGTGATCCTGGGGTTTGACTGAAAGCCCAAGATTAGGCATGTTTTTTCAGGGAGATGGAGGGCAAGCACACCTCAGGGAAAGCAAACAGTCCGGGAAAAGGCACTATAATAGGAAAACACCTGTACCTTCATGTGACTTGGGCTTAAGTACTCAAAGATAGGTTTTTAACGGGCAGTGCTGACCACCTCAGGATTCTGAAGCAGGGAGTGCTGGTCAGAGCTGGGCACAAGGCCACTTTCAGGACTTGAGTTGCTGCTAGGGCAACTTGGAATGGAAAGGGCTTGAGAAACAAGAAGCCTATCTCTGGTCCCAGTACCTCCTGAGGGGATGCGGTGGGGTCCTGTGCCTATCTTTCCTCTAAGAACTGGATGTCTCCAGCCAGGAGCTCTCCTGCACAGCCAGGGGCGATGGGCGTGGGGGTGGCTTCAAGTCTATCCAGTGGGGCTCGGGCCACAGACAGCAGCACCCTTGTCGGCCCTTCAGGGCCAGAGAGGCAGTGTGTTTTCTCAGTTAGACGTGAAAATGTATTTGTCTGGGGCACTCTGTGGAGACACACTCCCCCCTGCTGCCCTTGGCTTCTGTGTGTCTCCCCAGGTCTGGCATCTGCCCTTCTCTGCATTGAGTTAGACAGTATCCCTGGACAATCTTCTATGCTGGCTTCTCACTGGGCTCGGGAGAGGCTCTTGCTGGAGTCTGGGAGTGCGGGAGAGAGGCAGGCAGACATTTCTTCCCTGCTCCCTCCCTGCCAGCCTCCCCTGGCTTCCCCTCCTGAGCTCTCAGGACAATAGCCTCCCACCATTGCCTATCTGGCGGCTTCACCCAAACCTCTGCAAACAATCCTCTTACAAAATGTTTCAAGCAAACCCTCCGAACGTACCATTCCTTTCCTGCCAGGGTCATGACTGAGCCAGCATCCTGAGGATACTTGCATAGTCAGAAAATCTCTATCGATGGGACATCGCGGCCGAGATGTCATCAGCAGTGAGAAGGGCATCGGCCATCCCTGGGTCTGACTTTTGTCATTTTTGCGTTAGAAGGAACTGAAGCCCGCATCACAGCTAAGCTGTGGCTGGATGAGAAAAAGACTCTTATCCCTCAGTATTTCCATAACATTACACCCATTTTTTGCCTTAAGTAAAAATGATTTTTTTATTCAATTACTTCTTGAAAAACTAAAAAAAAAAAATAGTTTCATCAAAGCAGAACTGCCTTACATAACACAGAGATTCAATAAACTGCTATTAAGTATAACATGCACTGAAGATAATAGTAATTTATGTTTTGTCATATTGCCTTGTTTACAGTGAAGTTTGGGGTGTTTATAGAATAAAAAATTCCCCTTCCATATCCTGTGTCTGTTGAGTCAACCTTTCTTGTCAGCACAATTTAAAACAGCAGCTAGCATTATAAATTGTAACCTTTACTGTGAACACAAAACAGCAGGGTCTTCGTCAGACCCTATACCTGCCAGCAATCAGCAGACCTGGTGCTTGAGGAAGATTCGAATGATTTCTCTCCCAACTTAGTCAAAATGAATGTTGCTAATGGTCTGCCCAGTTCCTAACAGCTTCCTAAAATTCCTTCCCACTCCAAGGGTAGTTCCCGGGAACTAAGAATATAAGATGATCCTGTGTCTCTGGCCACAGAGTATTAGACGAAGGGATACGAGGTCCCTGACTCAAGCCAGTCAGCCAAATTCTCTTCCCCAGGGATTTGGACGTAGGAGAGGAAGACCACTGAAGAGCAGGGCAGGGGGCACAGAGCCACGCGGCCCGGAATCTCCAGAGCTGTGTGTGGCTATTTTCCATCATCAACTAGAGAATGGAGAGCTCAGACCCACAGAGCTAGAGCAGAAATACGGTCTCCACCAAGGCTTGACCACCTTCCGGTCCTAGGATTGTGGTCCATCTCCTGTATCAGGATACCGTCTACTTTTATTTTGTGTAAAGCACAAGTCATTTCCTGCAAGTTAAACAAAACAAAACAAAACAAAACAAAAAATACAACGCCCTTGCTGTTCACGTGCCCTAAAGCAGTTCCAGTCAACTCTGAAGAGACAGAGCTTCCTCGAGAGACAAACACAAGTTCTCGGCTGAAAGCAGACTCAGAATCTGTACTGTGGGTCATGGCACCTCTGATGGGCTAGGCTTCCTTAGGTGACCTGCATGAGTTGGCTCAGAAAAAACCCATGTCACCCAGATAAAGGGAGAGTTTTCTTTTAAAAATGTTTACCTTTTACCCAACGCATAGAGACCCAGAGAATTTAGGCAACCACTTGTCAAGAGTCTGCAGTGTTCCAGGTTTTACTCACAAACTGCATCATTCAATTCCCAGAAAATTTAAGAGGTTGATATTTTTACTCCTCCCCAACCCACTGAAGATTAAGAAATGACAGTGAAAGATATCAGGGCATATGAAACAAGACAAAATAGCAAGTGTGTGCTAGAGGCTTAAGTCAGAGCCAGGACACTCTACACACAGGACACTCATTTGTTCATTTCTCCTGCCTTGAAGAAGCTCCTTGACTCTTCCCTCAGCTCCAGTCTCAGACATTTTTCTAGGGCTTTCTGGCAGATGCAGAGTTCTTTTCTACCCAGCTTTCCCATGGGTTCTCCAGTTTTTCTGTGATCAGAACCTCCTGGAAGGTTTATTGTAACCCAGATTAATCGTCTCCACTATCAGGACACCAGACTAACTAGGTCTTGGTGGGGCCTGAGATTTACACTTCTATCCAGTTCCTGGATGATACTGTTTGATGCTGCTGGTCTGGGGACCACAGTTTAAGAAACTGGTTCAGCGCTTCCACTGGACAGGTGAAGACACCAAGGCTCAGAAGGTACAAGCCTCCTTCCCAAGGTCACATAGTGAGCAGTGGCCCCTGATAGCTCAGACCTGCAGCACCTTGTCCCATCTTTGATTCCTCTTTATCCTGCTCATACACCTTTCAGGAGGACCACGGAAGTGAAGGTAAGTATAACAGGTAAGTATAACAGGTGATTTTTCAGTTCTTCTGGGAAAGAAAAATTCAGGATACAATTTGGAGGTAGAGGAAAAGCTAGAACTTTGGTTTCCGAACTTTTGGGACTCTGTTCTGTGATGTTCTCTCTTAGGTATGAGAATACTGAGTCATATAAGGGACCCTGATATTTCTGCATAGTAGGACAAGCATCCCCTTCCCAGAGTCCATGTCCTCATCTCAATTAGGAAGCTCTGCCACTTACTGACCAGGAGCAATTTGGGCAATTTTAATTAATCTCTATAACCTTCTCCATCTTTCTGGGAGGAAGGAGTAATAGTAACTCACTCACAGAGAAGTAGCAAGCCTAACATAATACTAAACAATATCTAACAGGGCCATTGCTAGTGAGCAGGTCCTCAAGAACTGCTCCTCTCTCCTTACCTCTCTTTCAAGAACAGAGTAAATATAGCTGCCAACTGCTATAATAATAATAAATGAGAGTAAGAAGAGGGTGTAAGTCTTTAGAGATCATCTAGTTCAATCCAAGCATTTTGTAGGAGGAGAGGTGGATGCATGAAAATGATGGCGGGGTAGATCAGAGAACTTCTCAAGGATAAGGTTGCACAATCTCATCTACGTTTTGCTTTCCTTCCTAGAACAGAGTGTATGCACACATGCAATGGCCCTTGAGAGCTTAAAATTAGATCAAATGAGCCCTAGGTGTTATTAGGCAATAAAATAAAGTAAAAAACCTTGTAAACTGAGTAACCGTAGAAGATTACTTACATTTTTGAGTGTCAAAGCACTATATTTTAAGTGTCAAGCTCTATATGAGATGCTCCACTTGTTTTAGCCTAACAACAATCCTGAGGCAAGGATATTGGTTCTCTGGTTTGCAAATATAGGAGGAAAATGAAGCTCAGGGAGACAGAGTAGCTGGGCCTCAGGTCTTAAAGGTTGTAAGTCAAGGAAGCAGGTTTTGAATCAGGTCTTTCTGGTTCCAGAGCTACTGTTCTTGGTATGCTTACTACTTTCACTCTTGGATGACATATCAAGGCTTTTTCCTTGTTGTGATATACAAACACGGTCTTCACTTGTATACACTGATGCCCCAAGGACCACTTGACCATCTGGAACCCAAACAAGGGTGTCATTTGCATGCATACTTCACATTCAGCTCACATTAGGATCATTGGGTAGCATAGCCAGGTCTCCTTTAGGTCTCTGAGAATGGGCCGTTTCATCACAAATGAAATGGAGATGTTCCAGGAGCCATGACTTTCATCCATAGCCATTACCTGTACTCTAGACGTTGCACTCCATTTGGCTGTGTACACTGAGGGGGTTTCAGATTGGCAGATCAACAGTGGCTTGCCTGAACTGAGCACTGAGCAGAAAAGTAAATTACAGAGAAACAGCCAACACTTGGGAATATCTCCTTCCCGCGGGTTATCAGACCTTGACATAACTAGAGGGAATTGTAGTCAAGCTGAAGTGTCATTACACTAAAAAGGAATAGGCTTTGTTAAGTTCATTCCATTTTATCTCTGAGGGATAGGAATAGGGCCATGAGATTGAAATTACTAGGGGTCAGATTTGACTCAATACACAAAGGAACTTCTTATTCATCACAAGTGCACAAGGGTGGAAAGAATAGCTGTGTAGGGTAGAGAGGTCCCTGTCACTGGATGTGTAGAAATACAGCTTGCATGAGCGCTTTCAGGAGATGTTGAAGATAACATCCAATCAACAGGTAAATGGTTGTAATGTTAGAAATTCTTTCTCTTGCAACAGGGGCAAGGTTCTGGTAGCATTATAGCCAAGAATTCTGGAAATACCCAAATCATAGCCTCATCTCAGTGACTTCTTCCCTATGAAGTTCTTGAGAAGACTTACAAGGAACAATGGTAAATGTGAAACAAGGGGAATACTATATAATGGATTGACCTAGCATGTTTTACCCCAAAGGAAAAAAATCTAGTATCCCTAGATTATAGCAGAAGCCTCACCTACACACCCACTAGAACTTCTACCTTTCTATAAGCCCCAGTGGATCTTAAAAATGCAAGCCCTCTGGCTTGGTGGACTGGTCATGAAGACAAACCCATGATGTGTTTGTCACATGCAGGAAACAAAAGAAAGCAGATCACAATATCTAGATATTAAGTGGCTGGCTTGGCTTCTGACACAGCTGCATGGAGGCAGCATGGAGGGAAGACCCATGTGCATCTATGCAATGTTCTGATTCACATGACACTGTGCACTAGCCAATGTGGTATGATGTGTGATCTGGATGGGGACCATCACTGGTAACTCCCCTGTCCTTGTGAAGGATTGGCAGGGATGGGTGAGAGGAAACTTCCCCTCCCATTTGAACCTACTCTTTTTGGCACATAAAGAATGTATTCAACTACAGAAGGGCCAATGAGTAGAAGGTACAGTGAGCTGAAGTCTTGAATCAATTTTAGGAAGGAGTTTCTGATGTAGTTGCTCCAGAATGGAACAGGCTCCCTATTACAGCACAAGGTCTTAGAGCAGAGACACTTTCTTACCTCTGTATAATACCTAGCACAGAGCTTGTTGTGGAGCAATAAAAAATTTGTTGTTGGGGAACAAAGAGCTCAGAAATGAACCCACAAATATAAGATCAACTGTTCTTTGACAAAGGTGCCTTAAATACATAATGGGGAAAGGATTGCTTTTTAAACCAATGGTGTTGTTAAAACTGGATAGCCATGTGCCAAAATAGAATAAAATAAAGGAAAAGAAAAAAAAAAGAAATTGGATCCCTACTTTACATTATACACAAAGACCAATGCAAAGTAGAATGTAAAGTAGGGATCCAATTTCTTTCTTTCTTTTTTTCTATACTATACTACACTATACTATACTACAGTATAGTATAAACTTTCTAAACTATAAAATTTGTAGAAGAAAATATAAGGGAAAACCTTCTTGACATTGATCTTGGCATGGTTTCTTGCCCATGACATCAAAAGCACAGGCAACAGAAGGAGAAATAGACAGGTGGGACTCCATCAAACTCAAAATCTTCTGCACAGACAAGGAAACAATTAACAGAATGAAAAGGTAATATATATAATGGGAGAAAATATTTAGAAACCATGCATCTGATAAGAAGTTAACACCCAAAGTATATAATGAACTCCTAGCAAATAGAATAAAATAAAATAAAACAAGTCAATTAAAAAATGGGCAAAGACTCAAACAGCTGTTTCTCCAAAAAAGACATTTAAGTGGCCAACAGGCACATGAAAAAATGCCTCATCACTCATCACTCATCAAAAGGGAAAAGTAAATCAATACTTCACTGAGATATCATCTCACAAATGATGCAATGGTTATTATAAAAAAAAAAAGTGTGTTGGTGAGGGTGTGTTGAGACGGGAACCCTCTACACTGCTGATGGGAATATAAAATAGTGAGGTAGCTATAGAAAACAGTATGAAGTTCCTCAAAAAAAAAAAAATTAAAGTATGTATGAATTGAAATCAGGACCTCGAAGAGGTAACTGTACTTTTACGCGCACCGCACTATTATTCAAAGTAGCCGAGACAGAAGGACAACACAAATGTCCACTGAAAGATGAGGGGATAAAGAAAATGTAGTATATACATGTAAGGGAATATTGTTCAGCCTTAAACATAAGGAAATCCTGCCATTTGTGATAACATGGATCAACCTGAAGGATATTGTGCTAAGTGAAATAATCCCGTCATAGAAGGATAAATACTACAGGATTCCACTTACATGAAGTATCCAAAATAGTCCATTTCATAGACACAAAGAATATAATAGTCATTACCAGGGTAGAAGCTGGGAGAAATGGGGAGTTATTGTTCAATGGGTATAAAATTTCAGTTGTGTTAAATGAATGAGTTCTAGAGATCTCAGAGAGTGCAACACAGAGCTTATACTTAATCATGTAGTACAGTGCCTTTCAAAATTTGTTAAAGGGGCAGATCTCTTATTAGGTGTTCTTCCCACAAAGCAAGACAAAACCAAAACAAAGAGACAACAAGGAAATGGGGAGGTATTGAGTGTGGTGATGGTATCACAGGCATTTGCATATGACCAACTCCTCAGACGAGTTTCCAAAGAAATGTACAGAACATTACCTATATGCTGTTCCTCCTTTATCAATTATACCTCCATAAAGGTGTTCTATATGTCCCCCCCTTTTTTTAAAAATGCCTTTCTGTGTTTTCCATTCTTTCTACACTGAGCATGACTCCCAAATTTATATCACCACTTTGAACTTCTTCGAACTTCAGACTCACATATGCAGCTGCATCCTGGATATTTCTACTTCGATGTTTAATGAATAATATCACCACTCCATTCAAAACCTTCCAACGGGGACGCCTGGGTGGCTCAGTTGGTTAAGCAGCTGCCTTCGGCTCAGGTCATGATCCCAGCGTCCTGGGATCGAGTCCCACATCGGGCTCCTTGCTCGGCAGGGAGCCTTCTTCTCCCTCTGCCTCTAGCCTGCCACTCTGTCTGCCTGTGCTTGCGCTCTGTATCTCTCTCTCTCTCTAACAAATAAATAAAAATCTTTAAAAAAAAAAAAAAAACCTTCCAACGGCTTCTCTTCTTACTCAAAAGCCAACAGCCTTAGACAATTTTTTACAAGGCCCTACATGACCTAGTATGGTCTTTTCTGCCACCCCACGCCCAGCACCACTCTCTTTCCAACTGCTCTCCTCAACCACTGAACTACATTCACACCAACCTCCTTGCTGTTCCCCAGACATGCTGCATACAATCTTGCCTCTTAACCTTTGCATTTGAGGTTGCCTCTCCCTAGCTGCTCTTCCCTCGGATAGCCCCTTGGCTTCTCCATCACACCCCTCTGGTTAGTGCAGAGCTTCTGTGTTCCACATTTACCTTCAAACACTCCTTCCCTTGCTACCATTCTTTTTTTTTTCCATAATGTATATTATCATCTCACACACTATATTCTTCTATTTACCATCCTTCTCCTCCACTAACATGTAAGCTTCGTGAGGGCAGGAACTTGGTTTTGTTACCAGCTGTATATGCCAGGGTCTTGGCTGACACCCAGCACGTGGATCAATAAATATTTGCTGAGTGAATGTGCAAGCGAACCATTTTTAACAAGAAAGCGTAAATAAAAGACAAAAAGTGGCATAGAAGCAAATGCTCCTTTAAAAAAAAAAAAGCACTTGGCAGTGGTAGAGAGAGATACTCACATACAGACATGTCAGATTTCGGGACCATATTAATGACAGGCATGATGTGAGCAACATCTCTGATGTATTAAGCTCCTCGCTGGGAATTCAATTGGCGCTCTCAATCGTGGGCACAAATTGATTCATTTCTCACTTACAAAATAAAATTCCTTTTACAAAAAACCCCATCCCTATGTTGCTGATAACAATAGAAAAAATCAACTAAGAGAAAGATGAAGTAAAAATTGCTATATTTTATATTTTTGCAGAACTTTATAGTTTTCAGATCATGTGCATTCTTGGTCTCTCAGCCACCCTATTAAGGAATGTTTTTCATTCCCATTTTATTGTCAGAGCCACAAAGGCTCATAAAGGTGAAGTGACTTGCTCAGAGTCACAGCTGAGCAGAAGGGTCAACGTCAAGGCTTCCAGACCCCAGGACCCGTGATCTCTTCCACTCATGGAGTTACATCACACTCTGTAAGGTACCATGTGACATCAAATCGCATGAGCGAAAATTCTCTGCAAATGACGAGGTAAGTGATGTGCTGTGTGATTATTTGTATGGTCACTACGGCTACCATTCTCATGGCTTCTTTGGGAAACTGTGGTCTCATTCGGGAGTGAAGGGTCTGGACAAAGGCATCTCCCTAGGTCTTTTTCAGCCTTGATGGTCAATGATTTATTTTCCTGGCATTCCTAAAAGGGCCTGGGCAAGTCCTTCCAGAACGGATCAAAGCAAAGGCTGTCAGGGTTGAGAGGCAAACATGAGAAAATGAAGCACCTCCAGAAAAGTAATTATTTCAGAGCAGGAGAAGTCAGCCAACAAAGACACTACACTCGAGGGTTTCAAATGAAAGTGTCTCTTCAACCATGGCTTTAACGGAAGCCGCTAGTGAATCAGGGTGTCTAGGAAGGAACAAACAACAACCTCCAAGGGGGTTGGGGCTAAGGCGATCACAGAGGCTGATCTAAGCCAGCCAGACGGGATGTGGAAGGTTGATTTTGTTGTGCTGGAAGGCAGCAGCGTGGGGCATGTCCATTATTTATCAATTCATATCAACAAATGCTCTTGAATGCCTCCATGAGCCAGGCACTGCACTGCTGTCAGAGATAATTCACTTTCTAGTTGTGTTAAGAAGGAAGCTAAGAGGAAACAAATTAACCAAGATGGTGGGATAGTTCAGTGACTTAACCAGTCAACTTCTCTCTTAAATATTAAAGACTTGGAAGGAGCCATGTAGGTGCCTATAGGCCAGGGTGCACTGAACAAAGATGTATTTGTTGGTGGGGATATACCTATATTGGTTTGCTGGGGCTGCTGTAACAAATACCACAAACTGAATTTTTTTAGCAACAGAAATTTAGTGTCTCACGGTTCTGGAGGCTAAAAGTCTTACATCAAGGTGTCAGAGGGATTGATTTCCTCTGAGCCTGCAAGACAACGATCTGTCCCTGGCCTCTCTCCCTAGCATGTGGGCGCCATCTTCGCCCTGCGTCCCTTTACACTGTCCTCCCTCCATGTATCGCTTTGTGTCCAAATTCTCCCTTTTTATAAGGACATTTGGTTGGGCTGCCCTGCCCTCAGCCCCCGGACAATGATCTCATTTTAACTTCACTACTTCTGTGAAGACTCTATTGCCAAATAAAAATCACAGCTGAGGAGGAACTGGGGTTCAATCTTCAACATGTGAATTTGGGGTCAGACATAATTCAACCCAGTACATACCCCTTGGCAGGTAAAACCAGCCACTGATAGGGAGTGGACAAAGAGGTAGTTTCGTTTCATTCTACCAAAATTGAGTGAGAGTCTAGCATTCTATCATGCAGTAAGTATATTCACAGATAACTGGGATGTGGCCTGCCCTGAGCAGTAATTGCATCCATGTCATAATCTTTAGTGAGCTTTCCGCTAGAGCCAGGACCTAGGCATCTAAATGTGAATGAGAAGTGACCCTAATTCTGCAAGAAACAGGTAGGAAGGATTATTACATAATGAGAAAATTCAACTAACCCAAGGTTGCAACACTAGGGAAAACATCACTTTGGGGTTGATATATGAACCAAATCATGAAGAAGGAATGGGAATTATCCAAATGTGACTGAACTGTCCATTGCCCTCTGTAACAGTTACAGTTCTCCAGAGGAACAGAAGTGATAGGATGTGCATATATGTATGTGGATGGAGAGAACTACATCTATCTATAATCTGTCTATCTATCTATCTATCTATCTATCTATCTATCCTCTCCTTCCATCTATCTATCTATCCATCTACATCTATCTATCTATCTATCCATGGAGATCTATCTATCTATCTATCTACCCACCTGCCCATCTCTTCAACCTTCCAGCCCTCCTTCCATTCATCTATCTATCCATCCATTCATTCATCTATCTATCCATCCCACCTTTCATCCATCCACCCATCTATCTCCTTCTATCTCTCTATCTATCTATGTATCTATTGTCTCTCATCTAGAGATTGATGTGTCTAAGGAATTGGCTCACACAACTGGGGAGGCTGGCAACTCCAGAATCTATAGGGTGGGCCAAAAGGCTGGAAACCCAGGAAGAGTTGATGTTGCAGCATGAGTCCAAATGCAGACTGTTGGCAGAATTTCCTCTTCCTCAGAGAAGGTCAGTCTTTTTTCTCTTAAACTGGTTAAAAGAGGTCCACATACATTATGGAAGATAACCTGCTTTACTTGGAGTCTACTTGATTTAAATGTAAACTTCATTTAAGAGACACTTTCACAAAATGTTCATCATCACTAGCCATCAGGGAGATTTAAATTAAAACCACATTGAGATACCACCTTACACCAGGTCGATTGGCCAAAATTAGCAAGAGGAAAAAAGGTGTGTTGGAGAGGATGTGGAGAAAGGGGAACCCTCTTTCACTGTTGGTGGGAATGCAGGTTGGTGCAGTCTCTTTGGAAAACAGTGTGGAGATTCCTTAAGAAATTAAAAATAGAGTTTCCCTATGACCCTGTAATTGCACTCCTGGGTTTTACCTCAAAGATACAGAGGTAGTGAAAAGAAGGGCCATCTGTACCCCCAATGTTTATGGCAGCAATGGCCACGGTAGCCAAACTGTGGAAAGAACCAAGATGCCCTTCAACGGATGAATGGATAAGGAAGATGTGGTCCATATACACTATGGAGTATTATGCCTCCATCAGAAATGATGAATACCCAACTTTTGTATCAACATGGACAGGACTAGAAGAGATTATGCTGAGTGAAATAAGTCAAGCAGAGAGAGTCAATTATCATAGGGTTTCACTTATTTCTGGAGCATAAGGAATAACATGGAGGACATGGAGAGATAGAGAGGAGAAGGGGGTTGGGGGAAATTGGAAGGGGAGATGAACCATGAGAGACTATGGACTCTGAAAAACAATCTGAAGGTTTTGAAGGAGCGGGGGCTGGGAGGTTGGGGGAGCCAGATGGTGGGTATTATGGAGGGCACGTATTGCATGGAGCACCGAGTGTGGTGCATAAACAATGAATTCTGTTATGCTGAAAAGAAAAAAAAGAGAGAGAGAGAGATACTTTCATGGTAGCATCTAGACCAGCGTTTGAGCAAATATCTGCGTGCCATGGTCTAGCCAAGTTGACAAATTAACCATCAAACCCTCCGTTTCCTGTGTACTAGAGGACACAAGTGTACTAGTGTACTTTGGTCTTGCTTTCAGACAAAACCAAGGTACATCCTGCCCATTCCATTTAGCCTCCAGTGTCCTCTAGAGTTGCTCACCAATGACCTGGATGCTGGGAGGCATCTTCACATGGCCGTTGGTCATCTGGTGTGCGAGGTTTCTTAGCACTTAGCACCAAGTGATTACACTTGGTGAGAGACAAATTCTCAAAACCCAGGGAGATGTCCCCTCTTCCATGATTCCCAGATGCACCATTTGCAAGATCTGAGAGCAAAGACCATTATTGCTCTGGATGATAAGACTAACCTGGGGCGACATCCCTTCCTTGGACACTCCCATATGGCCCCTCACAGTAGAGGTGTCCCCCCACTGGTCTAGCACTTTCTCTTTCCCTACCAATATTAGGACTATCCCCAGGAAACAAATCTCTCAGCCAATTTATTCCACTTCTTCTTAGCAGCCGACTCTACCTGGCATTAAATTAATGTGTTCTTTCCATCTTCTTCACTAGAATATAAGGACGCCAAAAATAGACCTTTAATTTTTTTTGTTCACTGCAATTTCCCTAGTATCTAGAAGAGTGTCAGCCACATGGTAGGTGCTCGATAAATAATTATGGAAGGGAGGGAAGGAGAGAGGAAAGAAGAAAGGAAAAGGGGGAAGGGAGAGAGGGTGGGAAGGAGGGAGGAAGAAAGGAAGGAAGGAAGGAAGATGAAGAAAGAAGAGAGGGAGAGATCAGCTTCAGACCCAGTGCCCCTTCTCCCTGACCCCTCCCCTCCCAGCATATTCTCAGGGGCACATCTCCCTATTAAGTCTCTTTCTTTCTGATTCCCTGGCTCATTAGCAAATGATCCTGGACCTCAGTAACAGTAGTCATTATTATTTCCTAAGAGCTTTATAGTAAATCCTTGCAACAATTCTATGAGGACGATAGTTTTATCCTCTCTACCTTGCAAAGAAACTGAGGCACAGAGAGATGATTAAACTTGCAAAGGCTGCAGAACCGGTACGTGGGGCAGAGCCTAGATTTGAGCTTAGCATCTGGATGCAGTGTCTGTTCCTTTAATCATTGCATTATTCAAACAAACACATGCATGTACACACACACATACACACGCACTACAGAATCGCTTGTTTTCTCTTCCCTTGAAGGAATTTTCTTTCCTTTGTACAAGCCACTTCCAGGTAGCTTTGTAGAAACATCTTTTGATGCTGAGTTACCCCAACTCCAAAAAGGTTGGCAGGAGGACTTCTACAGCTCTGAAAACCCACAAAGTGATTTCTCAGTGGGTCACTGGGTCACCCCTCCTTCCATGTCCACGGGACCGTCTGTACTACCTGGTCTACTGCTACTGGAAACAGCGGTGCACACACAATTGTTATAAATTGCACTGATGCTGTGCAAGGATCTTAGGACTCCAGTTCTTTTATTCTTTAGAGTCAAGTCACATATTTTGGTCTTCTCTCCCAGTGACGTTTATTTTTAAAAGTATTAGCATTCCTACCCTATGGCCTATATTTGGCAAGCTGCAAATGTACTTAATAGAAAAAAAATGATTTTTTAAAATGTTTACATATTATTCCTAGTGCCTAAAACAAGTCTGAGCACATATGACATGTGCTAAGCAAAGTTACAAATAATTGTACTGTGACTCATTAGAGTATTTCTAACAACGCAATGCATCAAGCTGTGAGGATCTAAGTATATTTATGCTGAGTCCCTGAGTCATCTGACTCCATTCATGAGGTATATTGCCAATGGAATTATCCAAACCATAAATTCCTTAACACAGCATTCAAATATTCTCCCAATGTGGGGACTCCTGGATGGTTGTCAGTTGAGTGTTCGACTCTTGGTTGGTTTTAGCTCAGGTCATGATCTCAGGGTCATGAGTTCGAGCCCCGTGTTGGGCTTCACACTGGGAGTGAAGCCTGCTTGGGATTCTCTCTCTTCCTCTCCCTGCACTCCTAAGTGTGCTTGTGCTCTCTCTCTCTCTCTCTCTCTATCAAATAAATAAGTAAATAAATAAAATATTTTAAAGAAATATTCTCCCAGCCTGACCCATTTACTTTTACAGCCATATAGTTTGCCAGTTTCACATATTTTCCTAAATACCACGTATTCAGGGTGCCTGGGTCGCTCACATCGTTAAGCATCTGCCTTTAGCTTAGGTCATGGTCTCAGGGTCCTGAGATCGGACCCCACATTGGGCTCCCTGCTCAATGGGAAGCATGCTTGCCCTCTCCCACTCTCCCTGCTTGTGTTCCTGTTCTTGCTTTCTCTCTGTCAAATAAATAAAATCTTTTTTAAAAAATACCTTTTTTTTTTTTTTTTTTTTACAGCTTTGTAGTTTTGCTTCTATTATGCCTTGTAGAATGGCCATCTCTGGTGTATCTCAGTCCAGACAACTCCTAGTTAGCCTTCAAAACCCAGGTCAATAATGACTTTCTCCATGTAGTATTTATTGACAATCCTAGGGTTGGTTTTTCCACTCTGTGCTCCCGTAATTCTTGATACCTAAGCTAATGACAGCATATAACATAATGCATCATGATTTTTAAAAAGAAATATATTCCTCCTCAATAAGGCAGTACATGGCATGGGCGATGTATTCACGGAATCTTTTTTGAATAATTGCACTGCTCTCATTTCCTTAAAAAAAAAAAAAAAGAAATCAAGCTGGTAAAGAATGGCACATAGAAAATCCTAATATAGTAATCAGAACCATCTGGATGCTTTGGCTATGTAGCCATCCAACACACTCCATGAACTACTGACTGACAACCGAACACAAAATATATCTGACATATTGAGCAGGCAATGAATTCAAAAACCCTGGAAGAGAATTGGTCATAACTCCCTAAATTCTACTGGGTGGGATTATAAAACCCAAAATGTGTTTTATTGTCAGCCTAAAAAAAAGTAATTAAAAAAACAGATTTTTACAGTGTCTTTCAAAACAGCTGTGTATCTTGATAACAGAAGTAGCTCCTGCTATTTGCACTTAACTTAAAAATACAATAATGTAGTGAAGGAGAAAAAAATCCCAAAACATACAGTCCCACCTTCCCTCCCCCATCAAATAGTCACTCTGAAGTGTTTTATTCTAACCTTTTTTCCTATAGCCTGTGACATCAAAAATTAGTGAAAAAAAGCCAGTGAAAGTGTTTACTAGTCTATTTTTCTCACTTAATACATTTTGAGCTATTTTCCATGCCATTAAATATTATTTGAAAACATGGTTTTTCTAACTCAGGAGTATCCACTAACATTTATTTAGCTGTACACTTGTTGCACATTTTGCTCATTCCTTTGTTCTTTTGCTTCTATAAGCAACGCTGTGATGCACACACCAGAACACAAAGCCTTTCCCCAAACTAGCTTGCGGGAAGTAGCTCTGGTCACATGTTGCTGTCAAAAGAGGAAATGCCACTTGGCCACGCAGGAGTTTCAGCCTAACAAAGTACCAGATTTAGCAGGTCTTCCAGGCTCACTCAGGTTGCTGGCCAAATTTGATTCCTTACGGTTTTAAGACTAAGGTCCGGAGGTTGGGGGAGCCTGGTGGTGGGTATTATGGAGGGCACGGATTGCATGGAGCACTGGGTGTGGTGCATAAACAATGAATTCTAGAACACTGAAAAGAAATTTTAAAAATAAATAAAAATTAAAAAAAAGAAAAGACTAAGTTCCTGTCCCCCCCCCAACACCCCTCCCCGCCACTGGCTGCCTTGGGGACAAGTCTTTGCTCCACCAGGGAAAACAAGGGAAGGAAATCTCTCCGAAGGGAGCGTGGGAGCCTCCAAGCCCACAGCAGAAGAAAGATAATTCTTATCTTTACAAGGGAGGATACTTTTCACACAAGTATTTTATCTCTTGCTTTTAAGAAAAAGAAGGAAGATTTTAAAAAAAGAAAAAGAAGGAAGAACACTCTTTTTTTTAAATTTCTTTTCAGCATAACAGAATTCATTGTTTTTTGCGCCACACTCAGTGCTCCATGCAATCCGTGCCCTCCTTAATACCCACCACCTTGCCCAGCACTGCCAGTGGCCAAAGAGAAACCACCACAACTTCCCACTCTTCTCTAGTGAACTCGTGTTCAAAACAACCCTCCCCTCAACCCTTTCCTTCTAAAACCTCATAAAAGCTGACCTTCCTTTTGTCTCTTTGGACTTGCCTGTAGTTCTCCATAGTTTCTTTATCCTGAATTGCAATTCCTCGGCCATTTCCGAATGAAGGCGTTTTGCTGGTGACATAGGTGCTTTATGGTTAAGGTTGCTGTTCCCCGAGGCTGTCCCCATTCCTCCTCATGCTTTCCAATTGTCCCTTCTCCAGGAGCTGCAGGCTGACTGCCTCCCCTGCTTTAAACCCGCCCGACTTCTCCACCTGCCACGTGTTTCTAAGGCTAGACCTTTCTTTGCCTCTAAGGGCTCCTGTGACTAGATAAGGTCCACTCAGTAGTCTGGGATAATCTCCCTAGTTTAAGGTCTGTAAACTTAATTATAATAGTGAAGTCTCTTGGGTCAAGTAACATAACCTATTCACAGGATCCAAGGATTAGGATATCTTTGAGGGGACAGTCTGACTTCTTACAGCAGTTTAGGGGAACAGGCATACCCACTGTCACAGTCACTGTTCCCCATCACCTTTCTTTCTATATCAGGCAGACCTTCCCCTTATCTGTGTAACTGACACCCAGTAACGACAAAGGTGGGGCACCATAATTCAGCTATCAAGGTTATTTGGGCTGCCCCCCCCTTAATGAGTTCCCCACCTCATTCTTGAATTTACCTGGATTTTGGTCTTCTTGTTTTTATCTTCCCTTCTAATTCTGCCTTTGTCCCTTGGGTTTAATAGAAAATTGGACTTCCATAGTTTTCACCCACGTCACCTGCCCTAACAAGGCTCCTTCAGTGGTTGAGCGGTCTGGGAAGCGTCTCCATCTGATTGGTCAAGACCTTCACTACCCAGTGTCTGCCTACTTCTCAAGTGCCATTTTCTACCACCCCCAAACCCTTGGAGGCCAGCAATGTCTTATTCAGATCTGTAGCCACAGCTTCTGGAACAGTGGCTGGCATAGTGTAGCCAATACAAGCTTGTCGAATTTTGAACATACAGAAAGTGGATGGATGGATGGATGGATGGATGGATAGGTGGATGGGTGGATGGATTAAATGAACAAAAGAATTCAGTTAGTTATGAAGTATTGCTTTTTCCTAAGTGTTATGATTCATGAGGTAGGCCAGCAGGGTAAAACCCAAATGTATTTTCCTTTATAGTTTATTTATTAAACAAATATTTACTGAGTGCCTTCCATAAATTAGATTCTCCAATAGGTTCTGCCAGTGATGAATAAGACATGCTCCTTGACCCAAGGGAAGTTTACTTTTCATCAGGGAGTGTAGCTGTATACACATTTGTTTCCACTTTACTCCCTCACGTCTTCTGACCCATCCCTTCCTCCTGTTCCCGCCATTCTGCATCTGCTCCCTAAGTCACTGCCAGACCCCAGAATTGTGCCAGCAATTCTGCAAAGACAGAGATCTCCCAACCTAGGTTAAACGTTGAAACTAGGTATTAGAAAGGGTTTGGGAGCTGGTCAAATGTCTTCATCAGCAAAGAAAAGAGTAAACCGAATTTTAAAGAGTCTTGAGGGCACATGCCGCTATGAGCACTGGGTGTTACACTTAACTAATCAATCATTGAACACTGCATCAAGCACTAATGTACTATACAGTGGCGAACTGAACATGATAAAAATATAAATAATTAAAAAAAAAAAACTTTGTTATTTTGATTGTCCCTCTTAAGGACATTTGCATTTAACTTCCATTCTTTCTAGCACAGATCAGTTTTGGTGCTGGTTTCACCACCAGAACCAAATGAGAAAAGCACCACGGCTGCACCAAAAGAAGACTGTAAACTTTAAGCCAGAGTGGCTTGGGTTTTCTGGTAATTTGCCCCTGCTCCATTCCCCCCACCCCTCTGATCCCATGGGGTGAAATTAACATGACTTAAAAGTAACCATTTGAAAGGCAACAATTCAGGGACATTTATGATGTTGTGCAACCAGCACTTCTATCTAGTTTCCAAACTTCCATTACTCTAAAAGGAAACCCTGTATCTATTAAATAGTTACTTCCCTATCCCCCCTCCACAAAGCCCCTGGCAACCACTTATTTGCTCTGTCCCTCGCTCTCTGTCTCTATGGGCCTTTCTACTCTGGGTATTTCATTTAAATGAAATCAAGTAATATGTGACTTTTTGTTTCTTTTCTTTTCTTTTCTTTTTTAATTTTAATTAGCACAGAGGATGGGAGGGAAAGGGAGAGAAAACTGAATGAGAAGAAATCAGACAAACTATGAGAGATTCATGACTTTGACATTTTGTTTCTGGCTTCTGTCACTTTGCATCTCGTTTCTGAGGTTTGCGGATACATTTTGTCAGTACTTCTCACCTTTTTTGGGTGAATAATGTTCATTCACCGTAATTTATCCATTTATCCACTGATGGATGTTTGGGTTGCTTTCACCTTTTGGCTACATGTGTGAATTATGTTGCTATATACATGTGGATATGTGCTTGAGAACCTGTTATCAATTCTCTGGGGTATGGTGCTGGGTCATGTGATTATTTTGTGTTTAATTTTTTAAGGAACTGTTCTCCACCACCTGTTTGTCTGTCACAAATACCATTTGTGTTCACAGCAACAATGTACGGGATGGATGGATGGATGGATGGATGGATGGATGGATGGATGGATGGTTGGGTGGATGGATGGATTGTTGGATGGATGGATGAATAGATGGGTGTATTTCTGTGTATCCTTGCCAACACTAGTTATTATCCTTTTTAAAGAAATTATAGCCATCCCACTCTGTGCGAAGTAGGACCTTATCCCTTACACAACATTTTCTCTCTACTTCATTTCCCACTTTCCCTCTAGTTGGGAAGGGCTTATTCTTCTGAGTTTTTGCCTTTCATGCCAACATGGGCTCACACATTCCAGACCAAGTCCTTTTATTTTGCAGGGATGACTTCTGGGTTCTTCCAGTCATCAGAAAATCTGAGTTCTAGCCTCTGCCCACAGCATACTACCTGGGTGATTTGATGGAAGCTACTTTATCCAGCAAAGCCTTCATTTCTTCATTTGTTCAATATGCGGGGATTGAGAATCCCCCATTGGGTGGGTGCAGGGTTCCAACAGGCTGTGAGTTGTATGTACATGACTGGTTGTGCTCTTGTTATCATTGGCCAGAAGGACTGGCTTTATTTTACTGTGTTTCCCTCACACCGTATCTGGCCAACAATAGAGGATCTAGGATGGATGGATGAATGACTATTATTATCATTATTTTCTCACTGTGGGAATGATACAGAGCTAGGGAAGATATTCCAGTTTGTCTTTAAACAGAGTTTAAAAGAGTAAGGAATGTATAAGCTGGAGAGTGCATAATTTTGTGTCAGAAGAGGACTCCTCCTTCTCCTGGATTGTGCAATCCTGGATCCACTTGTAAAACGAGGTGCCAGTCTCTAAAGGGGACCCACTTCTCACCAGCCACATTTTGCTGGCATCTCCAGGTCACAGTATAAGGTGGGAAGTCAAAGGTATTAAGTTTTCTGTTTATGGGCCCTCCAGGCCCTGGCTTCACATGGAGATACAATCTTTTCCAATTATGGGATGCATTCTATTCCCATCCGCATCTGAGAAAGGGGTTTCCGACCCAAACTACCTGACTCTGATCCAAACTCCCACATTTCACAATATACTTCAGCTTCAGGCTTACTGCTCTGGGTTCTCTACTACCTATTTTCTTTCCACCTTCTTTTTTCTCCCTAATGCTTTTGAACACAGGCATGTTCTCATTATTATAAAAATATTTTATCTGTAATTTCCATGCAGTTGGATCAGAGAGAGGTTTCAGAGCATACTCACACCTCCAAATTGGCCTAGAGAGCAACCTTCATTGCTCTTCCTACCTTTCTATGAACCGGGTCTGGAAGGTTCATATCACACCCCCTCCATTTACAAGTAAGTAAGTAACAAGCAGAAAGTAAATGATACAAGGCTTCCTATGTTTGCGTTTCTAACAACCCTATGCAGGGAATGGCTTTATTCTCATTTTATGGAAGAGGCACCAATCTGATAGGTTAAGGATGCCCCTGTGAAATTAGATTGTCTCACTCTGACTCTGACTCTCATGAAACAGGGCGTCTGTCAGCACTGCATCGGTGTGAGGAAGAGAACACACACACACACGCACACTCATGCCTATGTTGCACACTGTAGATGTACTTTTCGGTCCATGCTGCCAATCACACGTTGAAAGGATCTTTGCTTAGAGCTTGTCAACACCATCATTTACTTTTCAGCTGCTTCAACAGCGACAGAACTGCTCTCTAGTCCTTCCACTTGATTGATGGGAGAAATCAAGGCCTTTGCAATGGGCCCCACCTATTAGCAGGCTCTAGGAGAGGGTGCCCTGTGCCCCTTCCCACCCCTTTTTTTTTTCCAGAAGCCAAGGGATGCAGAGAGACAGGGAGCACCGAATCCGACAGTAATGGACTGTAATTTGAGTTCTCAGTTTATTTTAACTGCCCGGGTGTGATTGCCTGTGAAAATGGTTTGATTTTATGTTCTTTGTGAAGCTGCGTCAAGCCCCATTTGAAATAACTAGGGCCTTACTTTCTCTTGCCTCTGCTCAGAGTGGAGATGAGTGGAGTGGGGAGAAGGGAGGGTAAGCTTCCGAGAGAACATGCCGGAAAGAATGCATAGTAACCACGTGCAGAAGTGAGAGGGCAGATGGAGAAAGCCAAGCTATAAGTCTGCCCTCAGGTGACCTGCAGCCTTGGCAGATAACAGGTGGAATATGCATCTGGCACTTTTTTTATAAAGATTTTTATTTATTTATTTGACAGATAGAGATCACAAGTAGGCAGAGAGGCAGGCAGAGAGAGAGGAGGAAGCAGGTTCCCCGCTGAGCAGAGAGCCCGATGCGGGACTCAATCCCAGGACCCTGGGATCATGACCTGAGCCGAAGGCAGCGGCCCAACCCACTGAGCCACCCAGGCGCCCCATGCATCTGGCACTTTTTATATCTCTCCTCCAATCAGCAGCTGCTCTGTTGGGTCTGGCCAGGCGGGCATGGGATGAGATCTTCTCCATTTCCAGGCACAATGATAATTCGTAAAGGAAAAGTAGGAGAGGTCTGAGGTCAGGCCTACTAACCAGGGCACCATAGAACCCACAGGAGAAGTTGCTACTGCTTTGTCCAAGCTATTTTTCACACAGGCAGAGCTCAGAACTGTGATGTCCAGTTCAATAGACACTGTCCACAGGTAGCTACTGAGCACCTGAAATGTAGCCGAATTGAGATGTGCTCTAAGTATAAATTACACACCAGATTTCAAGAGCTTAATGTGATAAAAGGTAAAATAGCTAATTAATAGTGTACGCCAGTTTCATGTTGAAATGGTAATATTTGGGATCTATTGGGTTGAATAAAACATACCATTAAAATTAACTTTTGCTCTCTGTGTTTTCTCAGTGTGGCTCCTGGAAAATGTGAAATTACCTGTATGGCTCACATTACTATTGAACTGTGTAATCCAAAGACTTCCCAAAATCCAGCATCCACCCTTAGGCTATAGCACAGACAAAACAATCAAGGATCTTGCACAGTTGACAACACTGTCCCCTTGAGGAAGCAATATTGGAATGCAAGAGAGTGGGAGGTCTATTATCATAGGAATTTCTTAAAACAAATCGAATGTTTCACTAAAGTGAATCCTTCAACGCAGTTGTATTTTTGTTCAATTAAGAGAAAAATCCTTATGCGATATGGATATCAGTGAGGCCTCTCTCTAGCTGTTGAGATTCAAATTAATTTGTCCAGATGACTTCTAACCCATGGTCCATGGAAGTCTCCAATTTCTGCTAATAGTGTAGGGAGTGCAGGAAGGAGCTTTCCTGTTTGGGCCTCTGTGGCTCTTGGGCCCTTTCTGCATTTCTCCACCATCAATCGGTACAAGGAATGTCCCCATTTGGGGTTTCTTTCAAAAAGAATTCACACATAGAACATTCATGACTTTAGAAGGTTGCGTAAATACAGGAACAGAGGGGCTTCCTGGGGAAAAGTCACATTAAGCTGTGCAGAGCCTTCTACCATTTGGCCCATGTACTGGTCACGGGTTGCTGGACTATACTAGGATAACTCAAGGTCTCAGAGTCCTATAAGAATGAAGGCTTATTTCTCACTAGCACTGCAAGGCTATGGTACATGCAGCAGGTAGACTGTGACTCTGCTCCATGGGTCTCTCTCATTCTAGGATTCAGGCTAAAGGGGTAGCCCCTAAGAGGGAGGCTGGACATCATAAAGGCCTCGTGCTTGAAGGTGGCACATCAATTCCTTCTGCTCCCATTCCACTGACCAAAGCTGACCCCACTGGGATGGAGAAAGGACTTCTCCACAGGGAGGTGCTGCAAGTCACATAGCAACAGACTCCAGGGTCAGTTTTGCTCACAGTTCATTGGCCAGAACTAGTCACGTGACTCTGGTATACCCACAGCATTTGGAGGCAGGGAAGCACCAACCATTTGGTTAGAACTGTCTCTGGCATCATCTCCACCTTCTGTGGTGGTTTCCGAGAGCACAATGCTTTAGATCACAGCTGACTCGGTGGTCCTTCCAAGACATGAGTCAAAGTCCCCAATGGACCTTTTGAGCCTTTGGCTCACAAAAGACGCCAACAGACCTTAAGAATCCCTTAGAGAGAAGACTGACTTCTCAGAACTGTGGCCATATGTTCTTCACCATCAGGGTTACCCATTACCCTTCTTCTATGAGTCCTGAGAGCCACTGGGACGATGGGCTTAGAGATTACCCAAAGCCATCTCTGACCCATTGAGGAACCTACAGTGGGTGGTCGATTGGTGGTCAGCCGTACACGTACCAAGGCTAGGAGGCTACAGAGAACATAGCAGTAGTGAGAATGTGTGACAGGGAATAGCGGCTTTGGTACTTATGCCCTGAGTAACATAAGAGAAGTCTCTCTTTATCTGTAATATGGTGACAGTGATCTTTGCCAGGTCTGCCCCGGGAGGGTGTTGGGAGGCATGTGTAAGGAGTGTGTGAGTTGTAAAATTCCTACACACGTAAGGTCGGAGCATTGGATGGGCTGGAGTGAGAAGGGCTACATTTCTCGGCTCTGCCAGGGACTCTCGAGTACCCAGAATATACCTTCAAATGTTCTGGCAACTGTGAAGAGATTCCGATTAGCAAGACAGTCCCTGGACTTGAGAAGCCTGAAAATGAACAGAAGACAGCATACCCATATAACTAAATGACCAGTAGATACAACCAGGCTGCAGAGGGAAAGCACTCAGGAACAGCAGCTTTCAAGACTATGGAGCTGGAAGGATCATGGTCTAGATTCTCAGAGATGAGGAAATGAAGAGGAGGAGGAAGAGAAAAGAGCAAGAAAGAGAGAGAGAGTATCTGCAGCTCATTACTGGAAATGGATAAACAACCTCTTAAATCTCATGACTCTCCAAAATATGTTGAGCATAAACTGGCATATTGTAGGTGCTTTAATTAGTCAGGATATTTAACACAAGTTGCTAAAACAACAAACCCCAAAATAAATCTCAGTGGTTCAACACAACAGAAGTTTGCTTCTCACGCCTTTGCAGTTCCATAAATGTCAAATGGATCAAGTGGGTAGCTCTTCCCCAAGAATTCACTTGGGAGCCCGCACATCATGTGGCTCTACTGTCACATCACCGAGTTCTTCACTCTCAGCCATGTGGCCACGGGACAGAGAGTGTTTATGACATCTAGAGAAAAGGACCACGCCTTATCTTCCCTCTTTCACTTTCTCTTTGCCTCCCTTCTCCCTCCCTCCTTCCTTTCTTCCCTACTTCTATCCATCCTCCCTCTGCCCCTTTTTCTAGCAAATATTTACTGAATATCCTGGTAAATAATGCTACATGAGTGAATAATGAGAGAGGAGGAGGACAGCCTTAAGTGAGGGCTGCAAGTGGACCCCTTTCCAGCACAAGTGTCTTCTCGTGGTGCTGGCATTGGAGTCGGAGATGGGGAGAAGTCAGCATGTTCTCATTCCACATCAACAGCCACTAGTAGAAGAATGCCCAGGTTTCAGGTATGTTGATAGACCAAGTCGCACAATGTTAAAACAGAAACAAATATTTAATGTGGGAAGATGTGGCAAGTCAGAGAAATAAAGCGGTCACCGATGGACCGGCTGAGGCTGGACCCAGCCTCCAGACATGTTGTAGGGCTCTTCTCCAGTGCCCCATGGCCAGCGTCCTATCTGAGCCTCCTGCCCTGAGCCAGAGAGAGTCATGGCCACAGCCTCCATCACACCTGCCACCTTCAATGTCAACTTTCCAGGGGTTAGCGCTGATTCCTCCACGTGGCAATCTCACTTGGGCAACCCCAAATGTAGCTCATTTTATTATACACTCATAAGAATGGCTTTATGAGTCCTTAATTGCTGCAGTAAAGGCTTGATATTTAACGCCAAACACAGTCAGCGTTGCAGGATATCGTGTGGGCGGAATTGGGAAACACACACACACACACACACACACACTAAGATGGAGGTTACAGTCCCCAGGAAGGTACTCACCACCTTTACCATCCACACTGGTGGCCTTGTTCTTCTCTCTCTTTGCGCCCCCACCTGCCTTTCTGTGCCCTTCCTCCTCTCCCCTCATGCTGGAGGATCCGAGCAACATTGACTAGATGGGTACATTTGTGAGGTGCATGGCCATGACCATCACAACCCTCCCATGAGGTGTCTGCCATTGTTTTGCCTGGAAAATGAGGGTACAAAGGCTCTGAGGGCTGAGGGCCTTTGTCTGAGGTCACACAACCAGTCGGCAGCAAAACTGGGATTCAGTTTGAATCTAGGGCCAGTGCTAATTCTGTGGTTTAGCTCCAGTGCTCACCTCCCATCTGGCTGTTAATTTTAATACCTGCACCCTCACTTAGTCCAAGAGGCTTGGGGCCTCCAGCTTCACCAAAGGATAAAGTACAGGACCAGGAGGGAGGCAGCTTTGTCTTACCTTTTGTAATAAATATATTATCTCGCCTTTATTTTCTTCCTGTTGATTAGTGGATTTGCCACCCCCCCCCCCCCGCCATATTCAGGATTTTATCTGCAATCTGCGAGATGGGTAAGCAGAAGCAAGGGAGCCCTGCATCCCGGAGGCCCACTTCCAATCCAACTGGGTAGCTCACCCTTTGTCCTCTGTGTTGTATTCTTGCTGGTGTGACCCTTCATTTTTTGTCCCAAAGCCTGGGATGCCCAGTGCCACCTCCACTGGCTTATCCTAGTCTACTTTATCTTGAAGGCCCAGCTTAAACGTGTCCTCCTCTGAGAAGTCCTCCTTGATCCTGCTTAGCCAAACTTGATCTCTCCTTATACCTGACCTCTGTTGTCCAGTTGGCCCTTTTCAACCTTGTATTATAGGGAGGGTGTTTGCAACTCATCTCACCTGTAAAATTTTACAGGAGAAGTAGGCGCTGTGGTAATTACATGGACTTTGGAGGCAGAGAGACTTGGGTCTACAATGGTGGTTCTGTTATTTATGAGTTCTGTGACCTCGGGCAAGGGATATAGATCCTCCAACTCTCAGCTTCTCCAGCCCCAACATGGAGGCTGTGACATCTACGTCACAGGTGCTGTGGGTGCCAAAGAAGATAGGGGTTGGGAACACTTCAGCAACACAGTGTCTGACACACAAGAGGCTGGCACATAGTGGGTGTTACCACCTTTGTTACTAAATAAATGTGGATTTGAGTCCCAGCTCCACCTCTTCCTTTGACTTTAAAGATCTCCTTGACCCTCAGTTTCTTTATCCTCAAATAGGGATAATAATGCTTCTCTGATAGGGTTTGAGGTTAAAAGATATAAGTAAAAATGCATGGCATACCTACATAAAGTAGGTATTCATTAAACATTTATGGAATGGATTAATAAATTAATAAGCAGTCATAATGGCGGTAGGGGCCACAGTTACCTCTGGCTTATTCAAAGGTCATATGACTACTTACTAAAGATCTTACAAAAAGTCAGTGAATAACAATAGCTACCATTTACGCACCTCCATTATACAAATATTTAAAAACAGTATCTGATAACCCTATGAGACAATAATTATTACCCTCAACAAAGATCTGGCAAATTTTGGGTTCAGGCTCTTAACCACTACATGAGGTTGCCACTCATGAGATGGGAGAATTCAGGCGTTTTGAGAGTCAAAACACTGCTCGTACAAAGGGTAGTTAAGGCAGCTCAAAATAGCTTAAGCCAAAGGAGAACTTATGGTTCATATAGCTGGGAAGAATATAGGATTTCTCTGAGAACTGAGAGAAATTCTGGAACCTTATATTCTCCAGGACCCCAAAATTAACCCACCCAATTTCCCCCTGTTAAAATTTGCATATCATTTAAGTGCAGAATCAAAGCTTCATTATCTTTCTCTTTTTCTTTTCCACAGAACACTAATTGCTGCATTCTCAGACTCCCCTGAATACTTTGTTCATAAGAAAGTACTGGCCAGATTTTGCCTCCTATGGTAGCTGTGCTTATCTCCGTAATTATATGCAGACCAATTCAGCATCTGGTCCTCAAAAATATTTCTGAATAGATTGATGGATGGATCAAGAAATGGATTGATAGGCACATGGATAAATGGATAGAGGTAGGTAAACATAAATGAATGGATGGATGGATGAATAAATGAGTAGATGGGAAATGTATTGATGGATAGAATTGTGGTTGGATGAATGGATTGAAGGGTGGATGGACAAAGATAAATGGATGAAGGGAGATAATTTCATGGATAGACTGATGGATGGTTTACTGAATGAGCGGAGGCGTCAGTGAACAGGTAGATGGAGAATGAGATGGGTAGATAGATGTTAGAAGGGCACCTTTCCCTTTCAGCACGTAGAGAATTTTAGTTCCTCCTTGTATAAATAAAATATGGAGCTGGAACGATTTTCCTTCATTTTATTTTTTTCTATGATAATTCTGTTAGAAGACATCAGGACCAAGACGATGCCTTCTTTTGATGGAGGCTGAGAAAATGCAAGCAAAATGTCTACCTGTTGTAGTTTTTATATTGCTCGTCATAATGTGTTTGAGTATCTCACTGAAGAGGAAAAGGAAAAACAGATTTTATATAAACATGTGACAGTCCATTAATCTTGACTTGCCTCCCTCTTGGATTCTGAGACTAATGCTGCCCACATGGACTAGGGAGGGAAGAAAGAGCTGGGAGGAGAATGGAGCAGGGAGATGGACTCGTTTATCACTTATTATCATTCCTGGGGCAAAACAACACCCCAAGAATCATATCCTGCTTGCTCCCTTTAACTCGCTGTCTGCTGCACTCCTGCCACAAGGCTCAGTGCCTTCCTCTGCTTCAGCATGAGCAGGAACAATTCTGGATCTGAGTCATGAAGTAAAGTATGTTCTTAGAATTAAATGTAGCCCCCATGTTCTAGTCTGATTAAGCTGGAAGGTTCACTACAATCATGTTAGATGAATATTGTTTTGAAGTGATGCAATGGGAAGGAAAGGCAGGCAAATTTGAGGTTGTGTCTGAATTCTTTCTCTCACTGAGTGAGGGACTGCTGTTTCTAGCAACATCGTAAACCAGGTGCCTCCTACCAGTACTACTCCCCAACCCTCCTGCTGAAAACATCTGTCACTGTTGGATGAAATATTTTTACATCTTTTTGAATGCTTTCTTTGAGCTGGCAAGAAGTGAAGTGATGCTCATGATAAGGACATAGAAATATAAGCATAGCACCGAAGCTACCTTGTTCCTGGAGGACATTTTCTGATCTTTGTGAAACTTGATTTTAAGTTCTTGCAGCTCTTCAGGCTGGAGACAGAAGACAAAACCCAAAGCCCATTCAAGACAAGGTGATGTCTATTGTAGGATCTCCCCCAATAAAACTGGGCTCTGCAGAGTGTTAGTATGCTTTAGCGCACAGGGGAGTTAGAAATACTCGTCCTAGAGAATTGCAAAGAACTTTGCAACAAAAACAAATTTGCCTAAGCAAACCTTAGCAATAAATAAAGAAGAAAAATATCTCATGAGCAGTTACAAACACAAATGTGTCATCATACAGGTTGCAGTCAGAATTCACTCTATCTGTTGAATTTCCAGATAAGAGTTCAGTTTAAAAATGGTCCTAGCTTTGTAGACTCTATCCCTATGCACTTGACAGAAACCTAGGCAAATCTTCTCTGGAATAAGCCAGCCGAAATTACCTCGAGGTAAAGTGTCAAGGGAAATGTGCATATCTCAGTAAAGTAAGACACTAACTTTTCATAGTTTTTTATGGGCTAGACTTAACTTTCTCCCTCAACCCTATAGTTGTCATCTTTCAAAATGGAAAGCTCTCAGTTGAGTCCTAGATAATACAGCTTTCTTTGAAAGAAGAAAATAGAATGGATGATAAGAATAAGAATGAGAAAGAAGAAGAGAAATGATACACATGTCCAGGAAGAAACATAATTTACATGACTGTTACTATACTGCTGGGTAGACAGCCTGTGGCCAATTTCAATTAAAATAAATAATACTGAAAAGGGTACTTTTATGCTCAAATATTTGCCCAGGTTCTTTTTATTTACTTGGAGTAATTTCCTAAAAGTACAATTACTGAACTGAAATGAGTGAATATTTTAGGTCTCCTAATTCTCAATGAAATAATTTAACCAAAGAGCCTTAATGAACCTCAGTGAAGTAAAATATAAGGAATCTAAGGTTATTTTTATGAAGGTTGGAAGAAATGAAGAGTTGTAAATGCATTGCATTTTGGTCTGATTAATTCATCAAATATCTCTCAAGCTCATGCTTTTTATCAAGGAAATCCTAGGTCCTAGGGATGCAACCATAAAAGAAACTCATAATCCTTGCCCTTCAGAAACTAACCATAAGTAAAACGAGGTAGATAATTAATTGTATACCCATACTTGGCACTGTGCCAGCACCTAGTAGCTGCTAAGTAAATATTTGTTGAGTTAACTACACAGAGTAGTTAGCACGTAACGGTGCCATGGTAAAGACGTAGGATTTATCAGTTGGGCCAAGCAGTGACAGGATGTGGGTTTGATCAAGTACTCAGACACCCAGCTTCCAGCTAAAATGTCAGTGTCCTGAAACAAGACCTGAAAGATGAAATTCTATCTTCTACCGGGAGCCTCCTTGCAGAGACATGGGAAGTAAATCCCAGTGAGCTTGGGAGGTGATGGAAAGTAGAAGCACATGGCACTTTGAGTTTGAGACGTCATGAAAATCCCCAAGATGCAAGCCAACGTGCTGAGCTGCTAAATACCTCTTGTCTCAAGAACTTGGAATTGGCTCTCTTCCATGGCTGGACCACTCTTCTCTAAGAGCCATGGCCTGTGGCTTTCACCCCTGCACTCCATGCAGATCTAATAACACCTCAGAGAGGATCGTCTTGGCCCTCTTGGTACTCATGTTCTTCCTTATCCTGCCTTAAATATCTCCATCTTATTACCAGGTGACTACTATTCTTATTTGTTAAATGTCAACCCCCTTCACTAAAAGGTAAAGGAGAAGGGTCTTTGTCTCTTTTGTTCACTCTGGTAACCACAATGTTCAGAACAACTTTGTAGTTTGCCACAGAAGCTCTGCCCAGTGTCCATACTTAACAAGACTAATGCTAAGATGTTATATGTTCTCACAACACAAAAGGGACTCAAGGAATTTTTGGAGGTAATGAAGATTCTACATATTACCTGTATTGTGGTGATGGCTTCACAAGCATATGCGTATGTTCAAACTTATCAAATTGTCTACATTAAGTATGAACAGCTAATAAAACTGGTAAAAAAAAAAAAAAGAGGCTCTATGGATATTGGTTGAGTGAATAAATGAATGAATAAGTCAATAATTTTGCCTGGAAAGCCATCTTATTTAGCTACTTAGCTCTTGTAGTAACTGCCATTCACTAAGTGCTTACTGTTTTCAGGCACCATTTGACTTCTTTGTACATTATTTCATTTAATCACCCAAGAAACTTATGTAGTGAGCCCTACTTACATCTCATTTTATAGATACAGTGACTATAAAATAGAGAAGTTATAAAATGTTCTTGGTACAGTGGCTTTTACTTGTTGTTGTTGCTTTATTTAACATTGAGGAGGGTTTGTGTGTCATCTTAATTATATCACATGACAGCTAACACAGCAGAGGAAAGCTTCGGAGAGAACACGGGATTTGGAATCAAGTAACCTGAATTTTATTTTATTTTTTAAATTTTTCTTTTTTTTTAATTTCTTTTCAACGTAACAGTATTCATTTTTTTTTTTTGCAACACACCCAGTGCTCCATACAATACGTGCCCTCCCCAATACCCACTACCTGGTTCCCCCAACCTCCCACTCTCCGCCCCTTCAAAACCCTCAGGTTGTTTTTCAGTGTCCATAGTCTCTTATGTTCACCTCCCTTTCCAATTCCCCTCAACTCCCTTCTTTTCTCCATCTCCCCATGTCCTCCATGTGTGACCTCTGAATTCTAGCTCTGAAGCTCTGCTCCTGTCAAACTGTGACTTGGGTGGGAGCCTCACTTTCTCCATCCATAAAATGGAAGTTCCTTCCTGTCTCTCCTGCTCTACAGGGTTATTGTGAGCATAATGTAAATTAATAAATGGGAAGGTTCTCAGCAAGCTATAATTTGCTAAACAAATCTGTCTATATTCTTACAGCTATACCCTCAGGGGAACTAAGTCTGAAAGACCTGGAGTTTCTGAGCTTCCCAGTTTACCTTCCTCTGCATATTTCATTTGCTTGACTTTGGTGGACGGGATCATTAATATTAATGTTCAGGTTCTATGAATTATGCACCTGAACGAAGAAAATTTTCTTCTACCTTCCCCATTTTATACTTTGTCTCACTGGCCCAGTGAGATTTTGCCACTAGCAAAGACCCCCACAAAAAATGAAGACAAGATATGTCCTTGGGATGGTAGAACATGTGGCCATTCTCACCCTGGGCACCGTCCACTGCCAGCACAAAGTCCAAGCATATGCATATGCCAGCATGCATTTGAGTTTCCAAGGGTTGATCTCAGTGTTCACAAAAGTTCCATTGGGCCACCTACTGACTCAGTACCTGAGGTCAAAAACACCTCTTAGTGGAAGTCCAGTTACATACTCAGTCAATGGTTTGTCTGGTAATGGACCTTGAGGAGGCATGTTGAAGATCTAATCCTAAAAGGATGAGGGAAGAGCATATATATTTGGTAACTTACGATGTTGCCTCAACATCTCCACAACCATCAACAAGGTATCAAGGGAGGTGGAGGGAAGGTGCCTGTGGTAGACAGAATAATGCCCCCACCCCGAAGATGTCCACATGCTAATACCCAGAATATGTGACTATGTTACCACACATGGTTAACAGGTTGTAAACAGAATTAAAGCTGCTGATCAGATGACTTTGAGATTGGCCCATTATCCTGGATTCTCCAGGTGGGTCTAATGTAATCACAAGAGCTTTTAAATGGAGAAGAGGCAGAAAAGAGTGTGTCAGAGTGACGCAGTGTGGGACTCAGCTTGCTGTTGTTGGCTTTGAAGATGGAAGGAGGTCAGGAGCCAAGGAGTGTGGGCAGCCTTTAGAAGCTGGGAAAAGCAAGTAAATATGTTTTCCCCTAGAGCTTCCAGAAACAAATTCTGTTCTGCCAACATCTTGATTCTAACCCAGTGAGGCTCCTTTTAGATTTCCAACCTCCAGAACTATAATGCAATAAATCTGTGCTCTTTTAAACCACTAGGTTTGTGGTTTATTGGTTACAAGAGCAACAGGGAAATAATACACTGCCAATGCTCTGAACCTCCCCTGGAAGTTTCTGATCAGAGACTGTGGCTCATTGCCCCAAAAGCTGCAATACTCCATTGTTAAACCAATCTGGACATTACAAGACCAAAGACATGATGAGAACACTAAATCAGTGAGCTGGAGGTCTATGTTCTCTCTGAATCTCTGCTTACTCATATCTGAGAGGGTTGGACATTGGTCTCTGTAGGAACACTTTGCCTCTGTGGCTTGAGACTACTGTCCTGGTAAGAATGGACCCAGTGGCTGTAGAGAACTGATGTCTCAACACCAAAATTCTTTTTAGGGATACAAGAGGCATTTCATAATGCTGCTGTATCTGATATTCATTGCTGCACCAAAAAAATTGTCCCAGAACTTTCAGTTGAGGACAACGAACACGTGTTATCTCACATAACACGTGGCTAAGGCCTCTGGGTGCACGTTAGTTGGCTGCATCTGGCTCATGTCCCTCACAAGGCTGCAGTCAAGGTGTTAGCTGGGTCCACAATCAAGACTAGACAGGGGAGGATCTGTTTCCAAGCTCCCTGGTGTGTTTAAGTGGCTGCTTGGTGGACTTCAGGTCCTCACTGGCTACTGGCTGGAGATGTGACTTCCGTGACATGTGGCCTTTTCATAGAGCAACTCACAATAGGGCATCTGGCTTCCCTCAGACTGAGTAATACCCAAAGTGGCTTATGATCCTTTCTCCTGTATTCTGCTCACTAGAAGGGAATTAGCGAGTTCAGCCCACACTCAGTTGTGGGGGGTAGGGGATGACACAAGAGCATGAACACCAAGAAGCATGGTTCATGGTGGGCCATCTCCGAGGCCACCTGCCTCAGACACCCTCTATAATATGTGTAATAGGATGATGAACGGTGAATATCCCCAACTATTACAGAGGATAATGAGTTTGATTCTTGGATGAGGGAAAAATCATATTTTACTGTGGCTGGTTTGACCAAAAGTTAGGAGATGGATCTAATGAGCCTGAAGTCATGTCTTCAAATCTCTTTCAGGCCTACCCCCTTCAGCCTGGCCTGAAGCTGCTGAGGGTGAAAGATGGGAACGTTTCTGTTCTCACTCTCAGACAAGCTGGCATCATTTCACACCTGGATGACTGCAAGAGCTCCTTAATGGCCTATTGCCTTTTAATCTTCCTCCTTTTCAACTCATTTTCTACAAAATAGCAAGAATATCTTTAAAATAAATTATGCCACTCCTCTGCTTAGATCTTTCAATGGTTCTCATTTATTTAGGATAAAGCCTGAAATTCTTACCAGCCTACAAGACCAGCATGATGATTTGGCAGCTGCCTATTACTCCAGTCTAGTTTAAGTCTTCTGTTTCCCCCTTACTCCTGGCTTTCTCAGCACTGGGCCCTGCTTTTAGTCCCTTGAAACTATCTAATTTCTTCTTGCCCCAGGACCTTTACACATGCTATTGCTTCTGCCTCAGATAGGCCCTTAGAACTCTACCTGTAGTTTTTATCTATTTAAATGTCATATCTTAAAGTGGTGTGATTTATAATTATACACATGGCTTCCTTGTTTAAGGCCTATCTCCTTCATTTGAGTCAAAGTTTCAGAGGGGAAGACCCATACCTCATATGGTCACCACTATATATCAGCATCTTTAAAAAGTATCTAGCACGTACAAAACTGGTATACAGTTACTGAGTGAATAAAGAGAATCCAAGAGTATCCAATCCTTAGCCTGGACTAGCCACATCTCCTTCCCACAGGTCTTATAAGATCAATATAGAATGAATGAAGAACAAAGCAAGGAACTTCAAGTTTAACTCTAATAAGCAACATTCAGCCACATGTAGGCTCTCCTTTTCTCCTATACTTGTTAGCTTTAAATATAGCCTTGGGTGGGGCCCCTGGGTGGCTCAGTCTTTGAAGGGTTTGATTCATGACACTGGCTCAGGCACTGATCTCAGGGTTGTGAGTTCAAGCCCTGTGTTGGGCTCCATGCTAGGCATGGTGCTTACTTAAATATAAATAAATAAATAAATAAATAAATAAATAAATAAAATCTTGAACCATTCAAGTTGAAGGCCTAGTGTGTCTATTTCCCGCCATTGTTCAAATATGTATGCTACTTATTTCAATGAAACTGAAGACACCACAGGAAAAAGATCTAGGGGAAAAAATTATTTGCCCCATGGTAGAGAGCCAAGCTTACTAAGGCTGCTCACAGACCTATCAGTCTAGGGTAGCATCGATGGGCCTTCTGTCTCTTGGAAGAAAGGAGAACATCCAAAAGGGAGAGAAAGAAAGATGTGAGGCTGTGTCATCACTGACCTGCAGGAGGAAGAAAGAGGAGGACATGTGCACTATATAATCTCCCCATTTCCTTGAAAGTGCTACCTATTAGGATCCTGGTTCTCATAAAATAGCCTGGAATGAAGCAATCCAGGTCATCCCCCTCCTTCCAACTCTTCCTTCTCGATGCGGGAATGCTGTGACCTTGATCCTGTTACATCTTTGGGAAGACAGGAAAGTAAGAGGGATGGATTGTGCCCTGGACTTTTCTTCTTAGAGAACAGTAATGACAGTTACTGGCATAGAGCTGCTCCTGTGTGTGTGGAAAATGGAGGCGCTACCTTGGGTCTTTTATTCTTTCCCCTTAGATGGCACTTTAAATTTTGAACAGGGACTTCACATTTATTATCTCCTTTGATCCCTATAGCGACTCTGCAACATTGATTGGGATAGGACTTTAATCCCATTTGAAAGATGAATCAATAGACTTAGGTCTATTACATATTTGAAAACATTGCCAGCATGAAAATATTTTGGAATAACTTTTTTTTAGAGTCTATACATTTTAAAAATGATACTTCTCAAAGTATTAGAGAATCTAGCATTCTTATTAACTTATGCAGGTATTTGTGAATACACTGTGACTTTGATTGTTGAAGATCAATTTTTTTCCTCAAATATTTCTCCACTTTTCTTCTTCCTCTTTATCTGCCCGCCCCCTTGATTTCCCTGTCCTTGCTGAATGATTCAATCTTAATTCTATTAGTTGGGACAGAAGAAGGTAGGCATCAGCATCTGCAGACAAGAGAACGCAGTGTTCTGGGAGGAGTAGCCAAGCCCAGGGAGTGGGGGAGGACTATATGTGAGAGCTGCCCAAGCAGAATAGGTTGAGCCTGATCATGCAAATCAGCAGCCTGATGTGAAGTGTCTGGGCCTGAAGCATGTGGAAAGGTTGTCCATGTCAGGAAGAGTCATTCCAAGTGTGCCAAAGGGGGCATCCAGAAAAAGGAGCAGCCCAAGTGTATCCATTCAGGTGGGCAAGGGCAGCTACCTGACCTGGGAAGTCAGAACCATAACAGGATAAAGAGCATAATCCTCAGGAAGGGCAATCCGTAGGGATTGTTATGTGAGATAGGTTGGTAGGACTAGCTTATATCAGAGAGTGAGAGCATGAAAAAAGTGACAAGAGGTGCCTGAAAGCATGATCCTTAAGGGTATGTCTATATGTGGGGCTGGCTCAGGGCAGGGGTCTCCAAGACCTAGCAGGGTAAGACAGGTGACCATACAGTGTGGTGGTCCCTCGTGGGGTACTGGAATTCAAATGGAATGAAGGGCCTATGTGTTCTGGGAGAGGCAGTGAAGATGGGAGATTAGATGTGTAGGAGGAATTGACCAAATAGAAGTAAATGAAGTAGGGACAATAGGAACCATTTGGAGAAGGGAGATACAAATCTAGAAAGAAAATGAAAATGAAAACCATAGTGTTGTAGTACAGTTGGAGCAGATTCGTGGTTTTTCAACTAGATAGATAGAAATGTGAATGTGTGATATACACACATACATTCCCTGGCTCTGTCCACTGAGAAGATGTAGGAGCAGCATCACCCCAATAACAATGAGCACACCTAGAGCCCATATCTTGGTTTCTTAATACCATTCACCACTAGAAGAAGCTAGAACTCATTGGGAACTATCTAATTTCAAGGGTGAGGCAGGGATGAGATCACAAGATGAAAAGAAAACTCCTTGTGACACAGAGAAATAATATGAGCATATTAAAGGGGCACAAACCTAGCTTGCATGGAATACTGCTGGTCAAATTCGAGATAACCTGAGTAACCACATAAGTAATAACAGCAATAAATTATAACACACTGAATAAAATAGAAAACCATGAATTCACATATGATAAAAATGACTTAAAAGTTTGATGACAATGAGTTCTAGTAGTTTGGGGGTGGAGTCTTTTGGGTTTTCCAAATAAAGAATCATGTCACCTGCAAAGAGAGAGAGTTTGACTTCTTCATTACCAATTTGGATACATTTTATTTCTCTTTGTTGTCTGATTGCTGTTGCTAGGACTTCTAATACTATGTTGAACAAGAGTGATGAGAGTGGGCATCCTTGTCATGTTCCTGATCTCAGCGGGAAGGCTGCAAGCTTTTTCTCATTGAGGATGATATTTGATGTGGGTCTTTCATAGATAGATTTGATGAAGTTCAGGAATGTTTCCTCTATCCCTATACTTTGAAGCATTTTAATCAGGAACGGATACTGGATTTTGTCAAAAGCTTTTTCTGCATTGATTGAGAGGACCATGTGGTTCTTCTCTCTTCTCTTATTGATTTGTTCTATCACATTGATTGATTTGTGAATGTTGAACCATCCTTGTAGCTCAGGGATAAATCCCACGTGGTCATGGTGGATTATCTTTTTAATGTGCTGTTGGATCCTGTTTGCTAGGACCTTGTTAGGAATCTTAGCATCCATATTCATCAGTGATATTGGTCTGAAATTCTCCTTTTCGGTAGGGTCTTTGCCTGGTTTGGGGATCAGGGTAATGCTGGCTTCATAGAAAGAGTCAGGAAGTTTTCCTTCTGCTTCAATTTTTTGAAACAGCTTCAGGATAATAAGTGTTATTTCTTCTTTGAAAGTTTGGTAGAATTCCCCAGGGAATCCATCAGGTCCTGGGCTCTTGTTTTTTGGGAGGTTTTTGATCACCACTTCAATCTCGTTACTAGATATTGATCTATTCAGGTTGTCAATTTCTTCCTGGTTCAATTTTGGGAGTTTATAGTTTTCCAGGAATGCATCCATTTCATCTAGGTTGCTTAACTTATTGGCATATAACTGCTGATAATAACTTCTGATGATTGTTTCTACTTCCTTGGTGTTCGTTGTGATCTCTCCCTCTTCATTCATAATTTTATGTATTTGAGCTTTCTTTTCTTTTGGATTAGTGTCACTAATGGCTTATCGATCTTATTGATTCTTTCAAAAAACTAGCTTCTAGTTTCATTGATACGTTCTACTGTATCTCTGATTTCTACCTCATCGATCTCAGCTCTAATCTTGATTATTTCCCTTCTTATGTGTGGAGTTGGTTTGATTTGTTATTGGTTCTCCAGTTCTTTAAGGTGTAGAGACAGCTTCTGTGTTCTGGATTTTTCCATTTTTTTGAGGGAGGCTTGGATGGCTATATATTTCCCCTTTAGGACCGCCTTTGCTATATCAGCCACAGCAACTTCTTTCAAGATATGTCTCCAAAGGTAAAGGAAACAAAAGTGAAAATGAACTTTTGGGACTTCATCAAGATCAAAAGCTTCTTCACAGCAAAGGAAACAGTCAAGAAAACAAAGAGGCAAGCTACGGAATGGGAGAAGATATTTGCAAATGACAGTACAGACAAAAGGTTGATATCCAGGATCTATAATGAACTCCTCAAACTCAACACACACAAAACAGACAATCATATCAAAAAATGGGCAGAAGATATGGACAGACACTTCTCCAATGAAGACATACAAATGGCTATGAGACACATGAAAAAATGTTCATCATCACTAGCCCTCAGGGAGATTCAAATTAAAACTACATTGAGATATCACCTTACACCAATTAGAATGGCCAAAATTAGCAAGACAGGAAACAATATGTGTTGGAGAGGATGTGGAGAAAGGGGAACCCTCTTACACTGTTGGTGGGAATGCAAGTTGGTACAGCCACTTTGGAAAACAGTGGGGAGATTCCTTAAGAAATTAAAAATAGAACTTCCCTATGACCCTGCAATTGCACTCCTGGGTATTTACCCCAAAGATACAGATATAGTGAAAAGAAGGGTCATCTGTACCCCAATGTTTATAGCAGCAATGGTCACAGTCACCAAACTGTGGAAAGAACCAAGATGCCCTTCAACGGACGAATGGATAAGGAAGATGTGGTCCATAGACACTATGAAGTATTATGCCTCCATCAGAAAGGATGAATACCCAACTTTTGTAGCAACATGGACAGGACTGGAAGAGATTATGCTGAGTGAAATAAGTCAAGCAGAGAGAGTCAATTATCATATGGTTTCACTTATTTGTGGAGCATAACAAATAGCATGGAGGACATGGGGAGATGGAGAGGAGAAGGGAGTTGGGGGAAATTGGAAGGGGAGGTGAACCATGAGAGACTATGGACTCTGAAAAACAATCTGAGGGTTTTGAAGGGGCAGGGGGTGGGAGGTCGGGGTACCAGGTGGTGGGTATTATAGAGGGCACGGATTGCATGGAGCACTGGGTGTGGTACAAAAATAATGAATACTGTTATGCTGAAAATAAAAAATAAATTAAAAAAAAAGTTTGATGACAATGGCATATGAACATATTGAGTAAGTACTTTCCTATAAAATACTTCTTAGTTACAAAAGGAAGAGGAGTGACTTTATGGTGGGGAAGCCCAGCAGATGTAGGCTTAATCAAGGAATCAAAGAAAGCAAATGGACTCACCCACCACCTGGTGGGATGCAATGAGAAAAATGCAACATTGCTTCTACAATATTTCTGCCAATGAACCATAACCTGAATCTAATCATAAGGAAATAGAATATAAGCCCAAAATGAGAGACATGCTACAAAACAAATGACCAGTACTCTTCAAAAGTTTCAAGGTCATGAAAATCAAAGAAAGATTGAGAAATAACCGAAGGAGACAAAAATCATGCAAAAGTAGATGCAAGGCATGATTAATAACGGAGTGCTTTAACGATCAGGAAAATTACTGGAACAACTGGAGAAACTTGAGTGGATGGTGATGATGTATTAACGCTGATTTCTCGATTTAAGGGATGTGCTATGCTTCTGAGGGAGAATGTCCTTGTCTGTAGGAAATATGCACTAAAGGATTGGGGTGAGTTGGACATCAGTTTGCCAATGTACTCTCAAATGGTTTAGAAAATAAGATGTCTGTATGTGTTTGTCAAATTTTTTGTAAGTTTGGGTTTGTTGTAAAAATTTTCCAAAAGGGTAACTGGAGGGATAATGCCTCATTGTTAACAAAAATGCCCAAAGTCTTTGCTTTTGATGAATCACACTGCTGTCTTGCCCCACCCTGACTTCTAATCAGAAATCCTAATTTACAGCCATGAATGAAATGAAATGGTAGGAGAGGAAAGACGTATTCCTTACACGGTTGAATAGACCAAATTTTACAATCTATAGATTTCCTGGGGAAGAGGATGACAAAGAGGATCTTAGTAACAACAGTTAACTGCTAATCATTGCTGGGAGTCTTCTGTTTTTTAGGTGTTAAGCAATGTGTCTTCCATTTATTAACTCACCTTAGTATTTCCCACATCCCCCTGTGAGATAGGTTTTATTAATCCCATGTTTTATGGACAAGACCACATAGCTGGTAAATAGCAGAGTTGAGATTCAAACCCAAGTTGTTTAACTCTTGGGTCCACAATTACCATGCTGATAATTATAACAATTTTGGTGGTAATAGTTAATATATATGAAGTAATTAATGTGTTCCAAGCACAGCACTAGAAACTTATCTTGTTTAATGTTCCCATAAACCCTATAAATTAGCGTTTCCAGAGAAATAAAATTTGACCAGTGGTGCTCAGTACGTGGGGAAGCGGGAACTCAAATGCCCGTCTGTGTTGACACCAAAGTCTGGTCTCTAAGCAATTACACCACATCGTCTGTGTGTTGGTGGAAGTCAGTAACTCTAGAACTTTACTGTGCTTTTCACTGTTCCTCACGAGGTCTGTATTCTTTGTATGAGACCATTTAGGAAAAAGTAGTAGAGATATGGCTTGATCTTTGTCAAACTCTGTCAGTAGCTGCCATGTTTAAGTGATTCAACACTGTGAGTGGTTGGTCAGTTAGTCAATACACTTCTGTGTGACCTTTCCTAGCAGAAAACTGACTTTGAAGGTCCCCCTCGCAGTAGTGATCACGCAGTGCTCTTGTAATCCATTTTTTTCAAAGGCCATGCTGATCAAAACCTTCTAACAGGGAGCCAAGTTGTTTCCCGAATCTTCATCTAATGGGCTCAGAAACAGCTGTACTTTGCAGAATTGCCTGTGCTAGGCTGTCATTTCTGCAACAGAACGACTGGCAAGTGGGATTTGATCAACAACTGTGTATAAATAAAACCCAAAGTCAAAGGTAGCCCTCCCTGTTGTCTCAGAGTTTCAACAGAGGTCACAGAGACCTAGCATAATGGGTAATGGGTACCCCAGTATCCTAAAATAAGAGGCCATACCCCCTACATGGTACATGGGAAGGATCTGAGAAAATTGGTTCTGCCACTGAGATCACTTATCTCCAGCCTGTAAAAATGTCGAATTGGAGGTATTTGGTGAACAGAGCCCTTTGAAGAGGGCTATTGGAGTGCTGCAGGATCTCTCTTCCTCTTTCCCTTCAAGCTAAAAATGTCAAGGACTGCACCTCTTGACATTAAATTAGATGAGAGAGGGTTAATGGGACCACACTGACAATTTGCCCTGTGTCCCTGAGGACTGAGGGAAGATTAGGGTGGCATGAAAAGCTGTGAACCAACAGTCAGTAGAATTCTAGCATGTGAAAGCCATCCTTTCACTGATGGTGAGACACAGCTGTGGATGTTCTTGCCTCAGACACCAGCCACAACTAAGGGATCTTGCCTGGGCATCTCAGGAGGATTCTGTCTAGGTAGATGTACCTCACTATGCCCAGTAAGAGGATGGACTCCCAGAAGACTGAGGGCTGATGGGAAATGCAAGTTTGTCCCCCAGAGAATACACTGATTTTAGTAAAGGAATTGCCCTGCTGGGAAATCCCAAGGAAAACACACAAAAGTGGTCTAAGAAAGAAAAGTCAGTTTTAATTGCTCACCAAGCTTAGACCCCAATACCAGCTTTATGAAATCAGCCACATAAAACTATGCTCCCCTCCCGCAGTCCTTCTTTATCTGAGCTGGCCCTGGTAAGAGAAGCAGCTGGTAACAGAAGCAGCTGGTGGCCAGTGGAACCAAAGGCTATCAAGAGAAAGACAAGAAGTCAACATACCCTCTGTCCCCACTGTGCACCAACTTGAAAGCTAAGGTAAGGGATGAATTAAAACATGAATCATATTTAGCCTTACATTGCATTATTCATTTGAACAATGTGAAGTTGTCATTTAAATGGATCAAAATTATCAAATATTAACAATGTCTCATGGTTTAACCTAAAACACAAGATTGGATTAGATAGTTTAACTGCCAAAATGAAATTTCTCTTGATATTGTAAGAAACTCAAAAAGTTATGGCACACACATAAGATTCCCTGCAGGGTCAGGGTAATAACTCACCCATGAGCAGGCTTGGAGGCCAGTGGGAGAAAGAACTAAGCTGTATTACAGTTGCCTTCGTCGAGTCCAGTTCTTTCCATGTAATAGGAACATCTGCAATGCATTTACCTACTGGAAAAAAAAAAAAAAAGATGACCCCGTTATGTTCATGAGTTAATGTGCTTGGTAAAGAGTAATTCTTTAACAAACTGATTTATTCAGTAAATGCTTATTGAGATATTAGGACTCCTTTCAGGTCCAAGAATACATACTGAGGTGAGCAAGACAGACAGGTTCCTTGCCTTCAAGGAGCTCATGTTCTTTTGGAAGGTATAGAGGGCTAGTGACTGCCATGAAGCAAAAAAATGGATAAATATGCAAGAGCTTTCCAAGATGCTTGAAAATGTTACAAAGAAAACAAATAGCATGGTGTGACCAAGATTATTCGGGACTTGGTGATCAGGGAAGTGCTGTCTAGGAGACAACCCATGATATGAAGGAAAAAAGGAGTCCATCAGTCGATGAATTAAAAAAAAAAAAAGGATCATTCCAGGCAGAAAGGGGCACAAGTGCAAAGACACCAGGGGGGACAGAAAGGAGGCCAGTATCTATGGTGATAATCAAACCCTTCCCCTTAACTGTAACCAACATGAAGGCTGAGCCACGTCCCTGCATGTCAGTTTCCCCCATCCCCAGCTTGACACAGCAGAGGTGCACAATTCAGGTGCACAATTCCTGAATGAATCTCGTTTATTCTGCTTGGGGACCCTGCCCAGGCCTCAAGTCCAAACCAATTCTGAGCAAATTTCTCAGCTGGATGTGACATTTGACCAGTAAGTAGGTGCACAGCTGAGTGCAAACCCAACACCTTACTCAAAGCCCAGGTCCTTCGGGTCCCAAGGGAGCACTTGACTTTCAAGCATAAAGGAAAGAGACACAGGGAGGAGATTGATAAGGATGGAGGACATTTTCAGAAGAAAAAGAGTTCAGAGGGTTGGTCAACAAAACATCTGACCTTCATTTTTAGTATGAGCCTTCTTATTTAATCATGCAGAACTGCTCCTGAAGGCAGATGATTTTTTTTTTTTTTTTTTTTTTTTTTTTGAGAGAGAGAGAGAGAGAATGCATGGGGAGGCAGGGGCAGAGGGAAAGGAAGAGACAGAGAATCTCAAGCAGACTCCATGGTGAGTGTAGAGCTGGACACAGGCCTCAGTCTCATGACCCTGAGATCATGACCTGAACAGACATCAAGAGTCAGACACTCAACTGACTGAGCCACCCAGAGCCCCGCTGCTACCCGTTTTTTAATCATAAGGAAACTGAAGCTCAGAAAGGATAACTTTTTGCACCATAGTCACATGGCTAAAAACTGACAAAGACAGACTTTGAAACCCAAACCAGAGGATTCCCAGCCTGGTGCCCTTTCCACCACAATGTATTCCTCTAAAGTACAAGCAAAAATGAGACAAGAGACCAACACACGTTGTCTACCCACCGTACACCCCCTACTGTGTAACCTTTAATGCTTTCAGTCTCACAGCGCTGGCACAATTCCCTGTCGGTTAGTCTTCTCCGGGAAGCAGTAGTCAAGATGGAACCAGAAGCCCGAGGCATTCACTGGGTTAAAGGCCTACGGGGGATAAAAGGGAGAGAGCAGGAGTGGATGCGGAGGGTCTCAGACCAAGATGCGGGTCTGGCACCTGTGAAGGGAGGGTGGACGTCTGGGTAGAAGAGCAGGGGGCTAAGCTGCAGCTCGGAGAAAGTCTCAGCCAAATGGGGGCAGCCCCAGAGCAGAGATGGGCTGTTAGAAGAGTCCCACCGTGGGCAGGAGTGCTGACTATAGTCCCTGCCACGTGCTCAGTCCTTGGCTGGGAACAACTGGACATCAGCTTGGCCATGGGTCCTGAAGGTGTGACAGCTAGAGCTGTCAGCCAACTCCACTCCTCACAGCAGGTTCTCTTTTGAAGAGGGGTCAGGGTGGGCCTTCCCATGGCTGTACAGATACCCACTTTACAAGTGGTGTAACAGGTCCAGGGACATCGGGTGCCCTGCCCAAAATCTCTGTCATTGGGAGAATTGCTTTTGTAAACCAGGTCTGTCCCAAACCAAAGTGTTTTCCGCCACAACAGAAGGACACAGAGAAAGCAGTGAAAAGATATGGCGCCTCTGAGGGTCTCCCGCTGTCCCCCCACTCCACCCTGCGTTTCCACACTCCCAAACCTTTATCTTCACAGCCCTACCCAGACTTAACTATTCGAGGCATTTCTTTCTCTTACCCAAGGTCCCAGCCACACAGTGTTGATCTTCAGTTGGTGTTTGTGGCTGTTTATCAACACGGGGTTTATCAACACGGTGACCAGTGTTGATCGCTCCGGGACACATGGGGACGACGGCCCGTATTTGCTCCCTTCACATTATTTCTAGTGAGCAGGACTTACTTTGAATGATGAAATATAAGCCAAAGTGGCGTGCATCACTTTGGGGTGGAAGCAACCCATTGTCAGGGCTCTCTTCCCCGCCAGGGAGCATCCCAGAGGCACATGTCCCCATGGCAAGGCCACAGGTCAGGACAGCTTGTGACGGGAGCCACCATGCAGAGGCCAGCTGCTCCAGAGAGGGCCCCACACTGACAGCAGACAGTACAGGAGCGCAAAACACACTTGTGTTAAGTGACGCAACAAAATCTGGGACGTGTCTGCTCCCGTTCTGTCAAACGTCCTGCTGCACTTGACTTAACAAAGGCACGGTCCCATTGAATCCAAGAACTAGGGAACCCGCAGCGGTTCGCTCACTCCTCCACAGGAGGGAACTCGCTTCCTTCCGACAGGAGCTCGCTCAACCTCAGATTCCCAGGTCCCGTCCACAGAGATCTGTGATTCTCCAGGCTTGGATCAAGGTGTAAGAATCTGTTTATTTATTTTTTTTTAAGATTTTATTTATTTGACAGAGAGAGAGAGAAAGATCACAAGTAGGCAGAGGCAGGCAGAGAGACGGGGGGGCGGGGGGGGGAAGCAGGCTCCCTGCTGAGCAGAGAGCCCGATGTGGGGCTCGATCCCAGGACCCTGAGATCATGACCTGAGCCGAAGGCAGTGGCTTAACCCACTGAGCCACCCAGGCGCTCCTAAGAATCTGTTTTTATGAAGCTTCTGGTGGTGAGTCAGATGTGTAGGCACGTTTGGGAAGCACTGTGCCACAGAATATTAAATATAAAGTTCCTGTTTCTTTGAAAGGCTTTGTCACTTGGCAGAAAGGCTTTGCCGCAGGATAGCCCATCGGTGCTGGCAGAATCTGGATTAACACCATGGTCTTTCTCGCTCTTTCCACTGCCACACCGCTTGGAGTCTGAGCTCCCCTGCGCATCACCTGTGTGTCCTTGGACAAGTCACTTCACCTCTCAGAGACTGCTTCCTTGCCTAGGAAATGGATAAACACATCTTCTCGGCTGGGTTGTTAGATGCATGAGGACGGGCCTGAAATGAACACGCTGAAGACATCCAGTAAATGGTGCTTATGGTCACCAAGAAACTAGAGTCCTGAGGATCCCATGAACTTGCCCGAGCTTATACTGCAAGTCTGTCGTCAAGGAGGGAATAGACGGTCAGGTCACTTCTGCCTCCCTAGCTACACACCTGGGTAACTGAGGCAGAAGGAGAAACTTCAGAAAAGAAAAGGGCCTGGGCTGGGTTAGGGTGAGCGCAGGCCAGCTCTGCTCTGTGAGGCGTGGGGCCATGGCTGGCAGCCTGGCACATGCCTTCCTTGGTACCTAGTACAAAGTGAGGGCCCGCAGCCAGACAGCGGGAGTGCAATCTCTCAGCAATTAAAAAACTAATGGCTTTTAAATGGAGCTGCTCCTTAAGCTGGCAAACGTCAAGTTGCCTCCAGGTTGTAGCAGAAGACGGAGAGAGAAGAAGGTGGGGCTTTTGAACCCGATCGGAGAGCATTAATTTCAAACCACCCAGCTCTTTCATTCTTCCAGTCCCACAAGCAGTGTTTCCCCCGAAGGCTGGCTTAGGGGTTCTATGGGCAGGGGGAGCTCAGACACCAGGATTTGGACCAGAATAGCTGTTCTCTTCTCACATCCAACCAGTTCTTCCAGTGGGGGCTTGGCTGGGCTCACTGGTAATCGGTTACTTGACAAACATGTTCGGTCAGGCTAGGACCTGTGAAACTATGCTGCCCAAACAGCCCCTGGCTGGGAGGTAGGACACAAGAGTTCTGTCTCAGCTCTGTCCCTTGCCTGCCATGACCATCTTAGTGATCTTAAGAAGGTCCCTTTCCCCCTCTGAGCCTCTTCCTCTATAAAGTAGCAGGCTCATTGATTCAGACTGTAAGAATGACAAGCAACACTTATTTAGTGCTTTGCACTTCTCAGGCATGGTTCTAGAGGCCTTATGCTTATAAACGTATGTAATTCTGGTAACGAATCCATTTCATCATTCCCATATTGCAGATGAGTAAACTAAGGCACAGGAAATGGCGTAACTTTCTGGAAGTGACACATGCGGTAAACACAAGGGTCCTCAAGGTCTCCGCTCTCAGAGTCTGGCTTTCAAGAATTGGAGGGGGAGATGAACCATGAGAGATGGTGGACTCTGAGGAACAAGCTGAGGGTTTTAGAGGGGAGGGGGTTGGGAGGTTGGGTGATCCTGGTGGTGGGTATGGTGGAGGGCACGTATTACATGGAGCACTGGGTGTGGTGCCTAAACAATGAATTCTGGAACACTGAAAAGAAATTTAAAAAATAAATAAAAATTTTAAAAAAAAGAATGAGCCTCTAAACATTGCACTCTCCTGCTCTCTAGACTTTACCTCGCTTTACCAAGGATGAGAACTGGGCCCCCTGCTCTCAGAGTTTTCTTCCCTAGTAGAGAAACAAGACCATTGCCCCAAAAACGCCGTTCTGAGCATGATGGTCTGGACTGGGAAACTCGGAGAGGATAGAGAGAGAAGACAGGTCCCAGTGAAGGCTTCATGGCAAAGCAGACATTAGATATGGTCTTTGCAAAGGAGGCAGTATTTGGATAAGTAAGGGAAGAGGGGATGGACATGTCTAGTAACAGTGAATGCGGAGAGGTTAGAACATGTGTGATAAGCAAGCCAGAGGGCTTGGCTGAGGACCCCATGCCTTTCTGAAACCACATAGACTCTTGGAACACTCCTGCCCCATCCTCCAGGCTCAGCCCCAGAAGCATCTTCTTTTTATTGTTTCATGACTACCCTCCACCCAGCACAGGCTTGGCTGCTGCCATTTGTGCTATGCCTCGCCTCTCCTGCTGGACCATGAGGTTCTTGAGGTCAGAAATAGGGTTCTGTATTTCTTTCCCACCTCTGCTCCCCAAGTCACACAGCCTGGCACCAGTTGGTATGCCCCAGATGATGAATTCACATGCAGATAAGATTTTAAAAAAATGACTGGACATGGTCTTACTGACAATTAGAAGAGTTTGGATTTGATCTGAATTTAGACTGGGGAGTTGAATGATCTTGGGCTGAGGAGTAACCCCATAGAATCTGTGTTCTATAAAACCCACATTGGAGGGGTCAAGATTTAGGGTATGCCAATAATCATTGACCTTTTTAAAAATCTTTTACCTTTTTAATAGGAGTTTAAGAGCAGCAGAAGAGGAGAAAACAATGGTTCACATTCTATAAGCTTTACAGGTTAAGGTCATTGGTAGAGGAAATGACAGTAATGGTGATACCAATGGCAGTGATGGTCCAAGTTTGTCATTTGGGTGCCTTTCTCTTTCTTTCTTTCTTCCTTCCTTCCTTCCTTTCTCTCTCTCTCTCTCTCTTTCTTTCTTTCTTTCTTCTTTCTTTCTAAGATTTTATTTATTTATTTGACAGAGAGAGAGGGAGCACAAGCAGGGGAAGCAGCAGACAGAGGGAGAGGGAGAAGCAGACACCCTGCTGAGCAGGGACCCACCCCCACCCATGCAGGGCTAGATCCTGGGACCCTGGGATCACGACCTAAGCCAAAGGCAGACTCTTAACAACTGAACCACCCAGGCATTTCTAGGTGCTGTTCTTTCAAAAATCTCTTTCCTTAAACCAGGCATATTTTTTACTTATTTGTTTGTTTCTTCGTTTGTTTCTTTAGAGTCTCTTTCTGCCTCTTCCCACCCCACTTTCAGGTTCTAAGACAATGCTTTTCACATAATAGGTTAAAGGAAGACGACAGGGAAGATACCTTTCATAGTGCACAGCACTTAGTAAATTTTAGGTCAAACTATCTAACTGAAGATTTCCAGGAAAAATATATATATTTTTTCACATTACTCAGGTAGCCAATTTGAGCATTATCCTACCCTTGAAACCCTAGTGTAGTTCCTTGCAGTTAATCAACCACCCTCCAACTACATCAAGAACACAGGGGAAGAGAAAAGAAAGATGGACCCTAAACCTAAAAGCTTCAAAGTGCCCAGAGCGGTTTTTTTTCCCCCCAAAAGTGAAAATAGATAGAACTCAAGATAAATTGGGATGGAGAGTTACGAGGTCATTCAGATGAGGAATAAGGTGCCCAAAGCTGCTGTGATTCTAGAGCTGGCCAAAAGAATTAGCAGGCACTTTGAACTCTTATCAGCAAAACTAGAAAAGACAAGCAAAGGGTAATTCTTCAGAAATAACTAGAAGAGAACTCTATAGTTGAAGAACAAGGAACTGAACTTGAAAGGACATTTACACCTTCGGAATTTAATTGATCGGCTCTTAGAAAGTGTTTCCAGGACCCAGGAGGTAAAGCCTTGCCTCTTTGAGAGAAGAAACATACACACGCACAGCCACAGCACATGACTGGTACAAACAAAGCCATTAGGCTCTCGTGTTTTTAATTTTTTTTTTTTTTTAGATTTTATTTATTTGACACAGAGAGAGAGCGCGCGCAAGAAAAGGGAGCAGCAGAAGGAGAAAGGGAAGCAGGCTCCCCACCAAGCAGGGAACCCCATGAGATGCTCGATCCCAGGACCCCGGGATCATGACCTGAGCCAAAGGCAGCTGCTTAACTGACTGAGCCACTCAGGCCTCCCTTGGCTTTCATATTTTAGAACCACATCTTACAGTTATCCAAGAAGTCCTGTTTCTCACTTGAGGGATGGCTTAAGAAGACAGAATTCTATCTTCCCTTAACCCCACCTGTGCACCTGTGCCAGACAATTATGGACCTTGAGACCCCATGGAGGAGACAGATTCCTCGTTAGGAGGACACAATACAGGGTCAGGTTCCTGGAACCTGGGGGAGTCAGTATCTGATGAGATACACCCCAGAGAGTCAGTGGAGATTGTAAATGACATTCACTCAAACAGAAATACATCCCACACCTTTTCCCTGCACATTGAGCCCAACTGCACACCTTCAAGTACACACTCATGCTCTTTTTTTTTTTTTCATACTCAAGCTCTTAGGGCCTGCTCACGTGTACACAGTGCACCAGCATGTGTAACGCCTGTCACCTCTGCAAACCTCCCTTCAACTCCTCACTAGCTCACAGGTGATGACGCGTTCTGTAATCTCATTTCCACCATTCTAGAAAATTCTCTACCACCATCTTGCATGCACTCAGAGGCACAGACGCTCCACTGCCATGTCACCCCCACACCCATTTATTTACTCGCACTGTTCTAAAGAATCGATGTTACGTCGGGGAACGAGATAGATGCGGGCTCTGCCCTCATGGAGCATATATTCCAGTGGACAGACAAACAGTTAATCGAATAAATAATACAGATTATATATGATAAATAAGATAGCCATAAGTGAAAAAAAGAAACTGTAAACAAGGTAATGTCCTGGGGACAAGATCGCTGAGAAGGATCCATGAGCCCACACCCTTAACCACTCACAGACATCACACCTCAGACCCCCTATTGTGAAGAGGCCCTCAAATATGCCTCACACACTGGCAGGCAAATGTGGTTTCCCTGTCCACCCCATGTCATCACCCTCTAACACCCCCACCCCATCACTCCTGCAGATAAACAACCACACAAATAACTCCTTCCCCACCACGCGCTACCACACTCCACCCATCACACACTTGCCAGTATACCAGAGTCACAGTCCCACACATGTCTCCCCATCACAGCTGCCCTACATCACTGCCCATCACACACTCTCACACATAGCTATACCCACACATAGTCCGCCACAACCCCAGCTCGACGTCATCAACGTGCGCCATGACTCCATGAGTACCACATGTGATCTCACGGCACTCTGGTATCTGGGGATTGGATATCCTATCTCTACAGACACACACACACAAATGCACACACACTTCATTTACACACAAACATACACAGCAGATCTTGTATTTAGCCTCATTTTGTATCAGAAGGGTGTGCATCTGGTCTTGTCATGGACGTGCTTTGAGAAATAACACAATCCCCCAGGGGCACCTGAGTGGCTCAGTCAGTTAAGCGTCTGACTCTTGGTTTTGGCTCAGGTCGTGAACTCAGGGTCATGAGATTAAGCCCCAGGTTGGGCTCTGTGCTCATTGTGGAGTCTGCTTGTCCCTCTCCCTCTGCTCCTCCCCCTCCTCATGCTTTTTCTCTCTTTTCCTCTCTCTCTCTCTAATAAATAACATCTTTTAAATAAAATAAGAAATAATACAACTCTTATGATTTGCCCCACCAGCCCCAAGGATTATTCAGTCCACAGGGGCCCTGGGTGGCTCAGTCATTAAGCATCTTCCTTAGGCTCAGGTCATGATCTCAGGGTCCTGGGATTTGTACCAGTGGTACCCCTTTCCCAGGGACCTCACCAAGAGAGGGCCAAAACCATGAGGTGATCCAGAGAGAAACGTTCCCCTCTCCCCAGCCTGGCATCTGCTGGGGTCCCCTCAGCCCCCAAGCACCAGTATCTCAAGGAGGTTTTTAAAGAACAACAGCAGAAACCATTCCTCCAGCTTCTACCTGCGTGGTTCCTTTTTCCAGGCTCTGGACACAGGGTTAGGCCGACTCTGGGTTAGAAGCACAATTTGCAGTTTGCTTCTTCCAACTCCCCTCCCCTGTGCTCAGGCATTGGTGATGGTCCTTCCACCAAACCCCTCGACCGAGTGCACTTGTGAAAATTGCATTTGGGAGTGTGTATCCCACACTCCTTCATAGCTGTTCACACCAGACATATTTCAGGCCAAATCTGGGATGTTTGCTACATACCAGAGAGGAAATGGAGACCCAGAAATGTTAAGAAATGTGCCTTAGAGTACAAAATAGCTACACATTAGAGCCAAGATTCTGTCAGGCTCCAAAAACCCGTCCCGGGACACCTACGTATTTCTGCAGAGATGGAATCAGTTGCCTACCTTCTTCCAGAAGGGGAGAGAACAGCACATCCTTATCCTTCTGAATCCATAGACTCAGCCCTCCTAAGGCCATATTGTATAAAGTAAATTGCTAAGAGAATTTCAGCTCCTCCTTTTTCTTTTTTAAAGATTCTATTATTTATTTATTTGACACAAAAAGAGAGAGAGCAAGCATGGGGAGCGGCAGAAGGAGAAGCAGGCTCCCCAGGGAGCCAGACGGGTGGCTCGATCCCAGAACCTTGGGATCACGACCTGAGCGGAAAGCAGGTGCTTAACCGACTGAGCCACCCAGGGATCCCATCAGCTACTCCTTCTTTATGCCTTTTACTTTGCTTTATGTACCGTTCCTTTTCTTCATATGATTTGTCCTAAAGTGCGAGTCATACAAAAAGGTGATTGACTTAAATCTGCTCAGTGGCAGGGCAGACCCACTTCTGCATGGGTGTTGGCCTAAGTTGCTCCATCTGGCTTTTCTGAAATTCATTCATTTCAGTCTTTCCTCCAAAATTTGGGGTCATTCTCTTCCCTCAGGGGAACTGGAGTTTTCTAGCTCTTTCCTCTCCTCCTCTGGAGGTTCAAACTGCCACCCCACTATTTCCCTGGCCTCCTGGTTGAGCAAAGCATGGGTCCTCCATCCTCCCAGTGCTCTCTGGGCTGCTTCTCTCAGCTTGGAGGGACCTTTCCAGCTCAGTTCCCATGGGAACGAAGGTTCACAATGCTGAGGCCTCCTGTGGCCACTGCATCAAGTTTTCTCAGTGAAAAATAATGCTGACATACAACAGGTTCTGGTCTTCTCTGTTTTGCTCTAAGCCAGGCCCTGCCAAAGCCTCTTGTATATCACCTGAAGGGAGTCAGGTTCAGTGGGCCTGGAGTGAGACCCAGGGATTGGCATTCTTAATGATTTTAATTATCTGAGTGAGTCTGATGTTTAGCCAAGTTTGGGAACCACTGTACTCACCAATTAACAAATCTGCCAAGACATACTGGAACCCAAGAGTTTCCTAGTTTCATTTTTTAAACAAAGTCTCTCACTAATGAAGGTAGGGTCAGCTAGAATGGACCCATTGCCAGACCCCGTGTCTTGCTCCTTTAAATCATTTACTCATTCACAGATGATCTTTTAGGACCTATCATGAGCCAGATGCTGATTTCAGGGAACATAGTCCACGGAGGGGCAACAGTCCTCCTCAAGAAAGTATCTATAAGCGCTCTCTTACTCTCGGCAAATCCTGTCTCTGGTGTTCAGCGCTGGTCTACTTACCCAAGTGTTAACAAGCAGAAGTCCCTAGAGGGTTTGTGCTGTGTGTGTGTGTGTGTGTGTGTACGTGCGCACGCGCGTGTGTGCATGTGGTGGGGGAAGGTGCAGGTAGTCTGGAGGACAGGTTAGGAGCAGCAAATGTGCAAGTGGGTCAGGTGGTGTCCAGGGGAGGTTCATGGATACTGACACTATTAAAAAAGTAAAGACCTGGCATCACACATGGACCAGTGGTGTCAGCCAATCCAATTCTGGTCAACGATGGTCGAGCCGGAAAAAAATGATCATGATGTTTCTGATAGTCACAAAAGGGTCTACTGAGAATGACTGGGTTCATACTTAGAATGAGAACTAAGTGCAGTTTGTTCTAGAACTTCTTATATTATAATCTACCAAGGCCACGTGGTGATGTCTTTAAAGTTATTTTCCTTAGAGTTCTTTAATTTTATAAGTTACTGTGTGTTTGTAATAGAAAGTGAATTAAGTACCATGTCAGACAAGTGCCTTGTATAAAATGTAGGAAATGCAGAAGCTGTAAAGAAGAATATTAGAGTATTAATATTAATTCTACTACCAGTTATAACCTCTGCTAAAATTTTGGTGTATGTATGTTCATTTCTCTGTCTGTCTGTCTCTCTAGATAGATGGATGGATGGATGGATGAATGGATGGATGGATGGATGGATGGATGGATAGTATATATGTGTGAGTGTGTAAAGATCTTACGGACTGTATTTTCTCACTTAAGTTCTACTCTGAGTTGTTTCCTTTATGGTTAAATGTTTTCTAAACCCCCTGCATCCATAAGTATTCAAATTAGAGTGCCACATCTGTGCCGGACACTAGGTTTGACGCTGCAACCTAGTGGACACCGCAACTTGTGTCTTTCTCTTACCTTGATTTGTCTAGTCCAGCACCAATGTGGTTATTTCTCTGATCCTCTCACTCCCCCAACACCCACACACATCCTTTCACACATTCATACATACATGTTTACACACGATCTCACGTGTGTACACACATGCACATTCGCATATATGCTCACCTATGCTCCTCTGTTCCTCTCCTAGTCTCATTTTCATCACTCATGAAATAGGGTCAGTGATACTATTTCTCAGGGTTATGGTGCCACGGAAGTGAGAAAATATTAATAAGTACTCTCATTTACTAGGTATTTAATGTGAGCAAGGCACTGCACCCTGGTATGTATGGTATTACACCTTCGACCTCTCACAATGGTTCTAAGAGAGAGGTATCGGCCACCGTGGTCTTATAAACGAGGACCCTGAGGCATAGAGGAATTAGATAAGTTGCCTGAGTTTAGGTAATAAGTTCTGAATTTAAACCGAGGCAGCCTCTCTTGAGGGCACTGTACTCAACCACGAAAGAATACTGCTTGTGTTTTATATAAAGCACCTAGCAAACTGCCTGGCAACGTTGGGCACTTGCTGAATATTTCCAGTTCTGTCCCGGTGGAAATGTTGATAGCACTGAAGTGGACATTCAACATGGCACTGGATTAAATGCAGTTGAGGCTGGAACTTCCCGTTTCACCCAAGTTGCAATAGCTTGTATGAGACCAAGCCTCTTGCCAGGAACAAACTGTAAAAGCTGGATGAACAACCATTAACAGCTACAAATACAGCTGAGGGAGGGCACTGGACAGCAGGCCAGGCAGCCAGTACACAAGAGAAGGAGCCTGTTGATTTGTTTGCTGTGGGGGAGTGAGGCCTTGGGGTGGGGCCATGCTTTTAACAGTCTGAAGGGACTGGGGAACCTGACAGCAGAGTTCATGGCTACTAGATCAATCAGGACTCAAGACGCCAATATTCTCCAGTCATTCCTGTTCCAAGATTTCTTTTATCAGGGAGATCATTGAATCTGGACCCAAAGGCCTCAGCACTGTCCCTGTGTGCTTCCAATTCAGGGCTGATTTGTCACTGATAGAAGCAACTCTGGAGAGTGGTTTTTCTGCTCTCCTCCCAACCCCCCCACCGCGTTCCTTCCATCTCCAGTTCCTGTTGCTTCTGCCTCTTTAGTATCTGTCTCATCTATCCTTCTTTTCCATCTCCAAAGCCCAAGGTTTCTGCAGTGAGTTGCTTGGATCTTCACCATCCCTCCCCTGGACGATCAGCCCATCTTCCTGCCCCAGGCTCTCCCTCCTTTGCACAGATGCTAAACCTGTAAGGGCCTGCCCCTCCCAGAGGAACTTGCTTGTGGACCCCGGATGTAGGGGTGGGGCAGGCCAGGTGGAGATGTCCAATCGGTGCAGCATGTGTATATCCACCAGGGTGAATTGAGATCCGATTGGCCACCTGTGTAGGGGTGGGGCTCAACCAACCGCATAAAGGTTACTGTGCGGCTCGCCGGGGAAGAGGAGAGCTGTGATGGGAGCAGAAGGAAGGGTTGGTGGGAGCGGAAGAGTCGGCGGAGTGGAGGCGCTGTAACAGCTCTTCTAAGAGCTATAATCACCGCCAGGGGTCCCGCCACCGATCCCGCCTCCGGCGGCCCTGAGCCACCGCCTGCAGCCACCAGCCACCAGCCACCAGCCGTCTGCAGCTTCCAGCCGCCTGCGGCCACGCCTCCGGTGGTCCCACCTCCGGCGGCCCTGAGCTGCCTGCAGCTTCCAGCCTCCTGCAGTTCTTCCTCCAGCGGCCCCGCGCTGCCGTCTGAGGCCTCCAGCTGCCTGGGGTCCCGCCTCCGGTGGTCCCGCCTCCGGCGGCCCCGAGCCACCTGCAGCCTTCAGCCACCTGCAGCTTCCAGCAGCCCCGAGCTGCCCAGACACCAGCGGTCCAGCAGTCCAGCGGTCAGCAGTCCCCACGCCTGCAGCCCCTAGACGCCAGTGGTCCCGAGACGCCAGCAGTCAGCCGTCCTGATGCCTGCTGCCCCTGGATGCCAGCAGTCCCAAGACGCCAGCGGCCCTGAGATGCCAACGGCCCCGGGATGCCAACGCCCCCTCGCCGCCAGCAGCCTCGCCACAAAATGCCTTGCCACCCCGAGCCACGAGCGGCCTTGTCCGCAGCGGTGGCTTCCTCTGGGTGGCAGCCTGGTCAGAGTGGCATCGTGGGAAGCAGAGTCTGTGTCATCCGGGTTGTCTTCCTTGTCATCATCGCTGTCATCATTGCCTCTTCGTCCTCAGAGGCGGCCTCATCCGGGAAGCGGTCTTGTCCAGAATGGCCTCTTCTTGGGAGCGGCCTTGTCCGGGGAGCAACCTCATCGAGCAGCGGCCTCATCTTGGGAGTGGCCTCTTCTTGGGAGCTGCTCCGATCATGGAGCGGCCTCATCTGCGGAGCAGCCTCATCTAGAGCAGCCTCGTCCGGAGCAGCCTTCTTGGGAGTGACCTTGTCGGGATCATCATCATCGCCTTTTTGTAAGAGATAGCCCTGACCGGTCAGTTTGATTCTTGATGCTTGGCGCGAAATAAAGTTTTGCTTGACCTTCGCTTTGTATCAGTCTCGTTCCTTTGATCACGGACCCTAACAAATCTATCTTCTTAAAGCACATGTCCAATCAGTTCATTTCTTGACTGAAAACTTTCCGCAATTTCCTACCAATCTCAATTAAAAAAAAAAAAAAAAGCCTAACCTTGTTGCATGACCCCTGAAAACATTTTTATGTTCCTTCTCTTTTCATTCCTTTCTCCTCTGTTACCTCAAACTTCAGTTCTCCAAACTCCCTCCAGATATAAATCCCCTCCTCAGGAAACAGACTCACCCTGTACCTTCTGCTTTGACCTGGTGAGTTAGGATCAGCTGTTGTAGCCAGAGCATGTCATTCCAACAGGAGACCTTCCACCCTGCAGGCTGGATCACATGACTTTCCCGTGTTATCACTACCTGATGTCACCTGTATTGCGGTATCTACCATGCCAGAGAGAACCAGCCAGCTACTCCCTTCTCATCCTCCCCAATCATGAACTAGCTAAGGGTAGACAGAGCCCAGGTGGCTTGTCTTTAATATCAAATGCACTTGCAGCTCTTGTCCATCACAGACACTATGTTTTAAATAAACAAAAGAAAAGAAGCATGTAAAGAGATGTATATGAAGATAAATACTTCCAGATGCCAACTGCATTTAAATCAAGCGAGGGGGTCACAAGCAACTCCACAGGCAAGACCTTTCCCCAGCTTTCACAGCTCAAGGGAGATCACTGGCCATGGAGTAGGTCTCACTCAGGATCATGATTGCAAGTCACAGAGGCCTAAATCATTCTAGCTTAGGCAAATAAGGGGCATTATTGGTCCACACACCAGGTCCACACCAAGGTCAGGGAAGGCTGACCCCAGGGACTTTAAGTCCACCTGGAGATTCACCGTCTGGTGATTCAACTTTGGTCTTCCAGCTCTATTCTTTTAGATCAGCTTCTCCTTTTGACAACGAAGTGGGTCAGTTGTGGCTTCCAGCTGATATCTTGACAGTCTCTTTTCTAGTTTATAAAGTTTTTCTTACCTGCTCAGTTCTCCAGTTGGGAAGTGCCACGAAGGACCTCATTTGCCCTGGTTTGGTTCACATGCCTTCCCCACATTGAATGAATCACCATTGTTTGGAAGTAAAGTACTCTGGTTTTGTCCAAACTGGGCCATTTGGTCATCTCTGGCCTGCAGAGGGGGTGGAGTCAGCAAGATGATGGCAGCTTTCCCTTTGAACCATGTGGCTAGAAAAAGGATAGGAGGAGAGGCAGTTACCATGGCTGCCACAGTCATGATTGCTGGGGGCATCACTGGAGCTGGAAAGGCAAGCCAATCTATAAAAATGAAAAATGGCTCAAGGGAGGATTTGGCAATGCATGAAATGGAAGTGTATCAATTTAGCTAGTGCTGCATAAAAAAAAACAACCTCCTAACTTAGTAGCTTAAGATAACAACATTTAGTTAGCTCACCATTCTGCAAGTTGACAGTTGGTCTTGGCTCCGTTGGATGGTTTTTCTGGTTTTGGCTGGGCATATTCCTGAATCTGTAGTCAACTGCCAGTCGTTGAGCGACTCTGCTTTTGGGGGTTTGACTGGCTCAGCTAGGGTGCCAGGGCTAAGAGGACCGTGTATCCCTTGTCATCCAGCTGGCCAGCCTGGGGTTGTTGACAGAGTGGCTCAGCGTGGTGCCAAGAGAGTGAACAGAAATGTGCAGGGTCTCTTCAGTCCTAGGCTCAGAGTTGGCATAAGGTCACTCTTGCCATATTCTACATCTCAAAGAAAGTCACAGTACAGCCCAGATTCAAGGGGAGGGGAAACAGAATTTACCTCTCAGTGGGAAAAGTTGCAAAATACAGGGAAGGGTGGAGAAACAGTGTCTCCTAAGATGAAGGCAGTGGGAGAGTAAGAGGAAACATAAGGAAAGGAGGGTTGACAGCAAGGAGAACATGAAAAAGCCAGAAGGACTAAGGTCATGAACAGGGTTCTGGGATGACAGGGAAGTGCAGCCTGGTGGGAGTTACTGACCATAGAGTCAAATCCAGGTGTTGTCCTGTGTCCAAGGAATTTGATGGTAGAGGCTAGATGATAACTGTGCCAGGGTCTCAGCTTCATGGTACCCAGTTCCAACACTGCCTCTTTGATTTTTTTTTTTTGTCAAGTTTTTATCTTAATTGGCTACCTCTAAAAAGACATTGAGATTCTGCCTTGGCCCAGGATAGCCAGGGACACGAACAAGCCAGAGAAGACTTGGGAGGCATTTCCCAAGCAGATCCAAGCTTGGTTCTCTCCTTTTGTTTATGCATTCTGCTTTATAAAAATTAAAAAGATAAAAGGAAGGCAGCCCCTGTGTTCCACTAAACTGGCTGTTAGGGGACTCCAGAGGGGAATTAGCAATCGTGTGTTATGATGATAACATCTAGTTAAACCAGCAAAATGGCACCTCCGACTCCAGCAATGGAACTGGTGGGTGGGAACTCTCGCAGCCTCTGAGAAAGCCAAGCACTTGTTCCTACCAGGCAAGTTAGAAGCCACAGCAGAGGGAACCTCCTTACTCAAGAGTTTCTGCCCTGGGCAGATGTACGAGGTGCTGGCAAGGAAGCGACTGGGTAGGATGAAGATAAGAGGGCAGCCTGGGTAAGAGCTCACAGTTTGGCAACAGAAAACCTGTATTTGTGAAAAATGCCTTTCTGCCACTTTCAGGCTGGGTGACCTTGGGCAAGTGAGGCCAAACCACAGGCGTCACATCTGCACAACAAAGATAGGAATATTAGCCTCAGTGGAAATTGTCAAAGATTTAAGTGAGGTCCATTGGTAGTAATGTGAAAATTTTAAACACAAGGTATAGTTCTAGCTATTTTGCGGAAAGTGAGTTCCCCAAGTCAGAGGCAAGATGCAGAAGGAAGGATAAAGTTTCCTCTCCGGGCTATAAAAATCCCCATTTCCTTTCCATAGTCCCAAATAAATGGAGTTTCTCTAATCAGAAATGCTAAGGAAAAGAGCTCACCCATAAACACGACCTGTGTCAGCAATTCCAGAGCAGTTTTTTTTTTTTTTAACTCACTTAATTATTCAACATGTATGGCAATGTGGGTTGTGCCTGGGCTGAGTTAGGACCCCAGGGGAGGTGGGACCACTGTCCCAGGCTCCGGGCTCCGGAGCTCCCCAACCCCCACCTGTTGAAACCCTGGACCGGGGCCTTTTGGTTAGAGGGATAGTACACTAAGGGCGAGCAAACATATCAGCCTTCAAACCAATATGATTAAAATAAGTATCACTCACACTTTAGAAAATCATCTCATTTTCAAATAGAAAAACAGGAACTACAATAAGTACAACTGCACTAAGGAGTTGTTTGCTGTTTCTCTGTCATCGAAGTCAGGGTGTTTGTATGTGACTAAGACACGTTAGTAATTATGCCATTAGCACACATGGCAGCAGCTGAATGTAATAGGCAAGCATCCCCGTGTGCATTTTGGGTGCAGTGAAGCTGTAGGTGCTAGCGAGAGAGAGAGAGAGAGAGAGAGAGAGAGAGAGGTTTGAGGGGCTGGAAAGGAAGGCATCAAAACACCAAACAGTTTGGGCACAGAGGTGGATGGGAGAAAGAACAGGAGGGAGGAGGCCAAAATAGCATTTCAGGTGGGGTTCAGAGAAGTAAGTCTCAGTTCCACTGAGGACTGTGGGTTTTCTTCTTCTCTTTTTTTCTTCTTTCTCATCATCATTTCCCAAGTGCCTTACAAAATGCAGGCACATATGTTCTCCATAAATGTTTGCTCGATGAGTGAATAAAAACGTAAATGAGGAGCACACCCACTGCAAATCAGGTGGCATCCCAACCGTGGTGGAGTGTAGATTAAAACAATACATTTTGAATAGCTGGTTGTTGTTGGTGTTGTTTTTTCCCCTAGACCTCTCCCTAGAACCTCTAGAAGCAAACACACTAGCAACAACATTTCCTCAGAGGAAGAGGGAACTGGGCCTCCCATTCTACTGCTGAGGCCGTGAATCTCTCACACTTATCTGGGCCTGGGACTGTGCCGTCCACCACTTCCCCACCTGTGACCAGACCCCGTGGCCATGGCCATGGCAAGAACACTTCGCTGGTGTGGTTTCAGAAGCAGCAGAAGGGGCTGGCTGGGCTTCTCAGCCCAGGGTGGTGATTTAGTGAGGGATGACTATAGGTGAATGAGCAAGACTGTCAAGTTTGACTTTAGGAGGTTTATACATTGCTTTTGGTTGTTGGTGTTGGCTTCCGCACCTAAATTGAGACACATCACAAATGAGGTGAGCATGTTTCTTCAACAAGTATTTATAAAGCTCCTACTGTTCTCCAGAGTCCATTCTGAGCACTGAGGATATAGAATGATATTACAAGGAAGGAAGGAAGGATGGAAGGAAGGAAGGAAAGAAAGAAGGAAGGAAGGGAGGAAGGAAGACGAGGATCATATAATGATGTGGAAGCCCACTAAAGAGTGAAAACAAGAGCAGATACAAAATGTTACATGATAAGTGCTCTGGAGATAAATAAAATGAGATAAGGGAAATGGGGCAAACTCTACTAAATCAGGTGGCCAGGGAAAGGGAGCTACATGGTGGACCACAGCTTGGGGAGCAGAGAAGATCACACAACCCAATAGGCATCTTCTTTCAAGAAGGATGGAAAAAAAGAAAAGACTGAGCGGCTCATGCATGGTGTCTCCTTCTCAAGTCACCAAAGGAAAAGTCTCAGCTTCTACAGAGGCAAACATGGGGGTGAAAGGTGAGCGGTACATCCATCCATGTGGAAGGAACAGCAAGGAGATGTTCCATCCTCACAAATCATTAAGTGGGAGAACCTAGGCAAAACACACAGCAGTGTTTGACCCCCAGCAGGAGCTAGGTCACAACAAAAATAACAACAAGATTAATAACAACCATAATCATGAACATTCCTTAGTGTGCCATATGTGTCCGTCGTCATGCCAGGCACTTCCTGTGTGTGTTCTCCATTTTCCCAACAACCCTAGGAGGCAGGCATGACTATTAAGGTGACCCAGATGGAATTAAGGTGACCCAGATGGAATATTTTACTATTCCATCTACTATGAAACCTACTTATCTTATGGGAAGATCAGTTGGTTACTATTATGGTACTGCTGTCAATGGGCACTATCAATTTTTGAATTCAGAGAAGCCTGTCAAAAACAAAACGCAAGGTAGATGGGTACAGTGGTTTCTTCTTCCCTGGAAGAGGCCGAATTGGAATTGGCTTATCCTCTCAGCTTACAGGAATCCTCCTTGGTCCCTGAAGCATATTCCAAAACATCGGGGTCATTTCTGGCATATTCTATGCTCATCCTGGACCCCTCACCAACCAATACTTTCATCAATAACTTGGGTGAAGATCTAGCATCCTGAACAGATAACATAGTGCCAAGAGAGCTAGATGATCAAGGATGAGACAAATAAAAATCTGATTGAGAGGTTCCATCAAGGTGACCAAATCCAATTAGATTACATGGAACAGGAATAAACTCATTCATACATGTATGCATTTTTCATTCAAAAATGATTTATTGGATGTCTACTATATGCCAGGCACTGTGTTAGATACTGGAGATTCAGAAATGAGCAAGGAAGACAAGGATTCCACTGTTGCTCTATTGAGCTTACTGTCTAGTTCAAGAGACCAACCATAAACATGTATGCCAATAATAATCACCTGCTGTGACAAGTGCTATGAAGCAGGATGAAAAGCAGGATGGAAAGCAGGTAGGTAGAAAGGGCTTTTTAAGGTATGTGGCTGGGGATTGAGGAGGGACCTGTATCATAAGAAGGAGGCAGCCATGAGAAATTATGGGAGTGGGGAGAGCCTCCCTGGCCAAGGCACTACCTAGTGCCAGATTTCTGAGCTGGCAATGGCCTTGGTGAGTTGTAGGAGTTGAAAACCACAGAAGTAAGAAGGCAGAGAGTGGCAAGAACTGAGATAATGCAGTGACCAGATGGCAAGAGGCCTTGGGAGGGAAAAATGAGCTTTATTTCTTGTGACTAAATATGCCCTAATCCCCTCAGGCTCAAAAATTACCTGCTCAAACACTAGACGAGGAAGAAGTGGGAGAGACCATGAACTTCCTTAATGACATAATGATGGGACCACAGCACGAGTCAGCACAGGAACAGCAGGGTAAGTCTACGGAGAGCTAGGGCAGCCTGGCCCCATGTGAGCAGAACCATGTGGTTCTTTACAAAGAAGATGAGCAGCCCGGTCCCTTGGAGATACTCAGCACACAGCTGCTGCCCTGTGTGCAGACCAGAGCACCACATTTTCCAAATGGTATCAACAAACAGAAGCACATCTAGAAAACGGAAAACCATCTCCTGAGGGGTCTGTAAATAAGGTGAAGTGCAGAACCATTGCAGGAAATGGCTTCTTGGAATGAAGAAAAGGAGGTTGGGGATGATCTGTCCTCATCTTGTTGAATCTGCCCGACAACCCTCGTGTGGCACGGGGCGTCGTTCCCACATTCATTTCCCATGTGAGGACACTGGCTTTCAGGAAGATCCCTTACCTAGGATTTCATAACTAGTTGGTGACAAAGTGAGATTTGAACTCAGGACCAGGCAGGTGTTCTTTCTAGTACCTCAAACAATACTCAAAAGAAAGAGAGTTTTTTGCTTTTTGCTGTTGTTGTTGTTTTTACTCAGGAACCCAAAGGACAGAGAGAAATAGAAGTTATTAAGAGGTGAAACCAGTCCCCAGAGGAGGAGGAACTTCCTAGGAACACGTGTTCTGTGTAACAGTGGAGTTCGACAGCATCATCACAGGTGCTATTTGACCCACAGCTGGAGGATCTTTGGTCTAGGAAGTGGTGATGGGATCCCACATGCAAAAGGAAGATGGACTCAGGCTCTGAAGGCCCTTTCAGGATGCACGCAATTCTCTGGTTATGTCTCTGGAACAGTTTCCATCTATGCAGAACCAGTATGCTCAAAATATGATAGGAGTATACAGACCAAGGCAATAGAATTGAGAGTCCAGGAATAAACTCATGTATCTGTGGTCTGTTGATTTTTGACAAGGATCCCAAAAGAAAAAAAAAAAAGAAAAGAAAAGAATGTATGATAAACTCTCCCCTTCTGCTTGGCCAGCTCCTAGAGGATGAATCTCTCACTGCCTCTTCCCTCAGAACTCTATCCAAGGTCATCTAAGGCCAAGAGCTCTGATTTGACTCTTGGCTCTGTTCCCCTCTTGGATAAAGAGTCCTATCCCAACACATTGGCCCAAGGGTACTACACAAACCCTTCTACAGACCAGACTCAAATCCATTTTGCAGATCCATCTGGCCCAGATGCCAGGCCAGTCTCATTCTAGACCTAAGTTCCACAGAAGGAGAGAGGTCAAGAGACTGGACTATTCCTCCCTTCATAAAGAACTAATCATCTAAAATGAGTCAGGAAATCCATACACATAGACTGACATAAGCGTGACCATGCCTCATTCAGGAGCACTAGATCACTTGGGTTTATGGTGTATTTGGTTAAATTAGCAAGTGCACCTTACCTTCCACACAAGGGAATGCATATCGAAAACCAAAGCACAGGACACATTCCGTAGAAACACAGACACAACTTTCTACATACCTAAGGGCACATCTCCTGTCCAATCACAAATATTCAGCACATGCACACGTCCAAATTCTCCCCCATACCAATGCATATGAGAGCACACACACACACACACGGTACAGTCATGTTCATAAGGGTGTATGCATATTTATTATTAATATCTATTTATTGTTTATTATTATTTATTAACATTTATTATTATAAGGGTGTGTGCATATTTATTAAATGAGTTCAACCTGCCTGATTTTTCTTCAGAAACAGTCTCGTCTCTTTTCTCTAACAACCTTACACATGGGAGCAGATAGGAAAACTGCTTACGACCGTCAGAGGAAGCATGTGCTGCCTGTCTTCTCACCCCGTTACAAATAAATGTAACATCACGGCCACAGGTCCCCTGGGGCAGGAGATTAGTTTGGAGCCTGAGTTGGTAATCTCTAGATAAACAATTATTCATGTCTCCCAAATTGGAAACCAGGTGATCTCGGCCAGCTGGAAAAGTATAAAAAGCCCGCCCCGCTTTGTCTTGAACAAAATGAACTCTCTTCAAATACCCTTCAGCAGAAAAGCAGGAGATAAGAAACAAATGGAAGGCTACTAATCTCTCTTTTCTTCTATAAGAACAATGTACTTTTTTTTTTATTACTTATTTCATCCCACAGAAAGTGGTAATGGAATTGTAAACCAGTCTAACTGCTTGTGGAAGGGGAAATAAAGTTGTAGCCTCAGAGATTCCAGCCTTAAGACATGGTTTTCTTCCCCCTGTCTGTTTTCCTATCAGAAGAATGGAATGGGCTCTAAGAAGTCTCCTGGCTCCTTCCCACGTCCAATGTCCTATGCAAGCTAATTCCACTTCAAGCTGAATGTCAGACTGGCCTGGATACAAATTCCAACTAGGGGTGCTTACTGAGCAATTTTAAGTAAAATAGTTCATTTTGCTAAACTGCAGATTTCTCTTCTGTAACACAGGGAATTAATGCCCCCACCCCATCTCTCCCAGAATTACAGAAGTCAATGAAATAATCATTGTGAAATGCTCTGCAAAATGTAATACATCTAAAAGGATTAGTTGCATAGAGCACTGGGTGTGGTGCATAAGCAATGAATCTTGGAACACTGAAAAAAACTAAATAAAAAAGAAAGGCATCACCAAAAAAAAAAAAAAAAGCATTAGTTGTTTGTTGCACTTGGGGGAAATATCTCAGTAACTCATTTTCCATATTTGTTAAAAAATGAGAATTATGGACCATAAACATATGCCAAGTGTGGCACAGAAAATTAAAAGTGTTTAATTACGTTAATCCTTTCTCTTCTATTACAGCAAGATTAGGGAATTACCATAGAGCTGATAACACATACATACTATTTTTATGACCTCTTCCTCTTTTCTGGGGTCTTATCCTACATCTTAGAGCTACATCTGAATGTATATTACAGGCTCTCTGAGGACATCAGGCAGCAAAGGCTGTGCTTTGTCTTTAAAGTCAGGGCAATATACTGAACCAGCATTCATGAGGTCAGAGCTTTAGTCCTGGCTTGGCACCTTGCATGCTGAATAATTCCAGACAGTCATTGTTAGGACACTGAGGTTCTCATTTTTCTCATTTATACAGTATGGGTGCTATTAATCTATCAATGTTCCACTACACAGGGCTACTGTGAGGAACATAACCAATGTGAAAGAACTTTGGAAAGTATTTGGTTATTAATCAGGTCCCTGTCTGGATCAGCAGATACTGCCAAAGTAGTTACTTAGCCAAGGGGCTTGGCTAGTTGTTTGAAACCTCTCAACCATGACTTCTTGGTTAATGGAACATCTAGACTGGGGGTTGGTAAACTTATCCTATAAAGATAATAAATATCTTATACCCACTCACCTCAGTGTCTCTCAGTGGAAAGAAGGAAGATGGTCTTCATCATGAATACTCAACCCTGCTGTGGAGGGACAAAAGAAGCCACAGATAATAAAAAATTACATGGGAGTGGCTATGCTCCCATATAACACTATTTACAACAAGAGGTAGAACTTCTCGTCTAGATGAGATGACATAGGCCCTGTTTTCCCTAATCCCTCCCATGAAGCACAACTATAAGTCCTGAAAATGGCACAAGAGACAAGCAAAAGAGAAACTTAGCAAGTAGTGAGGAGAAAACAAGCAGATTTGGGACCCCAGGGCTGGAGGAATAAAACTGTGACTGGGCATCTTGTATGCACCCCCACCACCAACCCATCTCATACCCACCCCGCACCAAGACCTAATGTTTTTTTTGACCTATGACATAATACCAGAAGGCATCTCACATAGATTCATTCCCCTACCATATCAAACAGAAGACCCTCTGATAACAATTTGTCTTTAGGTAAGACGAGATCTACCACAGGTGAAGTGCTCTCATTTCTTTTTGGGCCAGAGATTTCCCTTTTCTGCTGAGAGATATCAAGTAGAAGAGGCAGAACTGGCAGGGAGATAGCTACAGGAATCACTGGGTCCAGAAAGCCTTCTTGTACCCATGGGCTTAAGACGTTACTCCTCTGCCCAGAGATGCCAGGGCAACTTAGGAGTACCAATGGAAGAATCTCACCATAGTCATCCCCAACAAAGAGACATTCAGCAGCCCCAACTCCCCAGCATGAGGGAATCCCTTTCATATCAGGTAGCACTAGCAGGGACCCAAAGGGAACTCTAGCAGCACTATACAAACCAAGAACAAAAATAGCACTGCAAAGGCTCCGAAAATTAAACTCCCTTTGGAGCCATAGTCTACAGAAGTGGACCAAGACCAACATGCAAAACCAAAATAAGGTGACTGTCTGATAAAATAAAAGATTTTTTTATTTTTATTTTTTCTTTGTTTTATTTAAATTTAATTAGTCAACATATACTGCATCATTAGTTTCAGATGTAGGGTTCAATAATTTATCAGTTGTGTACAACACCCAATGTTCATCACATCATGTGCCCTCCTTAATGCTCAGATTTAAATAGAACCCACTCTCTCCCAACTTATTATATATAATGGATAGAATGTAAAAAAAAAAAAAAATCATACCAAGGCCAAGAAAATTACAATTTGAATGAGAAAAGACAATCAAATGATGCCAACACTGATTTGAATCCAATATTGGACTTATCTGACAAGGATTTTTTAAAGATTATTTATTTATTTGTTATTTATTTATTTATTCATTTATTCATTTTGGAGAGATAGAGAGAGCATAAGAATGTATGGGGAGGGGCTGAAGAAGAAGTAGAGAGAGAGTCCCAGACTTTCTGCTGAGTGTGGAGCTTGACTCAGGGCTCAATCCCATGACCCTGATATCGTGACCTGATCCAAAATCAAAAGTTGGAAGCTTAAGCAACTGAGCTACCCAGGTGTCCATGACAAGGATTTTTAAAGAAGCTATCATAAAAATACTTCAATAATCAATTACAAATTGTTTTTAATTTTTTTTTAATTTAACACAGAAATCATGATGTTATTTTATTTTATTTTTAATTTTTTTAAAGATTCTATTTATTTAGAGAGAGATCACAAGTATCAGACAGGCAGGCGAGAGAGAGGGAAGCAGGCTCCCTGCTGAGCAGAGAGTCCCATTCGGGGCTCGATCCCAGGATGCTGGGATCATGACTTGAGCCAAAGGCAGAGGTTTTAACCCACTGAGCCACCCAGGTTCTCATGGATGTTATTTTAAAATAACCAAATAGAAATTATAGAATTGAAAATTGCAATAAAAGAAATTAAAAAAAAAAAAAAAACCCTCCCAGACCTCCCAGAATGGGCTCAATAAGAGTGGGAATGACAGAGGATAGAATCAATGAACTTAAAGACAGAACAATAAAATTTACCCCATCTGAACAACAGAGACAAAATGAAAAGAAAGAGAGAGAGAAGGTGAGAGAGAGAAAGATCTGTGGGACAGTAACAACAACCTAACATTCATACATCAGAGTTGTAGAAGGAAAGAAAGAAAAGAGAGAATGGGCCTAAAACAATACTTGAAGAAATAGTGGCTGAAAACTTCATTAATTTGGTGAAAGGCACAAATCTATGAATTCAAGAGGCTGAGTTAACAGCAAGCAGGATAAACCCAAAGATATCCACACCAAATATATCATCAGTAAGATTGTGAAAACTAATGACAAAGAAATAAATCTTGAAAGCAGCCAGAGAGAAATGAAACATTACCTGTTAGTGGAATTCAGATAAAAGAGGTTTTCTCATATGAAACCATGCAAACCAGAAGGAAGTAGCTAATTCTATATCCAGTGAAACTGTCCTCTACAAATTAAGGGGAAATCAAAACAGTCTAAAGAGAAAGGAAACTAAAAGAATTTGTTTCCGGCAGACTTATCCTTAAAGGCAGTTCTTCAGCAGAAAGGAAAAGGAAAAAAAAAAAAAGGAATATTGGAGCATCAGGAAGAAAGAAGAAAGAAATTCAAGTGACCTTTCTACACTTCACTTGAAGTAGCAAAATATTTGTTGACTATTATAAGTTACATGCATATACTGTAATGCCCAGAGCAACCATTATGAAAACTATACAAAAAGACTGGGATCCAGCTCTGTGTGAGGCTCCCCGCTCATCAGGGAGTCTACTTCTCCCTCTCCTCTCCACTCATGCTCTCTCTCTTGCTATCCCTGCTTCTCTCTCTCTCAAATAAAGAAATAAAATCTTTTAAAAAGTAGATGTATTAATATCTGATAAAGTAGATTTCAGAGAAAAGAAATTACTAGAGATGAAGAAGTGTACTGTATCATAATTCTAAAAGTATCATACTGCTGGAAAGACAATGATCCTAACTATATACACAACTATACACACAAAAATCAGCTCCAAAATACATGAAGCCAAAATTGAGATAGAGCTGAAAGGAGAAATAGCCAAATCCACAATTACAGCTGAAGACTCCAACACCCCTCTCTCAGCAACTAATAGAACTATTAGATTGAAAATCAGTAAGGAAATGGAAGATTTTAGCAACACAATCAGCCAGTAGGACCTAAAAGACACAGAGGAAACACTTCACCCAACTGCGGCAGAATCACATTTTATTTTCCAAGTGGTCATCGAATTCTCATCAAGATGCCATACAAAGACCATAAAACAAGTCTTAACAAATTTAAAAAATTTTTAAAGAGAGGCCAAACAAAGTTGTGTTCTCTCACTATAATGGAACCTAAGTAGAAATTCATAGCAGAAAAGTAACAAGAGGGCGCCTGCGTGGCTCAGTGGGTTAAAACCTCTGCCTTCGGCTCAGGTCATGATCCCAGGGTCCTGGGGTCGAGCTCCACATTGGGCTCTCTGCTCAGCAGGGAGCCTGCTTCCTCCACTTTCTCTGCCTGCCTCTCTGCCTACTTATGATCTCTGTCAAATAAATAAATAAATTCTTAAAAAAAAAAGAAGAGTAACAAGACAATGTATAAATATGAAAATTAAACAGCATACATCTAAATAATCCATAAGGCAATAAAGAAGTCTCAAAGTCAATTTAAAAAATAGAAGTGAGGGCACCCGAATCGCTCAGTGGGTTAAGTCTCCACCTTTGGCTCAGGTCATGATCTGAGGGTCCTGGAATCAAACCCTGCAAAGGGCTGTCTGCTCAGCAGGAAGCCTGCATCCCCCTCTCTCTGACTGCCTCTCCGCCTACTTGTGATCTCTCTCTCTCTCTGTCAAATAAATAAATAAACAAAATCTTAAAAAAAACAAGTGAATGAAATTGAAACATAACATACCAATTTATGTGGGATGCAGCTAAAGTATACTGAGAGGGAAATTAATAGCACTAAATGCTTACATTAGAAATGAGGAGAAATCTCAAATCAATAACCTAAATTCTTACCTCAAAATAGAAGAAGAGTGAAATAAGTCCAAAGCAAGCAAAAGAAAAGAAATAATAAAGATAAAAGCAACATGGACAGGACTGGAAGAGATTATGCTGAGTGAAATAAGTCAAGCAGAGTCAATTATCATTTGGTTTCACTTATTTGTGGAGCATAACAAAAAGCATGGAGGACATGGGGAGTTAGAGAGAAGGGGGTTGGGGTAAATTGGAAGGGGAGGTGAATCATGAGAGACTATGGACTCTGAAAAACAATCTGAGGGGTTTGAAGTGGCGGGGGCGCGGGTGGAAGGTCGGGGTACCAGGTGGTGGGTATTATAGAGGGCACGGATTGCATGGAGCACAGGGTGTGGTGAAAAAATAATGATCTGTTATGCTGAAAATAAATAAATGAAAGGAAAAAAATGAAAAAAAGATAAAAGCAGAATTCAATAAAATTAAAAATAGGAAAAGAATAGGAAAAAAAGGATATTTATTCGAAGAAAGTCAATAAAGTCATAAATCTCCAGCAAGACTAACAGCAACAACAAAAGGCACAAATCACCAATATCGGGAATGAAATGGGGTCATTCATTCAGAGCCCATCATTGTAGGTTCTGAAACAATTAAAAGGAAAATAACCTTTTGCCCATAAATTTGACAACTTAGAAAAAAGGGATCAATTCCTCAAAAACCACAAACTACCAAAACACACCCAAGATGCAGGTGACAATCCGAATAACCCTCCAACCATTAAGGAAATTGAATTTGTAATTAAAAACTCTTGAAAAACAAATATGCAGGACCAGATGGTTTCATCAAGAATTCTACCAAATATTTAAATATGAATTAATATCAATTTTATACAATGCCTTCCTAAAACCAGAAGAGAAGGGAATACTTCCTAACTCATTTTACGAGACCAGTATTATCCTGACCACCCAAACCATACAAAAACAGTACAAGACAACTATCAACTGATACCCCTCATGAACATAAACACAAAAATTCTCAATATAATATCAGCAAACTGAATGCAACAATGTATAAAAATAATTTTATATGCCATGAAGAAGGGACATTTATTCTAAGGATGTGGGACTCATTTGAAAATTAATCAATGCAAACTATCATATCAACAAACTAAAGAAGAAAAATCCTATGATCATATCAGCTGATGCAGAAAACTACCTGACAAAATCCAATGCCATTCATGATAAGAACCTTTAGTATAAGGAATTGGGGGAAATCACGTCAATTCAGTAAAGAGTATTTATTAAGGTCCTATAACCAGCACCATATTTAATGGTGAAAGACTGAATGTTTTCATCTTAGGATCAGGAACAAGGTAAGGAAGACTGCTCTTAACCACATCCAGCATCCCTGGGACTGGGGGCCAGATAGACGTGCTCACACAAGGGCAAACTAAGGGATCCTGGTCATGTCAGAGCTGTTCATTATCTTCACAACTGTGGTGGAAACCTGTACCTACACAGGTATACAATTATGTAGCACCTAATAATACACAAAAACAGAAGTGGAAAATATCTGAATAAGATTGGTGGACTGTATTGATGTCAATTTCCTGGTTGTGATATGATACTACAGTTTTGTAAAATGTTACCATTGAGGAATCAAGGGATCTCTCTCTATTACATTTTTGCAACTGCATGTGAATCTACAAATATCTCAATAAACATCTCAATTTTTTAGAAAACGAGGAAGAACACCCAGGGAAGGGGTTTTGGCCTGTGAGCCAGAATTTTCAGACCGCTGAGCTAGACCATTGTTTCCCAATTCTGGAAACATGTTAAAAATCACCCAGTGATGGGTATTAAGGAGGGTACATGTTACAAATGAGCACTGGTGTTAGAAGCAAATAATGAATCACAGAACACTACATCAAAAACTAATGGTTTACTGTATGGTGACACCATAACATAATCACCATCATCATCATCACCACCTGGTAAATTTTTAAAGCTAAAAATGCCAGGGTTGGTTTTGGGTCACAGATTTTGACTTAATAGTTTCTGTCTGGGGCCCATGGATGCACAGTTTTCAAAGCTTCCCAGGTTATTCCAGTATATAGTCAGATGAGAGACTTCTTATTACCTTGAACATAAAATGACTATCATTTTTCTCTTCTTTTTTTCTCCTTAGCCCATAGTTGGTCACACACCAAAACCTAAGATATACCCACAGAAAACTTTTATTATTTTTCAAGATTTTATTAATTTATTTGAGAGAGAGAGAGAATGTGTGTGTGCTTGCGTGTGTGTGTGTGTGTGTGTGTGTGTGTGTAAGAGAGCATAAGTGGTGGAAAGGGAGAAGCAGGCTCCTTCCCTCCTACCCCTGAGCAGGGAGCCTGACAAGTGGCTCAATCCCAGGATCCTGGGATCATGACCCGAGCCCAAGGTAGACTCTTAATGACTGAGGAGCTACCTAGGTGCCCCACTCACAGAAAACCTGTAAACATTTCTCTTCTATCTGTCAAGAATATCAATGCCTTAATTCTGACCTTCCTCACCCATCACCTGAACCAGTACAATGGCCTATGGGCTGCCCCTGCCTGTCTCTTGTGCTTGCTCCAGAAAACTAGCTCTAATGGTACTTCTAGACTGCAAGTCTGATTGTGGCATTATTTTTCATAAAATCATCTTTCAATCCCACTTTGCTGGAAGGGTACATCTGTGCTGTTTCATTTGGCACGCTTTATCCAGCCCCACAGTCAACTCCATCCCATGTACCTGAACTTCCCATCCTCCTCTGGATGCTTTTTGACTTCTCATAGCTCCATATTTCTGTGCACGCAGTGCCTAAAGTCAACTTTTTAAGCCTTCTTCAGTGGCAAAATTCCTACTTTCCTTTCAAAACTCAACCCTCTCAATGAGATCTCCTCCACCAGGAATACCTCCTCACTCCTCTGCATAGCACTCTGCCCAGACTATCTTTCTGTGTGCCTGTCCCCACATTCCATTATGTGTTCTAAAGTCAGTAGCCAGGTGGCTGGTATAGAACTTGGTAGCATTTTCAAATGCAGAAATAATTGAAATAAAAAAATAGGGCCAAGGTACCTGTTGGAACCCTACAATTGCTACTCATCCTTGAGTCTAGGTTTAAACATGGCCTTCAGGAAGGTTTTTCTAAGGCTCAAGAGTGAGGTACGATGCCCTCAGCTATCTTCCCAATAACATCATGCTTTTTTGTATGCTAGCACTAGTCACATTTTCTCTTACACTGGCTGATTTAATTGTCTGCTCTCCTACAGTCTGGAAACTCAATGACATGGGGTTCTGGATTTTTGTGGCTCATTACTTTAGGCCTAGCACCTGGTACAGAGTAGATGCTCAACAAATGATAGTTTTATGTATGAAGGGATGATCTCCATCTAGTAATCTGTCTCTTAGTACATAAGTAATCTCTATTCTTTGCTTCATACTCTAGAACTATGGCTTCACTGTCCCAACATCATTTCTTAGCAACAGGATATGCTCTTTCCAAGCCAAACTTTTGAACCATCTGTACTCCCCTGACTTGGGGATGTCTTTGTTGCCCAAGCGGTGAAGAAGTGACAATAGATTCCCAGTCTGCTTTGTCAGGACTTGGATATGACATCACTCTGCCTGCTGAGTGTACAATAGCCAACAATTCCAATGGGCTTTAGGACCTGTTTACACTAATTATAGAACATCCTTTTGTTTAGGGAACAGGAGAATTTGAACTGAATGTGAGGGATCCCAAGAGGGAAGGCAGCTTTGAAAGATGCGATGTTATCATCTGTGTTATGCAAATTGAGTTTGGGTTGAAATATGAGTTCTGTTTGCCTGACTCAAAAGTGCCTGGTGAAAACATTAGTGTTACTGTAAAATATGGTGACACACTGGAGCTCACACATTATGCCAAGAGGCTCCAGTAAAGCGAGGCAGCCCAAACAGTTCTCCTTTATTCTTTTATTCAGTGTTTGAGGGAGTTGCCGATCTAATAATAAATTCTTCTTCCTGGGAAGAGGGCACCTGATGAGTACAAAACAGCATTTTTGATTAAAAAAAAAAAAAGAAGTATGCACATTGGGGGAGGAAATCACTTTGCATTTTTTCAGCTCCTTCCATCGAAGAAGGAGGTGGTGCTGGAAAAACACACACTCATTTATTGTCACAGCAGCAGAACAGCAGGGACTCCACACTGTCTGTTTTTCTAAGGAAGGAAAATGGAGCCACAGGAGAGTTCTTGAGAACTAATAGCAAGAAGGAGCAGAGACAGAATGGAGAAATGGCCCAACCCTCTTGGAACCAGTAAGGTTCTCAGGGACCATACCCTCTGAAAGGACAGAAGAATGTTCAGTTAGATTGTGACTTAGAAAGCCTAAATAAATGGTTTCTAAACTTTTAAAAATTAATTACCTCACAAGTTTTTTTTTTTTTAATGTTGATCATGCATCACCAATACATCTGTTCCTGTCTCTCCCTCAACTTCCACAAGGAAAACATAAGCTCCATGAGGACAGAGTCTGTCTTATTCAACACTGTATCTGAAGGGCCTAGAACAGTGTTTGGGACATTGTGAGCACTCGATAAATATTTGTTGAATGAAATAATAAACACATGAATAAATACATACGTATTTATTTATGAATTATATTCATGTACTCAAACAAACTAATGTATATTCATTTAGTGAATATTATGCAGATTTCAATGCCTATTGAAAATGGGAAAATTCAAGAAAGAGAGGCAAATAAATATGAATAGCAGTTCCTGTGATTTTTCCCTCCATTCCCCCTCAGAACATTACTATCTACTCCCTTTTAGATTGCATATAATATTATTTTTAAACTTCAGGGTGAATATGAATCACCAGGGAAGCTCTTTAAAAATGAGTATTTTTATTCAGTTCTTTCCTTTTTCTTCCCCTCCACCTTTACTTTAGATTTTGATTTAATAGGTATGATTAAGCAAGGCTTGGAAATTGCATTTTTACAAGTCATGGGAAATTATGTTGTAGATCTACTTGGAACTGCATTTTATGAAACTCATTGTAGAGAAAGTGTTGGTTTCATGGGGCCTAAGCTTCTCCAGGTCCAAATTTCCGGACTGAGCCTGCTCTACCTTCCACAATCATGAAGTTCTTTGGAGCCCAGTTTTACAAATGGGAACACACACACACACAAACATACACACACACACATTCTCCATGGTACTTGGAACCCTAAGGGTCATATTCAATTACAGCAAATACATGGCAGGATCTAAGAACTACTACAACAATGCTTTGGCCCCCTTGAGGACTGCAAACATTTCAGAACCACGGACAGCACCCGGGAGCGAACCAGCTGCCCAACTCTCTAGGGTCGCCAATGCATGGTTCTCTGTTGTCTGCTGCCCCCTATCCGGGGATTGCAGAACAACATACATGGCAGTAAGATGTTGCAGCTGGACCCCTGCTCCCCACGCCAATGCCTGTGTTGTGCCTGAAGGACATGGTAGTGGCTTTCAAACCCCATACCCACCTTTGTTTCTTCTCTAGTGCTTCCTATTCCAGAATTCTCATGATACTGACCACTCCTTCACACCAACATCAAACAATTCATGGCCACACATAACATCATAAAACTGGACATGGCAGCAAAACAACTGGACGAGCATACATTGCATTCTTTTAAAAAAATAATAATAATTCTATTGTTTAAGGGAGTAGCGTGTTTGGAGGGTCTTTTGTGTTTTTAGGGGTTTTTAAAGTTTATTTTATTTACTTTTAGTAATCTCTATACCCAACATGGAGCTTGAATTCACAATCTCAAGACCAAGAGTTGCCCACACCTGAGCCAGCCAGGCACCCCTATTACATTTCTACTGTATACCAGGCATTGTGGAGGAAGCAACCAGATTACATGCCTATTTTGCACCCCCCTCCCCCAGTTTTTAAAAAGATTTTATTTTTTATTTATGAGCAGGGGGAGGGGTAGAGGGAGAAGGGGAAGGAGCATCTCAAGCCGACTCCCCTATTGAGCACAGTCCAATGCATGGCTCAGTCTCATGATCCTGAGATCATGACCTGAGCTGAACTCAAGAGTGTGACCCTCAACCAACTGAGCCACCCAGGCACCACCTGTATTTTTCCCCTTTAAAAAACTCTTTATTTTTAAATAATCTTAGATTTACAGAAAAGTTACAAAAATAGCACAGAGTTTTTACATTTTCTAATGTTAACAACTTACTTAACCATAGTTCAACTATTGAAGATCAGGAAATTAACATTATAGACTATTCAAGTCTAACCAACTTTTCCTTAATGTGCTTTTTCTGTCTCAGAGTCTAATCTAGAATCCCACATTCCATATATTATTAGTGATATTTCCTTAGTAACTTTACATATGTAAAAGTTCCTCACTCTTTCCTTGTCTTTGATGGGTACTGATCAGTTATTTCGTAGAATGTCTCTCCATTTGGGTTTATCTGAAGTTTTCTAATGATTAGTTTGCTTTCAGTGACATTGCTTCAGTTCTGTCAGGGGCCAGAGATAAGAAATGCATGCACATATTCATATGTATCTAATTTAATTCTCTGTATATCTATCTGTATATATTATAGAACTGTAGGTTCATAATGATACCTCCCATTCCAACCCAATGCCACTAAGCTTATTCTAGCAGTTTCCTTTTCCTTGTAACTTCCTTCTCTGACAAAATACCTGTTCATTATCTACAATGTATTCACTTGTTTGTACGACAGTATACACATACAGTAATAAAACTCTAATGCGTATGCTGTAAGGATGCAGTATTTGTGTCTAATTCTTTTTAACCTTGTAACATCCTGTGTTTAAAAACTGCTTTCTAAATGAAGAGTATCTTTGAGGTCAATTTGTGGAGTGTGTATGTGTGTGTGTGTATGTTTGTGAGTATGTGTGTTCCATTCACTACCTCCCATGATTTAAATGTGTCTCCTGGTCTCATTTCCCAAATGTACACTGAAATTAAGCCGGTAGAAACAGCTGTTAATATACCAGATAACTACCACTGGTGAAGGAACAATAGGAGGCTCACAGAAGGTGTTCTGTCTCATACATTAGCTCCTCCCTGTTTTAACCCCTCTCAGTGTGTATCCTGACATGCTCCACAAAGCTTAGGATTAATTGCTTGCCAGAGATTTACAAAGGCAATAATCAAACCTTCTCTGACCATTTTCCAAAGTCTGTGTTTCCACAGACAGCTGCGCTTGCCTCTGTCATAACATTTATTGCCCTCTATTATAAACTATCTTTTTACTACTCTCTTGGTGCCCAGAATGGAGTTGGCACTCTATCAGCATTTCTTGAATGGCTGAATGAAGGTGGGGAAGGCTGGCTCAAATGATGCCCTTAAATCCTTGCAAGAATATCACCCAGTGTACTTGTGGAATATGGCAGCCCTGAGCTCTACCTGGAAGTTTTCAAATTCAGTAGATTGGGGCAACCCTCAAGAATGTGCATTTTTGGGGGAGGGTATGTGCTTTGGTGAGTGCTGTGAAGTGAGTAAACCTGGCGATTCACAGACCTGTACCCCTGGGGATAAAAATATATGTTTATAAAAAATTTAAAAAAATAAAAATAAATAAAATAAAAAAAAAATAGATCTGAGACAGAAGGCATGAACAGACACTTCTCCAAAGAAGACATACAAATGGCTAACAGACACATGAAAAAATGTTCCTCATCATTAGCCATCAGGGAAATTAAAATCAAAATCACATAGAGATACCACCTTATACCAGTTAGAATGGCAAAAATTGACAAGGCAAGAAAAAATAAATGTTGGAGAAGCTGTGAAGAAAGGGGAACCCTCTTACACTATTGGTGGGAATGTAAGTTGGTAGGACCACTCTGGAAAATAGTGTGGGAGTTCCTCAAAAAATTAAAAATAGAGCTACTCTATGACCCAGCAATTGCACTACCAGGTGTTTACCCCAAAGATACAGATGTAGTGAAAAGAAGGGCCACATGCACCCCAATGTTCATAGCAGCAATGTCCACAATCGCCAAATTGTGGAAAGGGTTGAGATGCCCTTCAACAGATGAATGGATAAAGAAGGTGTAGTCCATATATACAGTGGAATATTACTTAGCCCTCAGAAAGGATGAATACCCAGCTTTTGAATCAACATGGATGGGACTGGAGGAGATTACATAAAGTCAAGCAGAGAAAGTCATAAGTCAAAGTTCTCTGCTTGTTAAGATCATTCAGATTCAGAGTCTTAATGGCAGAGCTGGCCCCAAAACACATCTTCTGCATTTTCATATAAATAGTAGCAATTCTTGGGGCGCCTGGGTGTCTCAGTCATTAAGTGTCTGCTTGACTTATGTCAAGCAGAGAAAGTCAATTATCGTATGATTTCACATATTTGTAGAACATAAGGCATAACATGGAGGACATTAGAAGAAAGAAGGGAAAAATGAAGGAGGGGAAGTTGGTGGGAGAGAAGAGCCATGAGGGACTATGGACGTCCAGAAACAAACTGAGGGTTTTAGAGGAGAATGGGAGTGAGGGGATGGGTGAGCCCAGTGATGGGTATTAAGGAGAGCACAGACTGCATGGAGCACTGAGTGTTTGTGATGTCCTGTATGGTGACTAACATAACATAATAATAATAAAAAATAAATCCAAGAAAGGAAGCAAAGGAAAAGCCAATGTACCCAGATAACAAAAGGGTTGACAACAGCCACTTCACATCTCTTTAAGTTGTCTGGGAGAGTGAAGAAGCCTTTAGAAAAATCCCCAATCCTTCCTTATAAGAATAGCTACTATTTTTTTTTAACAGATTGTATTTATTTATTTATTTGACACAAAGAGAGAGAGACAGCAGGAGAGGGAATACAAGCGGGGGAGTGGGAGAGGGAGAGGGGGAAGTGGGTTTCCCACTGAGAAGGGAACCCAATGCAGGGCTCCATCCCAGGACCCTGGGATCATGACCTGAGCCGAAGCAGACACTTAATGACTGAGACACCCAGGCGCCCCAAGAATTGCTACTATTTATATGAAAATGCAGAAGATGTGTTTTGGGGCCAGCTCTGCCATTAAGACTCTGAATCTGAATGATCTTAACAAATACCACCAATAAAAATTATTACTATGGTAATATTATTATCATTATTTTTATTATTACTTACCCAACATTTAAAATACTCCATACTGGGGTGCCTGGGTAGTTCAGTTGTTAAGCGTCTGCCTTTGGCTCAGGTCATGATCCCAGAGTCCTGGGATCAAGCCCTGCATTGGGCTCCCTGCCAGGCTGGACAGGAAAGCCTGCTTCTCCCTCTTCCAATCCCCCTGCTTGTATTCCCTCTTTCACTGTCTCTCTCTCTCTCTATCAAATAAATAAATAAATAAAATCTTTTTAAAAAATACTTCATACTGTGCTATGCTTTCCTCGCACATTGTCTCTGTATATTGGCCTTAGACTCAGTTACTATTATAACTTCTGTATTTCAGGAGGACATGCAGATTCAGAAAAATTCGGGAACTTTCCCAAATTTGCAGAACAGCCACATTCCTCATCTATAAACTGGGAATGATATCATCTCCCTCCTAGGAGTGTGATGAGTTTTAAACTAAAAGAGTTGCTACAAAATTTTCTGACTCCAAGTGCAAAAAAACTACCAACAGTGCCAACTCTTTAGAAAGGGGCTGGGAGTTGGGATGACAAGGAAGTTAACATTCCTTGTACATTATTTAGTACTTTGTAAAATTTGTGTGAGCTTTCAATATCACAAACAAGTGAAGTTAAAAAAAAAATTAAAGACAGAAAAGAGTGAAGGCAAAATAAAAACTAGAAGAAAAGCAAAAAGTTGCTACCAGGCCTAGGCTGGAGGCAAAAAGAAGGGGCAGCATTACCGGAGTCCAGGGGCCAGAGTCATCAGTAGCAGCTAGAACAAAAACATGCCTGTTAGGGGAAGCTGGAGTCATTAAGGAGATATAGCCCCAAGCAGAGACAAGGCAGAGTAAAGGAAGAAATACTCTGGCATGATTGATTACCCAATATTCAAAAATAATACTCCCTGCTCTTGCTACCATGGGAAAAGTAAACCTTCCCACTGCACCGATGTTGTGCTTGACCATGTAACTGGCTTTGACCAAGAGATATTAGCAGATAGGACAAAAAAAGAGGTTTAAAATGTGCCCTGCACAGTTAGACTTGCTCACCTGTGTTTTTCCCATTGCCACACAAAGAGCATGTCTTGTGTAGCCAACTAGTGTCTGAAGACTAAGAGACACATGGAGTAGAAATACCCCAGGAAACATCCAGAACTGAAGCATGAAGCATAGTTTCCTCAACACTACAGGTCAAAAGAGAGCCACCCCAACAGATCCATTGACAGGATGCCTGAAGTATTGCCATAGCATGTCACTCAGTTGTGCTATTATGTTGCAATAACTGATGGACACACCTAGCTGTGCCCTTTCTCCTGCTCTCCAGTCTTCCACCCATGCCTCCTATTGGCTACACCAAGCCAGAAGCCAGTGGATACAGGATCTTGGGAATTATTGCCTCCTTGTGATGCAGAGATGAGCAAGGGAAGAGCAAGGAATGGATAAGGGTTGGGGACAGGAGAGTATGGGACAGGGGAGTAGAAGTAAGCATGCATCTGTCACAGCTGGTGACAATTTTATAGTGTCTGGCATAAAATCGGTGTTCAACAAATAAAGATTATTATTATTTGGGGTAAAAAAAAAAAATCTCCACAAAGAGCATGGCTCACCATTGGGTTCAAGCTTACCTTCCAGGATAGTCTCTGGCTTCTAGTTGAAGAATACTCCTGAGAACTAGACTGACTGAGGAGCAAAGCATAATAATGTGATGATGACAACAATGATGATAAGGCCATACCCATAAAACAGTTACCATTGACTGGGCATTTAATATGGTACAGGCAGGTTTTTTTTGTTTTGTTTCGTTTTGTGTTTTTGTTTTTGTTTTGTTTTGTTTTGTTTTTTGGTGTGTGTGTGTGTGTGTGTGTGTATAACATTCTTTTTTTTTAATTTAAAATTTTTTTATTTTTTATAAACATATATATTTTTCCCCAGGGGTACAGGTCTGTGAATCGCCAAGTTTACACACTTCACAGCACTCACAATAACACAAACCCTCCCCAATGTCCATAACCTCACCCCCTTTCTCTTCCCAGCAACCCTCAGTTTGTTTTGTGAGATTAAGAGTCACTTATGGTTTGTCTCACTCCCAATCCCATCTTCATTTATTCTTCTCCTACCCCCTTAACCCCAAAGTTGCATCTCCACTTCCTCAACTATCCTATGATAGTTGTCTTTCTCTGCTTAACTTATTTCGCTAAGCATCATACCCTCTAGTTCCATCCACATCGTCGCAAATGGCAAGATTTCATTTCTTTTGATGGCTACATAGGCAGGTTTTTTTTTTTTTTAAGTTCTTTGCATGTGATCCTCAGAACAACCTTATGAGTTTAGTACTAACATACAGACAGTCTCAGACATAACAATTTTTCAACTTTATGATGGTGTGAAAGTGATATGCACTCAGTAGAAACTGTACTTCAAATTTTGAATTTCGATTTTTCCCAGACTAGTGATATATGGGACAATCCTCTCTCCTGAGCCTGGGCAGCAGCAGCCACAGCTCTCAGTCAGCCCCGCAATCCTGAGAGTCAACAACCAATTCACTGACAGCCACTCTGTATCCACACAAAAAGTGTGGTTTTCTCTTTCAGTACAGTATTCAATAAGTTACACCAGACAGTCAGTGCTTTGTTATAAAATAGGCTTTGCCCACCTGTAGGCTAATGGAAGTGTCCTGATCAGGTTTAAGGTAGGCTAGGATAAGTTATGATGTTTTGGGTAGGTTAAGTGTATTAAAATGTATTTTTAACTTTGGATATTGTTAACTTATGATGGGTTTATTGGGGTTTAACCCCATGATAAGTCAAGGAAGATCTATGTATCTATTTTGCTGGTAAGAAAATTGAGGCACAGAGAGGTGACCCAAGACCACATAGCTAGCAAATGTCATGGTCAGTATCTAAACCCAGGTAGTCTGGCTGCAGAGTCCATAGCTTTGACCACTATAGTATGAGAGAAAAAGTTTTGTGTTTTACATAGTTAAAATGTAGAGATTTTGAGGGGTGTGTGTGTGTGTTGCAGTGATGGGAGAAGAGACCAGCTCCTAAAGCTTAATCATAAGGCATTGTGAATTTACAAGCCTAGCTCATGCTGGGGAAGATGAATGGGGAAGAGGCGGCTGGGCCAGGACATGGCATCTTGGAGCCAAGTTGATGAAGATGAAGCCATAAATCCTCCTGTCCTCCTTCTGGAGCATACACTTCTTCCTAGAAGACTGCAGCTGACAAGCAGAGAAAAGGGACACTGTCCCCTAAACTGGGGATATGGATGGGGCACCTGGATGGTTCAGTGGATTGAAGCCTCTGCCTTCAGCTCAGGTCATGATCCCAGGGTCCTGGGATCGAGCCCTGTGTCGGGCTCTCTGCTCAGCGGGGAACCTGCTTCCTCCTCTCTCTCTCTCTCTCTCTGCCTGCTTCTCTGCCTACTTGTGATCTCCATCTGTCAAATAAATAAATAAAATCTTAAAAAATTATTTAAACTTGGGATATGGCTGGCAAGTCCTTCCCTGGGAGCCCAGATACCTTAGGGGCAGAGAAATGTATCCGTGACAAGAGCATCATGTGTTCTTCTCTCAGGTAGAGGAGGAAGGAACCACCCAAGGACTGTCCCCAGAAGCTCTAAAGGATAATGGGCTTTGGAATTAGGGAAACATGGGTCCCAATCTGGACTCTTTCTCCTATTAGCTAGGCGACCCTGGAGATGTCACTTAATGTCTCTCAATCAGACCACTGACATGGGGTATCTCCCACATGAAAAACTAGATGATAATAAGTAACATCTTTCTCGGGAGGTTGTCAGGGAGATTCAGTAAAATAGTGTTTAATAAAATACTAGCCTGGCATCTGGCATCTGATTACATTCAAAGCTTGTTGGAGACAACTCCTTTTTCTCCTTAACTGATGATGATGAGACTAATACTGGTCATAAGTGGTTTACCTATAATCAGATGCCAAGCATCACAGCAGCACATTCTGTAAGAAACACAGTTAAAAGGAGAGGACTTCACCAGGTTTTAGAGGTGGTACAGCTAATAGCCTATGCACATGGGCTTGGGTGTGAGTTATCTGGGTTCTCTGTTGAACCCAATCACTCACCTGCAATATGGCTTACAGCAAGCTAGTTAATTTCTTGAAGGCTTAGCTTCCTCATCTGTGGGGCAATAAAAACAGAGCCTCTACCACCAGGGAGTTATGAGAGCCTGCTGAGCTAATGCACCTCACACCACCAACATTGTCTGTGGCACACAGTAAACTTTTGATGTGTTACTTGTGATTATCATTGAGCATGATGTTAGATACATTGACCAAGGGTGCAGGCTCTACAACCAAACCTAATGAACTCAAAACCTGGCTCTGCCAGTTACCATTGTGTAGTAAGCAACCTTGGACAATAGTTCCCCAGGAGGGTCTCACCTTGCCCACCTATAACATAGGGAAAACAATGCAATCTTCTTCATGGTGGTTGCTATGATAATATATGGCTTAAATAGGGATTTAGTAACCATTACATTGTCTTCACTTCCCAAAAAAAATCAATTTTTTTGGGCAAAGGGCATTTTTTTAAAAAGTAAGCTCCACACTCAGTATGGAGCCCAAAAAGGCTTGAACTCATGACCCTGAGATCAAGACCTGAGCTGAGATCAAGAGTCAAATGGTTAACCCCATTGAGCCACCCAGGTGCCCCAGGGCAAAGGGCATTTTATCAGGTCACAAGATCACTTCATATATACATAAAACTCATTCCATTATGGACATGAAACAGACAACAAGCACATCAAAGACCAATGAATTTACCTAGGGAAAAGGGACTAAAAACAGGCAGGGGTTATTGACTGGTCAGGAAATAGAGAGCGGTTTCTTTGCAAGCTCCATTAAAAGGGAGAAATCACACAAACAATTCTGTCTATAACACAGAAGAGGTCCTTGAAAAATTTTACATGTATATATATAATTTATATACTTTATATATATATACATATATTTTTAAATATATAAAATTTGTAAATACAGCAAAAAAGAAACGATTCTTTGTACCTGATATCTTGGAAAATTAACCTGATCTATAGCTGGAGAGGCAGTGTGGTATATACCAGATGTTCAAGTGATGTTTCATTGAATGAATGAATGAGTACTGGGGGTATTACTCAAAATTAGGAATGATAATATGCAAGATCAAAAAAGCGTGGAGACCACTGGTTGACAGAACTCCTATAGGACTCCATTCAATCTTAGCACGGGAATCTAAACTCTTCCCACCTCAACCTCACCCCCCTTTCCTTTATCTTGTTCTACATCCACCCTCCAACCACTTGTGATTGCTTCTCACGCCCCAAACAGAGGCTGCCTTCCTTCCCTCTTCTCTCTGAGATGACCTTCCTTTTTCCTTTGTACTCTCCAACCCATCCTTTCAAACCCTATATTTCAATGCCCCATCCCAAGAAGTCCTTCTCAACTCACCCAAGGACATCTTCCCTCGTTTCCATATCATCTTGTACAGGTGTGCACTTGAGCTCTGATCAAAATGTGTTGTGATCATCCACTTGTGTGTGTGTGTCTTCCCCTCTCCCTGCGTTACTATCATAGGATACTGCTAGGCACAAAGTAGGTGCTTAATTTCTATTTAATTTCTATGGATGGATTGATGATTGAATATTTTCAATTCCTACATGGACTCCTGCCCTCTTCTCCCCGTCCCATCTCTCCCCCAACTGTCCCTGCAGGGCTGACTGTGTCATTCTTTTACCTTTCATTTTGCATGTCTTGTCTCCTCTTTACCTTCTTGTGCTTTCCTTGCCATTCCCAACTTGTCTTTCACTGCACTCCACACCTGATCTTCTGCCCTACCTGTTTGTTGGTACTTCAAATGCCTTCCTGGCATCCCAGGCTCTGACTGAGCCTTGGAATCTCAAAAGTCTTCTAAAACATCTGTTTGACCCTTTCCTACTGAACCTTCAGAATTCTTGCCTGGCATTACCACCTCCAGCAAATCTTCTTGTACAACCAACCCAGATTCTTCCAAAGAGCCATTCAGAATTCAAGCTATGCAGAACAAGACCAGAGCCAGGATGGACCACCCCCACCCTCCACACCCTATGGTGTTCATTTCCACTTGATGCACTCACAGTGTTCCTGGAAAGCTTCCCACCATTCTGGCTCAGCTTCCAGGCTGCATGCTGCGACACAGGGAGTTCTGTGTCAAACTTGCAATTAACTAACTACTGTACTTAAGCTAATCTCAGCCTAATTAATGGCTGCTCGAGCCATCGGTGCTGATAAAGCAAGACTGTTGCCGCTCAGGAGCTCTGCTTCTTGCAGACGCAACTGTGTCAGAACAAGGATGTGGCACCCATCCAGACTTCTTCAGAGCCCAGGGGTTTCTTAGTCCAATCACAGGGGATTGAGCACAAAGAGGAATTTATTTGCATTTTCCAGCTTTCTAGGACTCTGGGGAAGTGTTGTCCTGGGATGCCAGATCCAGTCATCTCCCCGACTTACCTAATGGGGTCTTCAGAAGCCTATAGTACTCCATGAACTAGTTGCCAGGCAAATCTGCTTACACTTAGTCAAATTGACATTTCTCTGGAAAACAGAACAAAATAAAACCCTTTTCCAAACTTTTCTATTCTTTTCCTTTAAGGGTTATGTTACTTTAAGCATACAGTTTTAAAAAGTATATAAAATTAAGTTTCCCCATTAATAAAATATTACAAGATGATCACAGAAGATTAAAGAAATACAAAAGTGTGAAAAGAAATACCCCTTCTACAGGCAATCTCTTCAATAGTTTTGATATATTTCCCCTCCAGCCTTTTTCTCTGCAGTCTTTTCTGATTTTCATTCACAATGTCTGCATAGTTTCAATCACTCTGTGGATGCAATCTTGAATCTTGATTTTTATTAGTATTTCCTAAGACCTTTTCTTGCCTGCTAGGGATATCAACATGAATCTTGTAACAAAATAATAAGAATAGTTCATATTAAATATTTACTATGGTCCATAGCACATAGTCCCATTCTCTCTATATTTCTCAAACTTACATCTATACATGGATCCTGTGATGTGGTTACTGTTTTACCCATTTACCTCCTTAGGACACTGGGGCTCAGAGAAATAAAATAACCTACCCATGTTCACAGAGCTCGGGCATAGCAGGTGTACAGCTGGAATTCAGATAATCTCTATCCCAAACATAGTCACCAAACATACTGCAGCCTAAAAACACCTTCACCAATTTTCTCTACACCAATGGATTTTGCACATGTTTATGCACATGTGTGAGAAAAATCTAATTATTGTTTTTTAAGATTTTATTTATTTGAGAGAAAGAGAGACAGAGAGAGGGTGAGTGTGAGCAAGGGTGGGGAAGAGGCAGAAGGAGAGGGAGAAGCAAACTGCCCACTGAGCAGGGAGCCTGACGTGGGACTTGATCGCAAGACCCTGGGATCATGACCTGAGCTGAAGGTTGACATTTAACTGACTGAGCCACCCAGGTATCCCCTAATTAGATTCTAATATGTAAATATCTACTTACAGTTCAAGTGTTTTTAGGGCTCCTTTTATCTTCTTAGCAGCTGGCTTCTAGTCAACTCTCCATGCAAGAGATAAGACAGAAGCAAAATAGAGCAGGACCTTCATGAATTTCTCTGTCAGCAACTTAAACCTGACCCTCAGGTTCCCATTATCCTCACCCTGATTTTATTATGGTGATCATACTATCTTTATGTCCATCGATATAACAAGGGCTTGGGAACATACACATTCAATTTGAATGCTAACTTTGCCATTTGCTGTTTCCATGGCTTTGAGCAAGTTATATACAGACTTAGTTTTCTCATCCACAAAATAGGCATAATAATGCCCAACCTTCAAAGAGAATTGCTTTGAGTCATAAATGAGGACATATAAGTCAATAGATATAAAATATTTCAGACCTTCCTTGATAATTAACAGAGTACGGTAAACGGTAGATACTTCTTCATGTAAGAATCAACACACCTGGGGTTTTAGCCTTCCTGGACCATAATATATTACCATTAATTTGTTCATAAATTTTCATTTTTCCTAAGTACCTGTCTGAGCTAGCTTTTGAGCTAAATAAGAGAAATGTGAAGATTAAAACTTTTGACTCATCTCTGCAGTTCTATCTCTTCTGAGAGGTCCAGATACTCTTGGTTTAAAAAAAAATGAATAAATCACAGATCCCAGCATTGGCTCCAGTTCTGAGCAGTTTGATGGACCAGGAGAAGGGTCACCGCCAATCCGACATTGGTCTGTACAGTCATGGTGCTGAGTGATGTATCGTGGCATAAGGAATCCCAAAATGTTTTTTTCATGATGTGTACTAATCAAAACTGTAATCAGTGGTTTAACCAAGAAGAGTCTGAAAATGTTGAGCCCTACATAACTGGTTTTACACATGGCTCAGTTTCTTCTCCCGAGCATCTCCTTTGTTGCAAAAATCCTTCCCAAATACCTCCCTGGACCCGCTTCCAAAATGGAGTTGCGCAGAACATTGGCTGCTTGCATCTAGCTATGATTTATTTCATCAACATATGGATGGGTTCCTCATTTCAATATCATTATCACAGGGTGGCTACACTCCCAGGATACAACTTTATTATATCTGTACCTTCTGCTTCATTCGAGCAAATTCTGTATACATACACAGCTGATCTCGCTTTTGTGATCATGAGGGTATAAGCATGTAGCAGTTCCTCTTCCTTATTTTCTGGTGCCCCATCTGCCTCTATGCTTTTTTTCTACATTCATTCATCTATCTTCTTCTACTTCCATTAACTAATACTGATCATTTTTCATCTGATACAAAACATTTCTCTTGTGATCAATACTGCCTATTCAGCAGAGTTCACCATGTAATAGGATAGACAGACATAAAATCAAATACATTATTAGGTAAGACCATCTTTTTTAAATGTTTATTTATTTTTTTAAATTTCTTTACAGTGTTCCAGAATTCATTGTTTATGTACCACACCCAGTGCTCCATGCAATATGCGCCCTCCATAGTACCCACCACCAGGCTCACCCAACCTCCAATCCCCCTTCCTTCCAAACCCTCAGTTTGTTTCTCAGAGTCCACAGTCTCTCATGGTTCGTCTCCCCCTCCAGTCTTACACCTGAACACTGTGCACATGGTAGAGTAGTAACAGAAGAGTCACTGATGCTTCTTAGAGCCATCAAGAAAAGCTTCTCAGGGAGGTAAAATTTGAATTGTGTCTAGCTATGGTTCAATGTGAGTCTTCCAAACATTCTCTCAATCTCAAAAAATAATGTAATAATAATCAAAAGGTTACCCCAAGGCCATAACACATAGAAAGACATGGAAGCCTGAACCATCACAATGAACCAAGTAACTACCTGGTTCTTCCATATGGTTAGGACACAGGCAGTGCTGGTTGACAGATGGATGATGAGGATGGAAAAACAGGTTTGAAGTCAAATTACAAACTGTAAGTGATCAGGAACCATTAAATAATAAACAAGCAAAACAAAAATCTGTAATTAGAACAGCAATCATATAGTGAGCCCAAAATAATGTGGCAGGCCCTATGCTGAGCATTCGGCATACATTTCACTGTTAGGGATTAAAGGGAAAATGTTTGACAATATCATATAGTATTACAGTGAGGGATCCAGGAAATGCCTGGATCCTGCTTGGGAAACTATCCCGGCCCTACCAAGAAGTTCTAATATATATAGTAAAATAGGCAAATAGACATCGAGGGCTGGACCACTCAGATGTCTGCCCTTTGCACCACATTTTTGGAAAGACCACTGCCAACTCAGTGCAGGAAGCTCAGAGGTGGTAGAAAAGGAAGCAGAATATTACTGAATTGTAAGAGGGTTCCCCTTTCTCCACAACCCCTCCAACACATGTTGTTTCCTATCTTGCTAATTTTGGCCACTCTAACTGGTGTAAGGTGATGTCTCAATGTGGTTTTAATTTGAATCTCCCTGATGGCTAGTGTCTGATAGCCATTTGTATGTCTTCATCGGAGAAGTATCTGTTCATATCTTCTGCCCATTTTTTGATATGATTATCTTACACTGTTGGTGGGAATGCAAGTTGGTGCAGCCACTTTGGAGAACAGTGTGGAGATTCCTCAAGAAATTAAAAATAGAGCTTCCCTATGACCCTGCAATTGCACTACTGGGAATTTACCCCAAAGATACAGATGTAGTGAAAAGAAGGGCCATCTGTACCCCCAATGTTTATAGCAGCAATAGCCACAGTCACCAAACTATGGAAAGAACTAAGATGCCCTTCAACGGATGAATGGATAAGGAAGATGTGGTCCATATACACTATGGAGTATTATGCCTCCATCAGAAAGGATGAATACCCAACTTTTATAGCAACATGGACGGGACTGGAAGAGATTATGCTGAGTTGAAATAAGTCAAGCAGAGAGAGTCAATTATCATATGATTTCACTTATTTGTGGAACATAACAAATATCATGGAGGACATGGAGAGTTAGAGAGGAGAAGGGAGTTGGGGGGAAATTGGAAGGGGAGGTGAACCATGAGAGACTATGGACTCTGAAAAACAATCTGAGGGTTTTGAAGGGGCAGGGGGTGGGAGGTTGGGGGAACCAGGTGGTGGGTATTAGAGAGGGCACGGATTGCATGGAGCACTGGGTGTGGTGCAAAAATAATGAATACTGTTATGCTGAAAATAAATAAAAATAAAGAAAGAAAGAGAGAAAAAAATTTTTAAAAAGTAAACCTTTGCTATGTAACCCCCCCCAAAAAGAATATTACTGCATTGGTTGAGATACAAAGAACTTCAATTTAAAAAGTGACCAAGGGGAGGAAAAGAAGGAAACAGAGCAGAGAAGTGGAATAAACAGGGTTTATAAAAATATGAGCTGGAATAAATGCAAGATTTATTAGTCCAAAGCAAAAAGTGGGCAGGAGAGAAAAAGAGTCTAGTTTGAGCTGGTAAACAGAACTGGCAGGTGTGAGGGCTCTCCGGCACTCTGTTAACTGTCTTCCTGGCCAGAACCTCAACTTTTTCATCTTGAAGCTTTGTGAAAATTTCCCCCACATGCCAGGGTGCCCACAGCTCTCAGCCTTTCTCCATAACCACTGCAGACCCTGAGATGATTCGTCTGCTCCCTGTCAAGTTTCTCATCACCTTTGATTTGCCAATGAAACCTTCCTCTTCTTCACTAACCATTCTGGAAAACACAGTTGATGCTCTGCCTCTTCTAGTCCCACCAGCCAGCCACGCACAGAGCCTGAGCTCCTGTGGCCATTTGTAGAGTGATGGGAAACCGAGTTTGACTCTAGTTTTAAACCTCCAATACCTAGAACATAGAAGGCAAATGAATACATGAACCTCAGACTTGACTTTTCTGAGCCTGAGTTTCCTCAAACATGTAAAGGGGATGGGAAGTCTCATCTCAGTGCATGGTTCTGAGGACAAAACATGGTCAAAAACCAATACAAGGGAAAGTATCTTACAGGTTGCAATGTGCAATGTACACATGGTTAATTTTTGTCAACTCAACTGGGGCATGTTGTATTCAGACATTTCGTTAAATATTATTCTGGGTGTGTCTGTGAGGGTATTTCTGGATGAGATTTATACTGGAATCGGTAGACAGAGTAAAGCAGATTGGCATCCCCAATGTGGGTGAACACCATCAAATCCATGAAGGACTTGAATAGAAGAAAAGACTAACTCTCCCATGAAAAAGAGGGAACTCCTCCTGCTTGAGAGCCTATCAGATAGGGCATCAGCTCTCTTCTTGCCTTCAGACTAAAACTGAAAAATCAACCCTTCTTGGGTCTTGAGCTGTAGCTTTCAGACTGGACTTTGGCCTCAGTCTGGAACTACTCCATTGGCTCTCCTGAGTCTCCAGCTGGCCAAGTGAGATCCTGGGACTTCTCAGCCTTCATAATCACATTAGCCAATTCCTTATGGTAAATCATTCAATCTCTCTCTCTCTCTCTTTCTCTCTCTCCCTCGCTCGCTTCTATTTCTCTGGAGAACCCTGACCATTATGCCATGGTTACTCCTAAGGCCAATATTCAGGAATTTTCCTTTTTGGGAAGCTCACACTGAAATCCAGGCCATGGTGAACAGAAAAAGAAACATTATTCTAGGAAACTTGGGGAAATACAAGGTATGGGGACTGGAATGAACTGGGCACATGGAGGGTGGTGCGGGCAGGCAGGGGAAAAGAGCAAGACCAGAGGCAAAATCCAAATTTCTACTAAGGAAGAAACCTCAGAATTGTCCTCAAACCGCAGGGCAGTAGCAACTGCTGAACCATCAACTACTGGAAAAAGCCATGACCAATGCATGAAAATAAACCATAGGGCTGCAAGCCAAGGGTTCTAGTTTCTCACTTCTTGTTGCATTGTATCAGGATGCACTCTGATTTCAAGAAACAGGATAGAGAAAAATAAAACAGCTGGTGAATGGCACAGGGATGGGCATCTTCGATAATCATGAAAAGGTCGAGAGATGCAGAGCAAGTTTTATCAAGTAGTTTAACACCGAAGTAGTAACAAATGCTAGGGTCTCAGGGGGTCTATTTTTAAGTGCCAGCTCCTGTTTGGCATGACAGTGGGAGGGACCTAATATCTTTAAGAAGTCAAGCAAACTAAAGACTCTGAGGGAAACTCTTTTCATTTCTTCATTTTTTAAAAAAATATTTGAACAGAAGCATTCACTTTCCAAAAGAATTTCTCTCTAGAAACTGGTGCAAGTGTACCCTGGGCTTGAGTTGGTAGTGAATGCTTTCAATACAGCTTCACCCTACTTGTCCAGTGACAGCCTTCCCTGAAACAAATTACCTCTGAAGCTGGCTCTGAAGGTCCCTGGGAAATGGATGTCCACAGATGTCAGAGATACGGCGGAAATATGAGTGGCCTGCTTGACCTGAAGGGAGATTGATCAATGGGTTCTTGAATGTCTAGGAAGGACCAGATATAAACAATATCAACTTCACTGTGAAAGAGTGTGCAGGGCACTTGACAGAGGAGATACCCAACCTGGAGCCAATCACAAAAGGCTCAGATATGTTAAAGGACAAACTGGAGGATCAATGCTGGGTCTGGGCCAAATCGGCTGGTGGAGCCAGATGAGAGTTACTCAGTTTCAAGGTCACCTGTCTGACTCAAGAAGGGTTACACATAATATATTAGGCCAAGAGTGTGGTTCAGAGCCCTGGGTTGATCTCCATGAATATATAGATTCTTACAGAGGCATCTGTACATTAGTAGTAGGAAGATATTATCATCTGAAAGAAGAAATTTTCCAACATTACTTATACCACTATAAACTATGAAACATTTAAAGGTTCAGATAATGTCTCTGCTTTATCTGTTAAATAGAAATTATAGTACTTTGGGTACAAGTAAGAGAAACCCAACTTAATGAAGCTTAAGGAAAAAGGAATTTGTTGACTCATTGACTTACATCGTTAAAAAGTCTAGAAAAATACAAAAGTTAGGCAAGAAGGATCCTGAGGATCTGTCAAAATAGTGGAGATTCTGTTATTCTTTTCAATTCTCACAGAGGGTCTTTCCACATGAAGGAAAAGATGGTGCTGGAAACCCCAGACCCACAGATTATTTCCAGTGGAAATAAGTCTTTCTAAAAATTCCAGCAGAAAGTCCCATGGAAGACTATAATTGGTCCATCTCAGACCATATTTCCTAATCTCTAAACAAATCACTTTGACAAGGAAAATAAGATATCCTTATGAAAAGAGAGAAACAAGAAAACGAGGTGCAGTGGTAAAGAGGGTACTGTACAGATGAAAAGAACAGATGTCTTTACTCATTTCCTTTTCCAGGTGTTTTAGACCAGATGAGAGAACTGCTTGCACATTGGGTGGTAAAGTGAACTTTCTTATAAAAATTCTGAGATGTCCAGCACTTAACTTAGAGGCAGTAAATATAATTATTTACCAGTATCCACAAATAGTTGAGAGATCAATGTGAGAGACTTTCTTCATTTTTCTTCCAATATTGAACAATAGAAAGATACCATTTCTGGAATAATGAAACCTAAGTTCATTTTTTTCAAGTATTTATTTATCTATTTATTTAAATTTTATTTAAGATTCCAAGATTCATTGTTTATGGACCACACCCAGTGCTCCATGCAATATGTTCCCTCCTTAATACCCACTACCAGGCTCACCCAACCCCCAACCCTCCTCCACCCCAAAACCCTCAGTTTGTTTCTCAGAGTCCACAGTCTCTCACGGTTCATCTCCCTCTTTTTATTCCCCCAACTCATTTCTCCTCTCCTTCTCCCAATGTCCTCTGTATGGTTCCTTATGCTCCACAAGTAAGCAAAACCATATGATAGTTGACTCTCTCTGCTTGACTTACTTCACTCAGCATAATCTCCTCCAGTCCCATCCATGTTGATACAAAAGTTGGGTATTCATCCTTTCTGATGGAGGTGTAATATTCCATTGTATATATGGACCATATCTTCTTTATCCATTTGTCCATTGAAGAGCATCTTGGCTCTTTCCACAGTTTGGTGACTGTGGCCATTGCTGCTATGAACAATGGGGCACAGATGGCCCTTCTTTTCACTACATCTGTATCTTTGGGGTAAATGCCCAGTAGTGCAATTGCACTACTGGGGTCATAGGGTAGCTCTATTTTTAATTTCTTAAGTAATACCCATACTGTTTTCCAAAGTGGCTATACCAACTTTCATCCCCACCAACAGCGTAAGAGGGTTCCCCTTTCTCCACATCTTCTCCAACACTTGTTGTTTACTGTCTTGTTAATTTTGGCCATTCTAACTGGTGTAAGGTGGTATCTCCACATAGTTTTGATTTGAATTTCCCTGATGGCTAATGATGATGAACATTTTTTCCTGTGTCTCTTAGTCATTTGCATGTCTTCTTTGGAGAAGTGTCTGTTCATGTCTTCTGCCCATTTTTTGATGTGATTATTTGTTCTTTGAGTGTTGGGATTGAGGAGTTCTTTATAGTGGTTATCAGCCCTTTGTCTGTAATGTCACTTGCGAATATATTCTCCCATTCCATGGGTTGCCTTTTTGTTTTGTTGACTGTTTCCTTTGTTGTTTTTATTTAAATTCCAGTTAGTCAATGTACAGTTTAATACTGGTTTCAAGCATAGAATTTAGTGATTCATCATTTACATGCAACACCTAGTGATCATCACAATAAGTACCTGAGTTCTAACCCAGACCCCTCTGTTACTAGATCCATGCTCTAGGGCATGATATACTGGCTCATAGGACAGATAGGAGTGTTAAAGGAAATGCAGTATGTGGAAGTACTTTGTAACTCAGACAGCTGTATGCAAACATAAAAGGAAATACTAGGAGTTGTGAAGCCAGTTCCAGTACAAGGAGAAATGGGCAAGGTGCAAATACTTAGAAGCTGAAATTTCCCTTCAAAGCTTTCAGGGCAGCTTCAAAGCATGAGATGGAAAGGTCAGAGAGACAAAATCCTCTAGAGCAGTCAGTTTCAGAAGCAGGGGCAGTCTGGGGTAGTCGTTGTTGCCAAGGTCCTTTGTTAGATCCTTTAAGGGCAGAGATGATCAGGCTCAAGACTTCTCTGTCATGCCTGCTTTTCTCCATCATCTTACATCACTCTGGTCCTACAGCCTCTCCTTCACTCCGCTTGGGAAGAGTTTAAGAATGAAAGGACTCCAACAAAACAAAGGCTATCCAGAAAGCAGTTTATTGTTAGTGTCTCTTACCCAAGGGCCAATGAACTCTGGATCGTCCTGGTCTATCCAGACCTGCTTTTAGAGAAGAAGGGAAGGGGAGGAAGAGAGAAATTGGAGAAGGAGGGATCTGAATGATTTGGATAGTGTACATGGATGTCTTCTACACCATATTCTTGTGTTTAATCTTATTTGGTGAGCCCTGACAAATAGAAAGAAAAGCTCTATTCTTGGCCATGCCCTACTTAATTCTTTGATTCAGTTAAAATACTTTAGTCTTATTCTCTATTCCATAGTGTTGCTCAGTTCTGTTCTGCTAAAATCCACTGAGTCCCTACTCTTTGCCAGGTCCTATACTAGGAGCTGGGGTGTGAGAATGAGCAACACATGATCCTTGTCTTTCCAAGGAGCCAAGGAGGTAAGTACGGTGCAGCATGATGAATGACATGACAGGGGAAGCAGAACTGAATTGGAAGAATGGGAGGGTGGTATCACACCCAGTCCAAGGAAGGATTTCAAGTCTTCTTCCTAGAGTATGTAATCACTGGGCACAGTTGGCACTATCCAGGCAAAGAAATGCAGGAAGACTGTTTTGTGTTAAAGAAATACAAGCGGCAGCATAATATGTGTAGAGATTATTTAAAAATTCATTTTACCAGAGGGTGAAGCATGAGGTAGAAATTAGGTGGTTGAGGAAGAAATATCTTGAGAGCGTGTGGTATGCATTAAGGAATATGGGCCTTACCCTGTAGTTGTTAGGGAGCAACTGAAGGACCTTAAATGGAGTGCCATGGTCTTGTTTTTGTTTCAGAAATATCTTTACGGTGTCTGCAAGGATGATGTATTAGAGGTGAACCTGTGTGTAGGAAATAGAAAGCTAGAGCAATAATTCAGGTGAAAGATAATGAGGTTTTGAATAAAGACAGAGCTCTAGGAGGGATGAGAGAAGAGAATTAATTAAAATACATATAAGGTAAAAATGGCCAGAAAGGCAATTGATTGAATGCAGAGCTGAGGAAGAGGACAGAATCAAGAATAACTCCTAGGCTGCCAACTCCACAGAGACTTATGGTACCATTAAAGGAGTTTGTAGAAGTGGGTGGAGCAGGTTTAATGGGGACAAGAGTCGGTTTGGTTTAGGACATGTTTGAAATTGTGACATTCATGGAACATCTAAATGAAGACATCCATTAAGTAGCTGCATCCACAAGTGTTTATGTTGGGAAAAACCTAAAGGGCATGTCATAGGACTAGAGGTGGGAGTTAAAACCCCCAGAGGCATGTGCAACCACTCAAGGATAACTCAAAGACTGGTAAGAGGGGCTAGCTGTGAACACCAAGAATCCGAGCTGATGGGAAGACGTAGGCAGTAGAGCAGAAAAGAGATGATAAGAAAAGAATGACCAGGAAAAGAAAAACAAGAAAAGAGAAGTTTCAAGACAGAAGGAAGTGATCACTACTGCCAAATGTAACTGAGATAGAGTCTTTGGACATGGACATTAAGAAGCCACAGATGAGGAGAGTAATTGCAACAGAGTGTGACCAGTTTGGGAGAGCCAATCAGTAGCATCCCTACCTTCCCTGACTATGCACGGAATCAACTAAGAAATTAAGAGACAAAAATCAGATAGAAAGCAAAATGTAGCTGCGATATATGGTCCAGGGGGCTTGCTACTTCTCCCTCTCCCTTGTGCTGGCCTTCTTCTCCCCCCCAGTTTAGTTCTTTTGGCTGCAGGGTAGGATGCTCCCAAGTAAGCTCATTGTATAAGGATGCACAGATAAGCCTGAAAAAAAAGGGAGAGGATCATTGGGCAAGTAAACCTCAGTCTTCTTCCAATATCATCAGCCAAGTGAATCTATCCATCTATAGAGAGGTGGAGGTAACAGTGAAGCTGCCTTTTCCACAAAGCTCCCTTCTGGAAAGGGAAGGAAAAGTTGCCATTCTTCAAAACAAAAATGAGAGGGTGGGGAAATAATGCTCTTCTCCAACAGTGGTGGAGATAAAACCCAAATGCCAGGACACTGAGCAATGAGTGGGGGTTGAAGGAGTAGGGGCTGCTGATGTAGACAGCTCCTTCTGGAGGTCTGCTGGCAAGAGCAAGAAAGATGGGAGAGAGATCTGAATGACTCGGTCAGAGCACATGGGTGTTTACTACACCCAACTCAAATTTTGTCTTATCTGCCAATAAACAACACACCCTGAGATGAGAGACCACTTCATCCTAACCAAATTGAATTAGCAAAGTCAATCCTTTTGCCTCAAATACTTTTCTTCTAAGAAGGTAGAAAGAGCACTGGGCTTGGAGTCAGAATATCTGGATTCAAACACCAGCTCTTTTTCCTACTTCTTACACCCTGTTAAATAAATCTTTTACTATTATGAGCCTCAGATTTCCCTTTGCTGAATTGGAAATAATTGACCAAATCTCCTAGGATTGTTGCAAAAATCAAGGCAAATGAAATTGAATCAGATTAGGTTGATATCCATGAGAATATACAAGAGGAGACTTCGGCACTTAGCTCAGGTGTTCAATAAGTGCTCTTCATCTAAATCTGTTTACTGGCAATAATCCTCTTCCATAAAAGCATTCAAGACCAACAATTTAGGACAATGACAAATAGTAATATTGTTAGTATATTGTTAGTATAGTAGTATAGTGTATCGTTTGGTAGTATATTGTCCTTCTGGGAAGATTCTCTTTTTGTTTAGAGAAGAAGTATCACACTAGGAGTCTGGCCTGCACCCTTAGAACACAGCAATACCTTGTTGAATCTTTTTCCTAGTTTAATCTCTAGTTTTGTAAATTTTGTTACTCATATTTGTCTCAATATCTAGAAGTGATATAATTCAAGGGGATAGATTAACACCGCCCAAATTTACAAGAGACCTGATAGGTAATGTAGGCACCAATATGTTTCCAACAAATATCCTGTTTATTGATGATACAACAGGTTAAATTTATTTTTCAATCATTCATTCATTGCCTAGTTGCATTATGTGCCAGATATTGTGAATATGAAGATGAACAAAAATGAGCTCTTGCCTTTAGGAGCTGGCAGTCTGTTCTCAAGACAGGCATAGTAAATGCACATGAAGCTAGAGATGAACATGAAAATCCAAGTCTGGGGACCTCAGTGCCACTGAAGAGAGGGGCATTCACCCAGCTTGGAGGAAATCAGGAGAGATTTGAGAGTAGCAGCTGCGTGAGCTGAGTTGTGAAGGGTAAGTAGGAGTCTGTCATATGGAGATGGTGAGAAAGAGCTCTCCAGACAGAGGAAGAGTGCTCATAAAGCTACAGTGGCATGAAATGGCCCACTAATTCCAGGAACTACCCATTTAACACACAAGTTTAGCAACAATGGAGGGCAGGATGCAAGTAATGGAAGCTGGAGAAGAAAAGGAAAGGGAGAAGTCACATCAGGGAGGACCATGAAAATGAGGAGCTTGGACTCAGCCTATAGGCAGAGGGTAGTGATGCAGAGGGACCCCCAAGAGCCGGTCTCTGCCTTTAGGGAGGTCACATGGGAAATCAAATTCTCCCAGGAAATTGTTTGCTGATCCTGATGTCAGAATAAGTATATTTTGGTAACATTCTTCAAGATCATACAACTCATCTTACCAGTTCATTACTCAGCTGACCTGTCATCATCATCATCTGTCAGAGCACCCCACTCCTCCTCCATGAAGGAAGGACATATTCTAGGCTCCGTGCAATAACCTGTTGCCATTAACAAAATCCTTTTTCTCACCCAAATCCAATATAGCTTAGCAGTTAAAAGTATGGAGCCAGACTACATTAATGTGACTCTTTTCTTCTCTGCTGACTAGTTGTGGGATCAAAAATGTGGACATAAGCATTTTATGCCTGTTTCCTCAACTGTAAAATGGGGAATAATGTAAATACCTACCTAAGGTATTGCTGGATTACATGAGTTAGTACATTACATGTAAGGTGTACATAACAGAACTTGATCTGGTTCAAAGGAAAAGTTATGTGATGTCAATTGTTATATCTCAACAACTAAATTACAGCTTTGAAGTTCTATTCTATACCCAAGGGAATTCTCTAGACTCTGGGAGATTTTGTCTAGTGTTAATCGAGGAGACTCAAATCCTAGTTCTGGCCCTCCATGTCCATTTAGTCTCTGATAAGAAACTAAACCCCTTTAGCCTCAATTTTGTCATTTATAATATAAAAGCAATAATATGCGCTCAAAGGGTTATTGTGAAAGTTTAACACCATGTTTGTAAATAATCCCACCACATAAGAAAGACAATAATTTTCTGTCCTTCCATTAGAAATCAGCCAACACTGATTCTTTCCCATGTCCTGAATAAGAATTGAGCAAGTAAACTTCAGCCTTCTTCCAAAAACATCAGTCAAATGAATCTATCCATCTACAACCCAACAAGGAAGAACACACGAGAATTTTTGTCAAATAAAGTTATCAGAGATGAAAAACTGAAATAAGGGGCACCTGGCTGGCACAGTCGGTTGAGTATCCGACTCTTGATTTTGGCTCAGGCTGGGATCTCAGGGTCATGAGCTCAAGCCCCATATTGGGCTCCATGCTGGATGTGGAGTCTACTTAAGGTTCTCTCTCTCTCTCCCTCTCCCTCTACCCCTCCACACCCCCAACTCACACACTCTCTTTCTTTCTGAAAAAAAGAAAAACTAAAATGAGAGCTGACTTTGAATGTGTCTTTAAAGTCCAGTAAATAGGTTAGTTATGATTTATCCAGGCATTAATTTGCCTACACTGATTTGAAAATTGTGAAAAATGTCTTCTTCCACAGTGACCCTAAACTCAAGTCATGGGCACATCCATTCCAAATCTCTTTCATGCAGATAAATGATGCTGAAGATTGCACTAACTGTGATAACTCACCTTGGTTACAGCCTTTGGATTCCAGCAAAAGTTTCTTTTAAAGTTCTCCAAACATGTGTCTATCTACCCTGAAGAAGTGCCAGTTGAAAGGTGACTTTGAATTAACCTAGCTGCCTTTCAAGAGACACTCAAACTTCTTCCCTCTGTAGAGCCATGTTAAGTAAACATTCATTTACCAACATTTCTTCTGAAATGTAACCACTGGGGCAGCCGATTTGAAACTGGTAAAATGCAGTTGAGATGAACAGTGATTCTGAATGAAAATACACATGGGATGGCAAGAGGATTGGGGAGCTGCCGATGTTTTCAGGATGTGCTTCCTTCAAACTGTGCAGGCCTCTTGGGGATTCTGATAACCAATTTTCAAGTGAAAGAGGGAAATGGTGTAACTCTCTGTTCCCCCAACTCCCACTACTGAGAACTGGTTTTATAGGACTATGAATAGCATGGAAAGGAAAGAATGTTGAGAATATATCTATTACAATATTTCTGAGAGCTTTGGAAACTCTCAGAAGTGAGGCAATTGGAATAATACAGGTTTAGATCCTGCAGAAGTGATATTCTAATACCAATTAGATCTTTTATTAATGAAAGTGAAAGGTTGTTCAAGTTGGCCTAGCCTTGATTTCTCCATCTACAAAATGGGAATGATGATCACAGTCTCATAGAAGAGAGACTGAATGTAAAATCATGACCAGAATAAGAAATAGTAGGTACCCCAAAATGTTAGATCCTTATTCTTTTTTTTAAGATTTTATTTGTTGTTTGTTTGTTTGTTTGTTTGTTTTAGGGAGAGAGAGAGTGTGTGTGAGTGCAAATTGGGGGAAGGGACAGAGGGGAAGGGAGGGAGAATCTCAAGGAGACTCTGAGCTGAGTCTGGAGACCGACATGCATGGGGCTTCATCTCACAAGCCTGAGATCATGACCTGAGCCGAAACCAAGAGTCGGACATTTAGCCCACTGAGAAACCCAGACACACCATTCCTTTTCCATAACACTCTGAATCTCTGATTTTCTTGGTAGAGCTTATAAGCAGACATATTTTCGTCCCATATTAGGAAGACCTTTCTAATAAGGAGTTTCCTGGCAATGCAACAGACTGCTTCACAGAATGCACAATCCTTCAGCTCCTGCTGTCTCCTGCCATTGCTGACAACATTCAGCCGTACACTCAGTAATTTGCTTTTATGGCCATTTTAAAAGATCAGGAAATAGGAAGTTGGATGGAATGTCATTTAAATTCAAAGACTTCAAGATTTTTTAAAAGTCATTGTTAATTTTTAAAATTCTCTACTGGAGAAACCAGATGCTTCTAAGAGCATCACAGGAGTTCATAGTGAGATGCCCCTATGACCCAGGAAAAGAAGGTTCTCAAGTATGACTTGATTATGAGAAGGAAGTTCTACTGATATTATTTAACCTCAAGGGCATCTACCTCCTTGAGACATGATCGAATTAATTGCTTTAGTGTGTAAAAATGGAGATTACACAGTGTCCCAGCGGTCAACTAAAAAAATGAACAGGAGTAACAAATGTTCAATGGTTGCTCATTGAGGTGCCTGGGTGGCTCAGTCAGTTAGGTGTCTGACTCTTAATTTCAGCTCATGTCATTATCTCAGGGTTTTGAGATGAAGCCCCACATTAGACTCCATGCTGGGCATGGAACCTGCTTAAGATTCTCTCTGTCCCTCTTTCTCTGTCCTTCCCTCATCCTCCCCGTCAAAAAAAAAAAAAAAAAAAAAGTTACTCATTTACATGACTCCAACTGCGAAAAAAAGTTTGATTTCTTGTTCTCTGTGAATTGACTTGAACTAACTTCAATACTTATTAGAGGGAGAATAATTCAAAGAGTCTTGGGGGTTGCTGTTGGCTCTTGTAGTTAAAGACAAAGCAAAACTTCATGATGAAATCCTACACGGCAGCCCCCATCCTTGCCCCTCGCAGCTCTGTCCTTGGGCTCATCACAGAGTGCCCTGGACTTCCCATTTCTTCATTTCTAAGATAGGAGTAAGCTTTTAAACACCTTGTAGAGCTGTTAGAAGAATAATTGGAATCCGATTTTCAAAATGTGTTTCCTTGCAAAAATGGTACAGCCACTTTGGAAGACAATTTGACAGTTTCTTACAAAACTAAACATGTTTTTACCATACAATCCAGCAATTACACTCCTTGGTATTTACCAAAGGAGCAGAAAACTTATGTCCACACAAAAATCTTCACAGGGATGTTTATAGAAGCTTTATTCATAATTGCCAACACTTGGAAGCAACCGAAATGTCCTTCAGTAGGTGAATGGGTAAATAAACTGGTCCACCCAGACTGTGAAATATTAGTGATAATCAGTGATAAAAGGAAATGAACTATCAAGCCATGAAGAGACTTAAAGGGAACTTCAATGCAGGTTACTAAGTGAAAGAAGCCAATCTGAAAATGCTACCTTCTGTGTTATTCCAACTATGTGATGTTCTGAGAAGGGCAACCTATGGAAACACTAAAAAAAAGGAGTGGTTGCAGGGGTTGATTTGGGTGAGGGTAGGGGAGAAAGAGTAGGGGAAGCACAGAGGATGTTTAGGGCAGTAAAAATACTCTGCATGATACTATAGTGATGGATACATGACCCCACACATTTGTCAAATCCATAGTATGTACAACACCAAGAGTGAACCCCAAGGTCAACTATGGATTTGGGGTGATTATGACGTGTCAGTGTAGGTTCACCAGTTGTAACAAATTTATCACTCTGGTTGGGGATGATGGGGGCTACACAGGTGTGAGAGCAGGGAGAATTGGGGAAAGCTCTACCTTCCTCTCAATTTGCTATGAACCTAAAACTGCTCTCTCCCTATCCCCAAAAGCTCTTTTAAAAAATGTGTTTCTGGAGGGAACGTATTGCATGGAGCACTGGGTGTGGTGCATAAACAATGAATCTTGGAACACTGAAAACATAAAATAAAATTTAAAGTAAAAGGACATGTTTCTTGAGTCACTATGGTTCTGCCAATGAGGGGTTCCCAAGAAACCAGTCTGGACACTGCTCCACAACATCCAGAGCAACTCCATACTCTGTTTTCAAGTTTGAAAACCCTTAAGCTCTTTTGTTGTTGACTCATTCGTGTACTCACACAAAGTCCTGGGCTTCATGGGGTTATGTTCCAATGGGATAATGCTCATAGGACATGAGAAAACAGAAAGGAAAGTGATTATTATTTCACTAAAGGATTGGTTCTAAGAAAACCAAGTCTCCACTGGGAGAACATGTGAAATCAGGGTGTGGAAGTCAAATCTCTATGTCTGGTTTCTAAGAAGTTGTGCCCATCTGCCCCAAACCTTTTGCTTTTGGGGAGGGGAGTTGCCAAATGGCAACATGGCCTCCAGGGGTCAGGCCAGGCATCCTTCCCTCCACAGCCCCGATGCCCACATGCCTAAGTAGAGCAAGAAGCCCACTGCTCAAAATTACTAGCCAAACATCCCCCTTTTGTAATATGCAAAATTCACCACTCTTCATTCTAACTGTATCAAAGCTTAATCTGCAATCAAAGGCTGTCTCTCCATTGCCTGGGAGTGGGGCATGGTTTTCCCTAAACCTGGGAAATTTCCACACCACTTTCAAGATCTTTTTTCTCTTTTTCCCTCTACCTATATACCTCTTTTTTTTTTTTTAGCTTACAATATAGTTTTAAATCTACTTACATTTTCCTCAAATAAATTTACTTAAACAGGAACCTCTTAGTAAATAAAAAACCAGAAGGTAGACATAGAGAATAAATACTGCTCAGACAAAATGTTATTAAACTCTTAAGTGCTGCCTGCTAAGGATTCTGAGCCTGAGGCTTCCTCTGTCTTTGTTAAAATGTATTACAGCAAGGGTTAGAATCCTGCTAAAGATTTGCTGACACGACCCTGGGACTTTGCTTGCCTTAATCAGAAACAGGGAAATTGAAGGAAACAAAACAACAACAACAACAAAAAACCAAGGATCTCAGGATATTGCTCAAGGTTATATAATTCCACGGCTGCATACCACCTGAGTGCATTTCTCATACTATCCAAACTCAAGTCTCACGAGCACCATTTCTAGAAAGCCATCTCTAAGGAGTCTGCCTGTTGTAGACCTTAACAATAGACTCTGGGAATCATCAGATCTAGGAGACCGGCCCAGAGGATGCTTCCACACATCTCACAGTCTACGAACCAGGGATGAAGTCACTGCATCTCAGCTCCAAAGCCACCCTTCGCTCTGCTTCTGATGTTGAAGCAGGCAGGGGCTCTGCAAACCACGTCTCCCTTAGCCAGGGCTTCTGATTAGATTCTGCTGGTCCAAGGCATTGCAGGGATCCAGCATGTGGAGGGAACTGGAGGGAAGGGACTTGCTCCTGTCCATTTGCTTGCAGTTTCTGCCAGCTCTGCCTCAGCAAGGGTCTTTCACTGGGCACAGCATGGGTGTCATTTTCCAGCCTTTTTACATACTCCTGGGGTCAGCCTCATCGCACCTCTCAGGGATGTCCTTGGCAGCTAGTCAATGCCCTCCCTTTGGACCATCCATACCTCTGCACCCCATCTCCATGGGGACCTCCAAATTTCAGAGATACCACCACAGAGGCAAAGTCTGGGCTCCCTCCAGCCCACTTCCAGCTCGTGTGGTCCTGGTGACCCCAACCTCTCCCATTGTCCCCTTGATGCTGCAGTGGTGGCTCTTCCGCCATAGTCACAATCTCTGTAGAACTTGAATTGCCCCTTTTGGCTTTTTCAGCTCCCCAACATCTATCTCACAAATTCCTTGGATCTCATTCCCTTGCCTGAAAGCCCAAGTCACTTCTGAGTTCTGACTGACCCCCGACTGACCCATGTGTTCACCTCTTTCTGGCTAGTAGGAACTCTTGAAGAATAGAGGCCATTATAGGCTCTTACCCAGTGTCTTCTGAACGAAGGATGCAACGTTTCCCTCTTGTTATCATCACTTGTCACCCCTTCCTCACTCTGACTCTGTCCCCCTGAGGAGAGAGAGCTGCCCATCTGATTGGCTAGGACCCAGCACCTTGGTTTGGCATCATTCTCTAGTCGTCAGCATACCCAGGAGCCTTGCCTTCTTCAGCATCTCCACTTCCACTCTGCACTGAATCAGTCCTTCTCAGGATTTCTGTTTTCCCCCACAGACAACCAAAAGCATGCTCTTCCTAAAGTTTTGCTTCAGAAGAAAATAGGAGTCTCTCTTGGACCTCCAGGACCAAAAGCTCAATACAACTTTTAACATAGACCTTATACATTGGGGTTGTTGGACGCTGGATCTGCAAATGATAAAGTAGAACTCTGACATATCCTTCTATTGGTTCTTACATGCCTTCCTCTGCCTTAGGAACTTGATAGAGATGGAGGTTGTATTATTTTCTATTACTGCATTACAAACCACCCCCAAAACTACTGGCTTAAGATGACTACCATTTATTTGGTCATTCTGCAGGTTGACAATTTGGACAGGGCTCAGCTGGGATGGCTTATTTCTGCTCCACATGGTGTCAGCTGGGCTCATTCTTGTGTTTGTGTTCTGATCCTCAGTGAATCAGTCCAGGGCTGGCTGGCCCTGGATGCCTCAGAATTAGCTGGTGTGATGGGAGCAATTGAGCCACCTGTCTCCCTCCATCTAGCCAGTTAATCTGAATGCCTTCATAGGGTGGCTTACTCCCAAAGCCGCAAGAAGAATAAGCTCTAATGTGAAGTGACTTTCATGCCTTTGCTACCGTTGCATTGGCCCGAACAAAGGAAGTCACATGGCAAGCCAAGTCAATGTGGGAAAAAGACTTGGGTGGTAAGGCCTTGTGTGACAGGGGGCCATGCTCATCTCGCTGGTTTAACCTCTAGCTAACCTTCCTCACCCTAAACCACATCTCCTCCCTCCAGCCTCCTGCCTGCTTCATTTAAACCCTATCTTATAATCCAGACTTATGGAACTGCTTGCATTCCCTGCCTCCAGCATGTTTATTTATACCTCCAGGCCTTTGCACATGCCATTTCCCTAGCCTCGGGCTCCTTTTTTTCACTACCACTCACCCCTCCTCTACTTCTTGTGATTTTCTACTGATCATCCTTCAGCAATACATGAAACTTCCTACTGGAAGCTTTCTGCCAATCCTCTGAGGCCATGTAAACTGTTCCTAAAATATGTTCCTATGGCACCCAACTCCTGTCCCATTATCTAATATGAAACTTGTCTGTTTGCCTCTCTGAATCCCCTGCCAGACTATAAACTCTGTAAGAACTGAAACCATGCACACTGGACAAGAAGAGAGTTCCTTTTCTGTGAACACAGCCCACCAATTTCGTTCTCTTTAGACTTCCTGAGGAAAGACTTCTCTAAAATAGAATGAACTGTTCTTTTTCCCTCTCACATTAAGATAGTATGAGAGCTGGGCAAATCCAGGATATTGAGGTATGGCAATTTCCCATCCTTTTGAACCACTTTTGGTTAATGTGCTCTCTAAGAAGTTTCCTGAATTCAAACCATTTTCCTTAGAAAGCACTTTACCTGCCATACACAGTTACTCTAATGTGCTCCTTGGTGGGGGGCATTCACAGGGTGGACAAGAGAAGCTTTAACTGCTAAGATATTAAGAAGTTTTCCACCTTGGGGCACCGGGGTGGCTCAGTGGGTTAAAGCCTCTGCCTTTGGCTTAGGTTCCTGGGATCGAGTCCCACATTGGGCTCTCTGCTCAGCGGGGAGCCTGCTTCCCTTCCTCTCTCTCTTTCTGCCTGCCTCTCTGCCTACTTGTGATCTCTGTCTTTAAATAAATAAATAAAATCTAAAAAAAAAAAAGAAGAAAAAGAAGAATTTTTCCACCTTATAACACTCTTGTATTTGTAGACATAAATGGGGTAAAATTCACTGACGGGGTATAACAGTAGAGAGGTCACTCAGACCCCAAAGCTAGAACAGAACAGCTCAAGAGCCATACTTCAGCAAAATCCCCAAGATCCCTGCTTATAAGACATGTGCTATGGGGAAAACCCCAGGAAACTCTCAGTGAGTAAACTTTGTCTGACCTTTAAGGGTTAGGAGAACCTTTGGCTTTTGATCAGAAGGAACCCCTTACCAACACACCATCCCCTGATCCCAGCCATCAATGTGGAAACAACAGATAATTTTGCAAAGTAGTCATGTAAAAAGGACGTTGAAAAAACCCATCCCCCTACACTCAGTAGCCATTAAATTTGGATGCCATATCCTATAGTGTTCACGTACAGCCTTGTGCATAGAAGGGACTAATAATTATATGATGAGTACATTGATGATGTTGGCCAACAATAATGTGGAGTCTCCATTCATGCCTATGTTCAACTGTACAAAATTAAAAACAAGAGGCATATCTCATATAGGACAAATATCCGTTGAATGAATGAATGAAGCTCCGGCCCCAGGCAAGGCCATAACTTCCAATAAAGGCAGCAACCTCAGGAGTCAGCCTCCTCCTCTTGACATTTTGTCCAAAGTCAAAGTCAATAAATCAATTGTCCTTGAAACCTGACCTGATACTGCATCTCTGATTATTCTCAAATATGTTAACAAAGGGAAAAATGATAAGAAGATCACCTGAGGAAATAAACTTTATGATGATAGGCTTTGAAAGAGACACTTGATTCAATCTGGCAATCCAGACAGCAACCTAATATGCAGCCATGGGAAAACAGTGGCAATGTCTCTGGCAGGACATGAGTCCTGCCTACTGCTTCCCCCTTCCCCCCAGTCTGCCATCCTTAGTCATTAGTACATCAAGACCAGATCTGAATAGAGGGCAGCTTGGGTCTGTACCTTCTCCTACTGCATAAAACCACAAATTCAACTCAAGGTGAATAGGGTGGGCAGGGCAAGGCATAAAGGAAAGAGCCCTGTGCCGCACATTGGTAAACGAGAGGTTCAAATTCACTCTCCACATTACAGGCTTTAGGAACTACATAAATTATTTCCCCTTTTGGGGCCTTAGATTTCTTTTTTTTTTCTTTTTTTTTTTTTAAAGATTTTATGTATTTATTTGACAGAGGTCACAAGTAGGCAGAGAGGAAGGCAGAGAGAGAGGAGGAAGCAGGCTCCCTGCTGAGCAGGGATCCCAATGTGGGGCTCGATCCCAGGACCCTGGGATCATGACCTGAGCCGAAGGCAGAGGCTTTAACCCACTGAGCCACCCAGGTGTCCCTAGGGCCTTAGATTTCTGATGTGTAAATAACAATAATGCCTCGGGTTGTGGTGAGCAGTAAAAGAGAAAGTGATTTATAATGAGCAGTGCTACGTAGCACAAGCTGTCATTACCGTTGCTAGAAAGATGGAGCTCCTGACCATAGGAACTTAAAAACCAATCAGAGAGATGGATACATGTTTGATGCTGGAATTCATGAAAATCTATATTCCTAATCTATCGGTTCCTTGAGTGATTTTCAACTGTTACTTGTTCATTTAACAAATATTTATTGAGGACCTACAAACGGTCAAATAATGCACTTGGCATGGAGGGGATGTCATGGCAGGAAGAAGGAAGACTCTCACTTTCCTTCTAATTGGGTGGATGCTGACCTACAGATACACAACCTTGATGTTGAGAGCTTCTGAAAAGAAATTTCATTTGGTTGCCTCATATCTTTTCTTGAATGCTATGATCACTAGTTATTTTAACTATCTGAGTTGGCAACAAATAGGCAAACTGTGTGTGTGTGTGTGTGTGTGTGTGTGTGTGGGTGTGTGTGTACTCTGAATGGGATATGCTAGTCAAGAGGAGGATTAAAATACACTTGACCATGGAAGAGATATAAGAAGCCTGGGTATGGAAGGGTGACAACTCTCAGAGATGTGGGAATTCCTAGTCTGAAAGTTGACATAGACCTAAAGTATCCAGTTTAGATGAAGGAACTCCTGTGTTTTTCCCTGAGCTGACTCTTGAGGCTGAAGTTTTAGAAAGGGGCCCTTTGGAAACAGTCAACAAAACTTAGAGGCAACCCGTGGAATGGGAGAAGATATTTGCAAATGGTATTACAGATAAAGTCCTGGTATCCAAGATCTATAAAGAACTTCTCAACACCAGCCAAAAAACAAATAATCCAGTCAAAAAATGGGCAAAAGACATGAACAGACACTTCTCCAAAGAATACAAACAAATACATAAAAAAATGTTCAACATCACTAGCTGTCAGGGAAATACAACTCAAAACCACAATGAGATACCACCTTACACCAGTTAGAATGGCAAAAATAAACAAGGCAGGAAACAACAGACGTTGGTGAGGATGTGAAGAAAGGGAAGCCCTCTTACACTGTTGGTGGGAATGTAAGCTGGTACAGCCACTCTGGAAAATGATACAGAGGTTCCTCAAGTTGTTAAAAATAGAACTACCCTACAACCCAGCATTGCACTACTAGGTATTTACCCCAAAGATACAGATGTAGTGAAAAGAAAGGTCACATGCACACCTATGTTCATAGCAGCAATGTCCACAATAGCCAAACGGTGGAAGGAGCCAAGATGCCCTTTAAGGGATGAATGGATAAGGAAGATGGCATTCATAAATACAATGAAATATTACTCAACCATCAGAAACAATGAATACCTACCATTTGCATTGACATGGATGGAACTGGAGGGGATTATGCTAAGTGAAATAAGTCAAGCAGAGAAAGACAATTAATTATCACATGGTTTCACTAATATGTGGAGCATAAGGAATAGCTCAGAGCTTAGGAGAAGGGAGGGAAAACAGAAGGGATAGAAATCAGAGAGGGAGATAAACCATGAGAGACTCTGGACTCTGGGAAACAAACTGAGGGTTTCAGAGGGGAAGGGGGTCAAGGGATGGGTTAGCCAGGTGATGGGTATTAAGGAGGACACATATTGTGATGAGCACTGGGTATGATAATCAACTAATGAATCATTGAACACCACATCAAAACCTGATGATGTACTATACGCTGGCTAACTGAACATAATAAAAAATTTTAAAAAAGGAAGAAAGGGGCCCTTTGTAGAGCAATGTAGGAGGCAATGTGGCCCCCTGCTCTAAAGTCCAGGCTAAAAGCAAAGAAAATTGGTGATCGCTCCTCGAGAATATGCGCAAAGAACTTGAATCATCATCTCAGTAAGAAGGTCATGAAAAACCCTGGGAAGAGAAACATGGGAGTTTGTGAAATTGTGACACTCTCTTTCATTGGTATTTTCCAACCGATGATCAGCAGTAAAAATCCTTTGGGGAAAAAAAAATAGAGAGAAGGCACCACTTCTTTGGGAGGCACTGAGAAAAGAGGATGTAGAGAGATGCCAATCCACCCTGCAGTCAACTGAGTCCCAAATAGAAGTCAGGGTCCAGGGCTCTGGTCGGAGATGGGGCCAAACAGCTTGTATGGTTGCTGACCTGAGCCAGGGAGGCCCACCTGAACTGAGCCTCAGAAACACCGAGGAGGATTCACTACATGAGGGATTTGCTTATAAAACCAGAGAAAGCCATCCTCAGGCAACTCCCTCATCTCCCAGAAGAAAAAAACTGAAACTGATTTAAAAGTGGTGTCCCATTGAGATGGGAGCAAAGACCCGCCTTTGCAACATACCCACCAAATGAAAGTAAGAGTAAATCTGTGAGTGTTTGCTTTTGAAAGTAAATAATTAAATGCAGCCTACATGTTGCAGCGCAGAGGTGATCTTATCCTACACGGGAACGCCATAAAACTGCTCAGGCCCTACGAGCTGCGTAAGGTCTGAGAAAGGAGAAGCTCAAGTTCTTGTTTCCCTGAGCTTGGAAACCCTGCAGTTTTCAAAGTGGCTCTTGGCTAATGAAGAAGACTGAGGAATTCTGATAGGGGAGGGGGGAGGAGGGAGGAGTGAGGAAGAAGGAGGGAAGAGGGAGGGGTTGACAGGGTCTTGTTCTGTTCATTCTTAGGCTTGACATGCAGTTTTCGCCGTTTGAAAAAGAAATAAGGCAGACCTCTTTCGCCTCCCTCAGCTCATCCTAAACTCACAAGCGCTTTCCCACAGGTCCACAAAACTATCAAATATCTACTGGAGTGGAAAAAACCAGAGGTTCTCTATCCTTCCAGTCACAGGCTTGGGAACCCCTCCCTTACAAAGAGAAGACTTGGTCCGTCACCTCAGTAATGACACTGTCACTGAAAGACAGGACCCGGGACTGGGAGAGCCTGGCGTAAGCCTACTTACACAGGTTAAGTGGGACCCAGAGCCCTCCTCTAGAAGTAGATTCTGTTCAAGTTCTCAAGACTAGGACTGAAAGGGGTTGAGCCTTCTTACTTAGCACACCAGGGGGTTCCCCCAAAAAGCAGACATCAGGGGTGTAGAGGTATCTGGGCATGGTGAGGCAGGTAAGATTACTGGACTCTAGGACTTTCCTCAGAGGTTCAAATGTGCCTCAGGAGCTCCTACCTTTACTATTCTTTCTTTCTCAACATGTGCTTCCCTGGTATCTTCCATTCCAACCCAGCCAAAATATCACCTCCTCCAGGAAGTCTCCCTTGACCATCAGATTTTGTCAGAATTATGGAGTCTTCAAGAGCATGGGACCTAGAATCCCTACGCCTGGAGTTGTATCCATAGCTACACTTACTAGCTGTGGGCTTTGGGCAAATTACTTCACCTCTCGGTCTTCAGTGCCCCCTTTTAATATTACATTAGGGGAGTAACATGGTGAGCATTAATTAAGTTACAGCACATAAATCACACAGAGCTGTCCCTGCCATATAATAAAAACCCTATAACTATCAGTTATTGTCATTTGTATTATGATTCCCCTTTATTGCACTCTTGACACCCAGAGTTATGTGTTCAATATCCACATCTGCTCCCAGACTTCAAGATCCCAGAGGTTCAGGGAGTGTGTCTGTCTTGTTTACTGCTGAATTATGACTGCTTAGCACGGCACATCCATGGATGAATAGATTTTGAATAATGAGTGAATCAATCAATGAATTGAAAATCTTCAACAAACACTGAAGTGACACCAGACCCCTCCAAGAATATCTATCATGTTTTCTTTAAAATTCCCAGGACCTAACACAATTTCGGGTTTCTAATAGACAGGAAATAAATATTTTTTGGATGAGCAAATGACACTTTCGGCGGGGGAGGGGCAAAAGCAGTAGGGGTAGGAAATGCCATTACCAAGCCTGTGCAAAAACAACAGAAAATGTTTGTTCTTGCACACACTTAACCTTCAAGGAAGCTCGTCTACGATAAAGGGGCTTGCCATGGAGTGACCCACGAAACGCAGAAAAAAGCACAGCTGTGGCTGCCAAGTGAGTATCTTTGGAAAGGTTTGGCTGGATTGTGTTGTTGGGGAGAAAGCAGAAATAAACGCCTTGCCACTTAGATCAATGGAGTTTCATTTCCACTTCTGGTATCTGTGCAGTGCTGGTCTACAGGGAGTCCAAGCCTCCTAGAACCCCTGGGGCACCAGGCTGGCAGAGAGGCTCTACCGTCATATAATGTGGCCATCTCGACACAAGATTCTGGGGTTTACAACAGCAATGGGAAGGGCATGGGGAATCACACAGCCGACAGTTCGGGGAATGAAACGGAGCCTCGCATCACTTGAGCTCTGTTCTGAGTCGGTACCGGGGATCGGATTCTTTTGTGCAATGTCTGGAAGGCGAGAAAGTCTTTGGAAGTAGAGTAGGAGCAACAGTGTATTCTCTTAATTGCTGGTAGCAGAGTTTTTCCTAAGGAGGAAATGGTGGGGTTTTTTTGTTTGTTTGTTTGTTTTGTTTTGTTTTGTTTTTGCTTTTAAAGGGAAGAACGTAGGAAGTTTCTTAGGGTAAAAGGTGGGGCTCTGGAAGCATGAATGTTGGCAGGAGCTCTGGCAACAGAGGAAAAAAATAAGCCGCTGTGCATGACATAGAAGAATATAAGGGAGAAAAAAATCTCTTTTGTTCCAAGGAAGGTGATTAAGAGAGCAAAGTGATGTGCTCAAGGTGTGAACTGTGCACCAACTTTATTCTCTTATGTACATGTCTTCGGCAAGGCCACCAGCACAAGATGGCTTCCCATGAACCTATCATGAGCAGGCGTGGGGTGGGTGGGGGGAGTCTGAGCTCCTACCTTGGCTAAGCACGTGTGCCACTGTGACACCAGGCACCAGAGAGTGAGACAGCCCTCGAAGCAAGGAAGCCAGACCAGTGCCAAAGACAGCTGGGTGCAGTGTAAAGCCCCTGGGAATTGTTAGAAATCTGGGACCATACTTCGAATTTTCAGGGACTAGGATGGAAGCCAAAACACATCTCCCTGAGCTCACAAGTGATGGGAAAACTTGGGCTGGAGTCTGGGACACCTATAAATTAAACACTCACCAAAACGTTTGTGCTCTCATGCCTTGCAGTCGTAACCACTGTATGCTAAAAATAAAAGTGTTCCTGGGAAAAATGGGTCGGGGAGGATCGTGGATCCGTCAAAACTGCTTTTAACAGAGACCTTAGAAAACAATCTCAACCCTAGTACAAATCCTAACTCAGTTAACTTGGCACCAGCAGAGGCATCCGAACCACACTTAATTCTCAGTAGGTGTATCTCCTTGGACTCACGATTTCATCAAAATTAAAAATGTGACTCAGAAGGTAGCCTTCTTCCAGAACCCGCTGCTTTAATACGGGGGACAAGTCCTCCCAGATTCTCTAGAAGCTTCACGTGTGGAAAGCACAGCAGTTACTGGCGCCCTCAAACGAGGAGAGAGATTTTGCCCTCTGTTGCATGGTCTTCTTTAATTACTTGGAAAACTTGCTCTTGCTCACATGAAAGCCTTAATGTGCTCGGAAAATCAGAATGAACTCACATGACTTCCAAGCTATACACGTATGTCCCTCTTAACTGATCACATATGAGACGATCCATTCAATGAAACGCATTAGAGCAAGACAAACCGTATTGGCTCCTTGCTTCTCCCCATCCCTTCTCTGGCCTTTGGAAGGGCAAGATGGGGACTCCAGAGCATCTTGGGACACCGAGGGCCCCGCCGACTCCCAGCGAGCATCCTTGGCCACAGAGCTGCTGTGATCTTGGGCAGAAAAACCAGAGAAGCCTTGAACGGTGTGGAAAGACCCTTGTCCGAGCCCCTGGTTCTTAACTATTCTGTGACTCTTTCAAGATCGAATTTTGTCACAGAAACTTAATTAGATTTTTGGAAACTTCTCATTGTCATATGTTCATTTTTATAGCCTTTCACTTATTCATTTTTTATTAAATATACATTAAGTGACTGCTGTGTTTAAGTGGAGGTTAGAAGGCATGAATATATATTAATACTTATTTGTTTTCTGGGCAATCTCTCTCTAGATGTTGAGAGCATCTAAATCAAATGCCCATCTCTCTTTCTGTGTGTTGTCTGTCACCGCCTGGCCTGGAATGGGTCCCCACAAATCCTGCAAGTGAAGGTATACAGCTACAACTTCGCAGTTAAGATCATACACTGTGGACCTAGAAGAGCTAAATTTGGATCCCTGTTCCGCCCTGAGCTTAGACATGCTTTTTAAGCCCACAGCCCCAGTTCCTCATGTGTGCCATGGGAACAACAGTTCTGATGATTAAATGAGATACTGCGCGTGAAACATGGAGCACATTATATTGGATACGGTGCTTGTACACAATACATGCTAGTTGTTTTTATTACCATATTGTTATCTGTTATTTTAAGTATATGAATAGGACATGTGTCTTGCCCCCAATTCCCGCGTGAACTTTTCTCGAACTTTTTATTAATAAATATGCCATAGGTGCAAAGGAGGGACGTAATATAGATGAAAAATTTTAAAAATAAAAATAAAACAAATGATGGGCACGTGGGTGGCTCAGTGGGTTAAAGCCTCGGCCTTTGGCTCAGATCATGATCCCAGGGTCCTGGGATCAAGCCCCACATCAGGCTCTCTGCTCAGCAGGGAGCCTGCTTCCCCCTCTCCCTCTGCCTGCCTCTCTGCCTACTTGTGATCTCTGTCTGTCAAATAAATAAATAAAATCTTTTTAAAAAATTAAAAATTTAAAAAATGAAACATAAACATTAGTTGAATAAAGAATTTATGAGTAAAAGACAATTAAAAAAGGGAACAACTGAACAAGTTAAAAAGTGAAATTAGAACAAATGTTACGCCCTTACTCCCCAGACTGCAAAATAAAATTTTGTTAATATTGTTGGTACTCCCGGTGTTTTCCTGATTTCTTCCCCTTGCATTCCTCCCAGAAGTCCCCAATGTTTTGAATTTTTTTAAATCCCTTTGATTGCTTTTGTTGATAATTTTACCCAAAGGCATGTGTTCTTAAACTCCAAATTACCTAGTTTTGCTTGCTTTTGAAAGTTGAATAAATGACACCAAAATGAATATATTCTTCTGCAACTTGTTTTTTTCTCCCTCAAGAGTATAGTTGAGACTTATCCACATTGATGCTTGTAGCTGTATTTATTTTCACTGCTTATTTATGTGTTGCCTGAGTGAAACACAATTTATTTATCAATTTCATAATAGATAAACATTTTAGCCATTGTTCTTGCAATTTTAAAACCAATGTTGCAATGAACATTCCTTATATGCCTCTTAGTGTTCATAAATATGCCATTTCTACAGTGCATACACTTTGATGCAGAATTTTGGGACATTCCACACGGCAGGTTCATGTTCTACTTTATAAGTAATGCCAAGCTGTTTATCAAAGCAGTTACTCCAATTTCCACTTCTCCTGTGAGTGAATACTATGTCTTTCGTATTGTCAGACTTTTTAATTTTTTTAGTTCAACATATATCTCTTGCCTTTTCCTAATTAATGATGAGGTTAAGAACCCTTTGTCATATGTTTATTGGTCAACTACATTTCCTATTCTGTGAAATGCCTGATTGTGTCACTTGCTCATTTTTTATCTTATATGATGGACACATTCACTAAACATTCTTCCTTGATCATTTATATTGCAAAATATCTACTCCAAATTTGTGGCATATGTTTGTGATGTCTTTTAAATGAGTAAAATTTCTTAAATTCAGTGTAGTCAAAACCATCGAACTTCTCCTTATGGGTTGCACATTTTGTATCTTGTTAAAAGTTCCTACCCTTTCTGAGATCATTCTCTTATAGTGTCCTCTAGGAATTTTAAAGGCTTTCTTTCACATTTAAATCATTAGATCCATGTGGGAGTGATTTTTATGGATGATGCGCAGAAAAGACCCATTACTAGTTTTCCATCTATCTAATCCTTGAGCAACATATATTGAAAACCAGACCATCACTTCCATTGGTCAGAAACACTGGTTTCGTCATATATCATGACCGCATATGGACGAGGGTAAGTTTATGGTACTTCATTGTATTCCCTTGGAGTAGTTGTCTCTTTCTGCACCACTGTGACAGACGACTAATTATCATAAATTTATAGTGAGTTATGATATCTGGCAGGTTGACTCTCCTTGCTTGGTTCTCTGTCTCTGGGAGTATCTTGACTATTAGTTGGCTTTTGGTTCTCTTGTGTGATTATTAGAATCAGCTTATCAAATTCCATGAAAATTCTTCTTGGCATGTTGATTGGAATTTTGGTGCAGAGATGAATTTGGAAGGAATTGGCATATTCATGACATTGAAGTTTCCTGACATCTAGCATAGTATCCCTTTCCCAGCATTGGGATCTTCCTTAATGACTTTCTGTAACATTTTTGTCTTTTCAGGGTTAAAGTCTTGGACAACTGTTGGGGCCCCTTGGTGGCTTAGTCATTAAGCATCTGCTTCAGCTCAGGTCATGATCTCATGGTCCTGGGATTGAGTCCCACATCAGGCTCCCCACTCCATGGGGAGCCTGTTTCTCCCTCACCTAGTCTTTCTGCTTGTGTTCCCTCTTTTGCCATGTCTCTCTCTGTCAAATAAATAAATAACATCTTTCAAAAAATATATAAAAAAATAAAGTCTGGACAACTTCTATATTTTGGTGATTTTCATTTTTTTGTAAATGTTAGCTTGTACTGCACTTTCAACCTGACTGTTGCTAATGTATTAAAATGCAAGAGACTTTTGTATATTGATGTTCTTCATCTGGAAAATTTGCTAAACTTTCTTATGCATTAAAATAATATCCCATAGATCCATTGAAGTTTTTCATATAGAAAATATCATCTTCTAGTAATGACCCTTTGATTCTTGGATTTCAGTGCATTTACCTTTTATTTCCTTTTCTGTCCTATTTTGCTAACTAGAAATTTCTAATAAAATACTGGAGATAACTGGTGATAGCTATCATCCTCATCTGTTTTTCTGTAAAGGGAATACATTAAATATTTTATGACGACTATAATGTATGCTTCAGGATTTTTGTGTCTATGCGGGAATAATTTTTGTTCTCAGTTCCAAGTCTGAGAAGAGTTTTCATGTTATCATGATTGAGTGTGGAACTTGGAAAAATTCCTTTTTTATCTGTGGAGGTGATCATTTGTTAATAATTTTCCTTGAACTTGGGATGAAGTGGTTCTAATAATAATTTTTTCTAATTTTGAACAAACCAAGCATCTTTAGAAGAAACTCAGTTTGGTCATGTTATATTACTATATCATGTAGAGTTGGATTTGGAGTATATGTGTACATTGCGGGAGGACAGTCAGCTGTCCTTTCCTGTTATAATAGCAGGGTACAGTTTTGATGTTTAGGTTAAGGAAGACTCAAACAATGACTGGGAAACTTTTCATCATTTAATTTCATTTTTAAACAATGATTTTAAATTTATAATAGTGAAATTTATTGTTTTTGATGCACATGTGGTATGGCTTACTTTTTTTTTTCTATTTCAGCTGCCATATGGATAGATGTGTGTTGGCTTCTCAACCAGTGAGTGGTAATGGTACTGTATATCTTCCTATGTGTCATTCACAGATCTTCTAAGTGTCTGTTTAGCTCTTGCAATAATTTTTTAATTGAATTTTTTGTTGTTGTTTTTTTTTACTGTTGCATTTTTAAAATTCTTTGTATAATCTTGCTATAAGTCCATTATCAGACACATGGTTTACAAACATTCTCTTGCTGTTACAGTACTGATCATTCTTCAAGCATTGACTTCCTTCCCCAAATGGCCTATTATTAATTATTTTTCAGAATCCTCAGGTAGTTGATTTTTTTTTTTTGTCTAGAATTTTTAGTTTTAATCAGGGTAATTCCACCTTAGCCTGTACCAAGAGCTAGTCCTTTTTTTATTCTCAAAATGTTTTTATTCAAGTTTGGGAGCATCTATCCCTTCACGTTCTATGTAAGATTGTGTGGGCCTTAGTGGGTAGATTTTAAAGGCTCCTCTCTTTTGAAGTGGTCATAAATTCATTTGGATTTTATCTCTCCCCTTCAGTCAGTTTGGTAACATAGGTGTGTATCACAGGGGGCGTAATTTGTGATTTCACTTAAGTTTTAACACTTATCAGCATGACGATATTTACAATACTCTCCTTCAGATCACTGTTTTACTTCTAGTCACAGTCTCTCTTGTCACAGTGTTCTTCACCCTTTGCCTCCTTTTTTCTGGGAAGGGCATGTCACCCTTGCCAGAGGTTGACAAATACTGATACAAAGACTGATTTTGTTTTCTTTTTTACATAGGCATTATATTCCATTTTCTCTCTTCCTGCACTCTTCTTTATTATTTCCTCTCTTCTACTTTCATTGGGGTTTTGCACTTATTCTGCTTGAACCTTCTTTAGTCGGTTGATATTTCATTTATGTCTGTCTATTCTGACCTTTTAAGCATCACAAACAATGCTTCCCTTCTGTGTAAAACTTTAGTTTTATTCCACAAGACTTTAGGATTGTAGGTAAGAATTCCTAGAATAGACTCTTTTGTTTCTGTTAGTCGTGTATTTCTAATACTGTATTCCATGGGGAAAAAATAAGCCTTTCTTTTCAGGTTTCTCTAGTTTCCGGTCCATTGTACCCATGCCGCACATCTAGCGCATGCTCAGTTCGTCTCCCCTCTCCCAGGAGGGTCCGTCTGTGTGTGTCATGCCTGACCCTCCGCCTGTACCTCGAGAGGCAGGACCCTCGGGGAACAGATGGTTGGCAATTATCAGCTCACCTAGAAAAGGCTTTTGTCTCTCTGGAATTTTCATTCATCTACTGCTCTTGGCTTTCACATCTCCCAAATGTTTTTGAAAATGTGAGTTTTTGCAATTTACTAAATTTTTTTTTCTAGTTGATGCGATGGGAATGTAAGCCTGCTATAACCGATCACATATTACTGAGAAATAAAAGTCCTTTTTGGAAAAAAATTCAACCACTTCTTATATCCTCAAGAGTCATAAATTTATATCTCCAGTTCTGAGCTTTCCCCGGAGCCTTGAATTCATATATTTGTCCACCCTGAGACCCATCGACCTGAAGGTCCTACTTGTGATTCTAACTAAGAGTATCCAAAATTGAACCGATTGTGTATCACTTCCCTTTCCTGCTCAATCCTCTCGTGCTCCCTGCCTCAGTTGGTTGCACTGCCATCTCTCCAGTGCTCCAAGCTGTTTCCATAAACACCATCTATACCAAACAGTTCTGCAATTTATTATCTGTTCACCTTATCATTTTAACAAAGACCATGGATAAATACTTAACTCAGAATGAGCTGATCGAAATCCTTCCCCAGAAATTTCATGCTTAGACCCAGAAAAGAGGGTCTTTCCCATCTGGAAAGACATGTGCCTGTAGCTATTCGAGACCATGGCTCTAGTCGGACGGATAAAGCAGAGTGGAGTGGGTAATATCGACATGAAGAGAGTGGCAAAGATGAGGGGGCAGTGAAGAGAAGGGATCCTATGAGCATTTGTGTGCCCTGGTCTAGCCATTCAGGTTTTTCTCTAGGCTGGGAAATTTCTATGGCTTCTGCTAGTACATGTTAGGTTTCTCTCACATGCAACCAATAAGCCCTGACCTAAGACAGGACTCAAGAAGTCTTTACTGGCCTTAGGGTGGGGCATGAAGCTGACAGCTAAGGGGTTAAAATGGAGAATAGTCCTAGAAGCTCCTTATTAAGTGGGGGACAGAGAAGTAAGACATACACTTAAAATAATCATTCTGTGAATGTTACCAACCCTCGGTACTGCATGTGCATGGGGCTATCTATTCAGGCATCATGGAAGACAGGGAGCAACAATACTGAGGGAGGAGGGAGGCAGCCACAGACACAGAAAACTGAGAGCACAGGTTAACTGAGCACTCCCCATGTGCCTGGCACGGTTCTTGGTGTTTTGCATGTATTAACTAGTTAATTCTTACAGTAGACCTATGAGGTTAAGCATTATTCTTCTCCCCATTATAGGGATGAGAAACTGAGGCACAATGAGATTAAGAAATGGCCAAGAAGTGTCTGTTCATATCTTCTGCCCATTTTTTTTTATATGTTTGCCTGTTTCATGTGTGTTGAGTTTGAGGAGTTCATTATAGATCCTGGATATCAACCTTTGGTCTGTACTGTCATTTGCAAATATCTCCTCCCATACCGTGGGTTGCCTCTTTGTTTTTTTGACTGTTTCCTTTGCTGTGCAGAAGCTTTTGATTTTGATGAAGTCCCAAAAGTTCATCTTCACTTTTGCTTCCTTTGCCTTTGGAGACATATCTTGAAAGAAGTTGCTGTGGCTGATATCGAAGACACTTCTCCAATCAAGACATACAAATGGCTATCAGACACATGGCAAAATGTTCATCATCACTAGCCCTCAGGGAGATTCAAATTAAAACCACATTGAGATATCACCTTACACCAGTTAGAATGGCCAAAATTAACAAAACAGGAAACAACATGTGTTGGAGAGGATGTGGAGAAAGGGGAACCCTCTTACACTGTTGGTGGGAATGCAAGTTGGTGCAGCCTCTTTGGAGAACAGTGTGGAGATTCCTTAAGAAATTAAAAATAGAGCTTCCCTATGACCCTGCAATTGCACTACTGGGTATTTACCCCAAGGATACAGATGTCGTGAAAAGAAGGGTCATCTGTACCCCAATGTTTATAGCAGCAATGGCCACGGTCGCCAAACTATGGAAAGAAACAAGATGCCCTTCAACGGATGAATGGATAAGGAAGATGTGGTCCATATACACTATGGAGTATGCCTCCATCAGAAAGGATGAATACCCAACTTTTGTAGCAACATGGACGGGACTGGAAGAGATTATGCTGAGTGAAATAAGTCAAGCAGAGAGAGTCAATTATCATATGGTTTCACTTATTTGTGGAGCATAACAAATATCATGGAGGACAAGGGGTGTTAGAGAGGAGAAGGGAGTTGGGGTAAATTGGAAGGGGAGGTGAATCACGAGAAACTATGGACTCTGAAAAACAATCTGAGGGGTTTGAAGTGGTGGGGGGGATGGGAGGTTGGGGTACCAGGTGGTGGGTATTATAGAGGGCACGGATTGCATGGAGCACTGGGTGTGGTGAAAAAATAATGAATACCGTTTTTCTGAAAATAAATAAATTGAAAAAATTAAAAAAAAAAAAAAAAAAAAGAAATGGCCAAGAAGGCATAGGTAATCCTCACCAAGGCGTCGCTAGGAACACAAGCAGCTGGGCTACTCTCTTAGCCTCTACACTATACTGCCCCCTGATGGCCAATCAGACATTGCAGATGAAGCCTGCCACATGGCAAAACTACGATCGTAGGCAGAGGTCATGTTAACAAGAATTCCCATTTGCTTGGATTAATGTTCTTATTTAAAAGAAATGTAAGAGGGGGCACCTGGGTGGTTCAGTCGGTTAAGCGTCTGCTTTCAGCTCAGGTCATACCAGGGTTCTGGGATCAAGTCCCGATGGAGCTCCCTCCTCATTGGGGAGACTGCTTCAGTCTCCCCAATCTGCTCCATCCCCACTTGTGCTTGCTCTCTCTCAAAGAAATAAATAAAATCTTTTTAAAAAATAAAAGAAATGTTAGAGAAGATGGAAATACCAGCTTGCAGGATACATCCTAAAGACTTCCAACGCCATGTGAGTCTGGACTCCTGTTGTCGTGAGATCAATGCCTCTAAACCACAATCAGACCACAATGGAGATACATTGTTTGAGTCACCAGGCACGACTGTTGGAGTTGTGCACTGCACACAGGAATCTAGCTGTCAGGACAGGTGGGACTTGAGACCCAGACTGTGCATCTCTTCAAACCAGGGGACAAACCAGGGATATAAACAGCCACTTGGAGAGTCTACCCTTTTATAATTTGCCCTAAGTACTGTACTAGCTAGCAGCAAGCTACCCATCTTCCCCGCAAGGTTGTTTGCTGGTAAGAAACTGGGTTCCAGAGACTATCCTGGAGAGCATCCTCAATGCAAGGCAACGAACTGGATGTTTAAATGCTTTGACCCTGCTAATCCTTAGAGTCCAGCAACGTAGGTTATGACATCCCATTTATCCCATTACAGAAAAAGACCAAAGCCAAAAGAGTCTATGTCACTCAGCTCAAGGCAACAGTACAAACATTCAAATCCAGTCGGACCCCAAACCTCAGTGATGGTTCAGTGTGCCTGCCCTACCTCTTCCATATCCAGAATGACACAGAATTTCCACTTTCCGACACCATGCTGCTTACATGCCAGCGCCAGAGGGAAGCTAGCCACAGCAGGACCAAAGATGCTGCTGGAACTGCCCCGGAGCTATAGAGGGGTTAAGAACATCAGCTTCAGGACTGGAAAAGCAGATGCAGACAGAGTTGGATCCCACAGGAAATAAAGCACTGGAGACAGGTGAGCGGTGTTCCTGGCAGCAGACGAGAGTGAAAATAAAATCTATTCTAAGCTGCCAGCTCACACCTCTCCTTCAGTTTAACAAGTGTATTACTGTCAAATTTGCAGCTACGGACATGCCACTTATAGTTCAAAACCACTTCTGTTTTAGCCCCAAAACAGTCAGTCAGAACTGGCAGAGAAGGATTTTTTTTTTAAGAGAAAGAGAGAGAGACTTTCGACCATTGTTCTCCAAGTGAATTTGAAGTCCCTGCAACCTGGGCATGGAGATATTCAGGGAAGTCCCCAGAGATCTCTCTCAGGTCAGCAAGGAGGCCATTTTACCCCATGGCCATCCCCCGGTCTTTATCAGATAGCTTTTTTTTTTAAAACAGTTTTTTTTTTCCTGAAATTATTTCAAATTCCAAACATCAAACAACCTCCAGAAATTCCTGGTTGAGGACATAGGATTGTCCTTGTGCCAACGGAGAAAAGGGGTGATGGAACTTCCTCCCTTGCAGATGAGCTACCTGGGGACTAGCAGATGGATGACAGGTTAGAAAACCAAGAGATCCCTGTTGAAATGAGAAAGAAAAGGAAGGCATCCCTGCTGCATGTGCTGCGTCCGGGGTTGTTGGAAGACACTTGATGCTTAGTCATTCATGTAAACATCACAATGGTCCAGTTGGGCAAATAACTGATTTTCATCTCCACTTTGCAGAAGGGGAAACTAAGTCAATGATGAGGTTCAGTAAGTCGTCCAAAGTCAAAAACATTGGTAGGACTCTGGTTGAATCCAAGCAGTGTGGACCAACACACTGTGCTCCTACACCATACGGCCTCTTGGGCTGGCTTTTCTGGAACATTTGTGAAGACAATTCTTACACTATTGAATGGAAGAGAACTTTACAAGGCACAAGAAATGTGTTGTGAGTACACCTAGGGAGAAAACAGAGAGGGTGGGAAATTAGGGCTCACTTTCCAGAGTGGGAAGCTTTGGGTGGGCTCTTGAGAACTTGGTCAGATTTTGAAAGGCTACAGGTAAGAGGAGAGCTTTTGAGATGGTTCCTTCTCTTGATTCCTCTGAAACCCTGCAACTCAGCCAACCACTAGGACTTCAGCTCAACATGTCTGAAACTCTTCCTTCCAAGTCTGCTTGACTTCCACTCTGCCTCTGATGGAAGCCCCTTCCCTTACCCAACTTAGCAGTCAGCTTTCATTCTTCCCTTTCCCTATCTCATCAATAATCATCCTGTCCTCCACAATCTTATCTTGAGAAAAGACCAATTTAATGAGAGGGTTTGGACTGAGGGACACCCAGGGGAGTGTCTGAGAAAGCCTCTGTGGGAAGTACCCTGCAGTCAGTCCATGGAGAGCACATGTAGGAACAATTCAAGGAACCTGGTTTCCCAAACTTGGTAGTCACTAACTTCTGCCAAACAAATTCATGTTCCTGGACTTCAGGCCCCACCACCCTTCTGTAAAATGGTGGGTGAAACAGGAAAGAATAGAAGTTGGTGGACTAAATTATTTCTGGGCTTCCTCTTAGCTTAAACATCCTCTCATTCTTTGCTTTCTGTCCAGGATTCTCTTTTACTTCCGGGCCTCTTAATCCTCTTCCTGTCCTTCATAAGTTCTGAAGTCAGACAGAACTTGATGTACTTGTGACCCCTGTTCCTGACAAGGGCAGGAGCCCCAGGAAATTATCTCATTGAGGTCTTCAGCTCTCCATCCTAGTTTCAAATTGAGTCTATTGGTACCTGTACCCTTGGCTGGAGAGCAGGTCTAAATGGCCTGAACAAAGCTTCCTTTTCTCTGAAACATGTTATCATTCCTGTCTGAACCCCTCAGGATGAAACCTTCTCCCCAAAAGAGGTATCCCCTGACCTGTCTCATTAAGCCAGTTACATGGGAAGGAAAAAAGAGAAAAATCCAGATAAGAGAGAAAGGCAAAAGTCTGAGACAAAACAACAACAACAAAAAGAACAACCTAAGTCCCTCATATTTGAAACAAGAAATCCCCAAATGGAAAGGTACCTGGAAACAAACAAAAAAAAAGTTGATTTTCCATTGCAAAATTTATACCACCATCACTGCCCTCCAGCCCTTGCCAAGTTCACAGCTCGAGACTGTGTCTTGGACAAACAGGGAGCTGTCCTTCAGAGTAAAATGAGAACGAAGAAAGCCTGAACTGCTCTCAGAAGCAAAATTGTGCCACAATCATCCATTCTGCCAAATAAACAATAGGTACGCAATCAATAACTGTCAAGCGACAAATGAATACATTAACATTGTAATGTTCTTCTCAACAATCCTCTAATAACAAAATCCAATGCAAGGCATCATAAATATTTGACCAAAGAAAGCAAGGTTTCTTTCTTTCTCTCTTTCTTTTTATCTTCCAACCACTTGATCTCCGGGATCTCTGTTCGTTACATTTTTATTTTCGTTTTAGAAGCCTGTTGACTTAAAACCTACTATTACCATCACACTTATCCTATCAATGAGGAAAGAGAGTTTCAGAGCTCCAACAATTGCCAAGTAACAGAGTTGTGAGGGGAGCCAGGACTCAAGCCTCGTTCTACCTGACTGCCAAGCTGCTACCGTCTCCATTCACCGTGCAGGGATAGAAGGAAACGGGAGCAAAATCCCAGATGAACAGGCTCGTGTTTTTTATCATCCTCCTCCCCTCCAGCTCGCTGAGAAAGGCAGAGCTTTGCTTTCCGGCTTGCCTGTTCGATAGATGCCTTTTAGAAGCCGTGTAGAGAGGAAGGCCATATTCCTTTGAGGAGTATCCCTTTCCCCATTTCTAGAAATGTTGCCTTTACCACAAGGCTAACATTGCATTACTATGGATTTTTTTTTTCACTTAATTGAAATGAATGAGTCTTTCAGCTTAACTCCCTCCTCCTAAGAAGCTGTCTGAAGAGGCCGGAAGTGATATCGGGTATATTTTGTTATTCTTTCTCATCTCAAGGAAGAAGAAGGATAGAACAGCCTTCCTTCTGTGCGTAGAGGATGACAAGGGAGAGGACCATCATGTTTGCCTCTTACCCTCCCCATCTTCCTCACTGTAATTGTGGTTTAGCTACTACTCCACACTCCTGTTGATCCTTTTATTATTTTTATTGAAGTATAATTGACACAAAATGCTATAGTTTCAGATATATAACATATTGATCCAACAATTCCATACATTACTCGGAGCTCATGCCCCTGGTGAATCTTATGGAGTCTGCTGGTTTTTCCAAAGGACTTCAGCCAGAATACAAAGGCTTGGATCAAACTCAGGGATATCAGCATGGGCAGGCTTATTGAGATATTAGCTCAACTGAATGGAGGCTGGGGCTAAATCTTGAAAAAAAGAAAAAGAGAATGTTTATGCACTGCAAAGTCTTTGTCTTCCAGATAACTGACCCATACACGTGTAGTTTTAAGAGTTTCTGTATGCAAGCTGAAGCAGTCACTTTGGAAAAAAGTGTTTTCAAAATATTAAAAATAGAGCTACCCTATGACTCAATAATTACACTACTGGGTATTTGCCCCAAAGATACAGATGTAGTGAAAAGAAGGACCATCTGTACCCCAATGTTCATAGCAACAGTGTCCACAATAGCCAAACTGTGGAAAGAGCCAAGATGTCCTTCAACAGATAAATGAATGAAGAAGATGTGGTCCATATATACAATGGAATATTACTCAACCATCAGAAAGGATGAATTTCCAATTTTTGCATCAACATGGATGGGATTGGAAGAGATCATGCTGAGTGAAATAAGTCAAGCAGAGAAAGTCAATTATCAAAGGGTTTCACTTACTTGTGAAACCTAAGGAATAACATGGAGGACATTAGGAGAAGGAAAGAAAAAGTAAAGGCGGGGAGGTCAGAGAGGCAGATGAACCATGAGAGACTGTGGACTCCAAGAAACAGACTGAGGGTTTTAGAGGGAAGGAGGTTGGGGGGATGGGTTAGCCCAGTGATGGGTATTAAGAAGGGCACATATTGCATGGAGCACTGGGTGTTATACACAAACAATAAATCTTGGAACACAATGTCAAAAACTAATGCTATATTGTATGGAGACTAACATAACACAATAAAAATTTTTTTAAAAAGAGTTTCTGTCCTTTGATGATGATGTTTCAATTACTGTATGTTCTTAAGATATTAGTAGAAGGACTGCTTGGATTGTGTCAGTATTAGCCAGTTACTCTTGATGTAAGTATACATACACACAAACACAGCCATTCCCTCTTATCCTTTTCTACTTTATAATTATTGAGGAAGTGCTCTCTTCGGCAGCACATATACCATAATTATTGGGGAAGACAACATATTCCTATAGCCCAAAGCTTCCTTGCACATGAATTCCTATCCCCTAGCATGACCCACCCCAGTATTCTCTGGCATACCTCACTCACTGCCTCCCCACCCGGTGCTGGGGGCACTGTTTGCTCTGACAGTGAGCGAGTCACGAACCAAGTGTGTGTACATCAGTTCCTTCCCACCGCTTTCTCTTTGGGACTGACCTGCTCTCAACCACGTGGTAATTTTATCTATAAAATCTGTTCTTCTGTTGATGGGATCTTCCCCCACCCTACCTGTATCTGCGGTGGAGAAGTCGGTCTCATCCTGAAGTCTAGCATCAGGAAGCCCACGTGAAATGCATCCAAGCTACACACTGCTCTAGCTTTCCCAGTTGTAATGCCTCGCTTGCCATTCTCCAGCTTCCTTTTTCTCTCTCAAGTGGCTCAGAACTGAAGCAGGGGAAAGAGGAGAATTATGGATGGATTTATGCCAACAACCCTCAAGAACTCCAACTACCTCCAGCCTCCAAGCCCTGAGCAGACATTGGCTGACAGAAGGGAATAAACACGGACTGTCTGAATGGAACATGAAGGACACCCCTAGATACCAGGTGTCCCTTTTAATACTGGGAGGAGAGAAGGGAATCCCAGCTTCCTTCCTGGACCCAGACATGAAACCAGCACCATCACATGAATGCCAACAGGAATTAAGACCCTTCCACACCCCCCTCTTGAGCATAAGCATCCTTTACAGACCCATTTTACAGATTAGGCATCTCTCTGGGCTGCACCTCCCCCACCCATGCAGTAGGGATCATGAGAGTAGTGCCATCCTCCTTAGAGGATTATTGGAGGAGAAAAATAAGACGAGAGGAGAGTACTTCATTTCCAGCATTCTAAAGGTCTCAGTGAAGTTTATCTAGGTTTAATGTTTTTCAGTTTTGTTGTGATCCTGTATTTTTATTTTGTTGTTGTAAGAAGGACAATGAGACCCAGTGAAGTTATGTATCTCAAGCAAACACTCATTTCACAATTTGCATCTGTTGGCTTTGACAGCTTGCCCATCTTTCCTCCAGTTGTTAGTGTAATGCCAAATTAGCCTAAGTGGACCAATCTCCCTTTTATGGGATTTTGTGAGAGTCCTAATCATTTTTTTTTAAGGGATCGCCTTTAATCAAGAGAGACAGGACCTCCGTATGCCAAGAGTCCTCCCCCAGTCCTGCATTGATTGGCGAAGGCGTCAATGGTACCAGCCTGTAATTAATTATGCAGCCCTCCGAGTCAGCATTTTGATTATCTCCAGCCTCATCACTAATGTGTCTGAAATGAGGGAGGAAAGGAGCAAGGGTGCCCTCCAAGGCAGTCCCTCTCTCCTGGGAGCCACTGGGCAGTAGGATCAGATCAGGTCAGGAGGAGGCAGTGATTCTAAGAGATTAATAGTTCAGGGAGCTAGATCCTGCAGTAGAAAGGGACCTAACCTCTCAGTCGGGAGTTCTGGGTTCGAGTCACACACCTGCCACTAAGTAGCTGGATAAATAACATGACCAACTGCTTACTCTGCCAGCCCCCAAAGGTGTGATTTTATTTCAGCTCTTTAATGCCACCAGGAGGGAGAGAGCATCCTGCTCCCCAACCCCTGCAATTTACAAGAAGTAAAAATTTAAAAATTACACTCAAATAGCTAATAGATTACAAATACAGAATTCAAACCCTGTAGACTGGCTTGTTGTACCGTATCCTTTTTTTTTTTTTTAAGATTTTATTATTTATTGGAGAAAGAGAGAGCATACGTGGGGACAGAGAGGCAGAGGGAGAGGGTAGAATCTCAAGCAGACTCTGCATCAGGCACAGTGGCTGATACAGGGCTTGATCTCAAGAACCTGATATCATGACCTGAATTGAAATCAAGAGTCAGATGCTTAACCAACTAAGCCACCCAGGCGCATGCATCATATCCTCCTGTCTCCAAGAGCTATTGCTTGTAAACTGCAGGAAGATGGTCTTGCTTCCACACCATAATCCTTCATATCCTACTCATCAACCAAGGAGAAGCCCCATGCTACCTCCTCCACGATGTTGCCTCTGACCCCAGCTGCATGGGACAAGTCTTTCTTTGCTCTTTCCATGCCAGGGGTATAGTCAGGGGAATCTTGTCATGCCCCTGCCTTAGCTATACTAGCTCTTTTTAAAGCATTTTATTTGTGCCAATATGGATATAAATTATTAGGTCTTCCCCAAATCCCTCCATTCCACTGGGAAAAGTATCTTCTTTCCCCAGAGCTTCTTCCCCTATAGTTCCAGACATGATGCTTAAATGAGGAGTGCTATATTGTCTTACAAATGCAGTCTCCTTGATGACATCAAGTTCAAACCAGCCACATCTCCTCCCATCCTTTTTCCACTCTCAGTTGATTGGCCTAATGGTGAAACAAGCCAAAGAGGGACTCTGATAGCCAAACCAGCAAGCTGCAAAATACAGAACTCATCAGTCACCGTGTCCTGGACCATGTGGGGAAAGCAGCATGCATGGGAACAGACTGCAGCCAAGATGGGAGACCGAGCCAGAGGAAATCCCAGCCACACTCAAACCTCTCCGTCAATGGATCTGCACCCCCTTCACTACCTGCATTTTGTAGTTCAGCTGATAACCAGGGTACCCTGGCCACAAATTATTTTTTACCTTGTTAGGTTCACTTACTGGTAACTGAACTACCTGAACATAATATCTATTCATCCATCCATCTGTGGCACATGTATGCATTCCATCCTTATTATTTGCAAATCCGCCTACTTGCTAAAATTTATTTGTAACCCCAGATCAATACCCACAGCACCTCCACAGTAATTAGCAGACATGTGCAGATGTGCAGAAAGAAGAAAATGTGTCTCTTGACACGCATGTTCTCGGCTAAGGTCGAACAAGACAGCACTCTGCCTCATTTCTGCTCTCATTTGGTAAACAAGTGTCCTTCTCACAGGCTACGTCGTGCTACATTTTGCACATTTTTTTTACTTTTTTTGGTAACTGTGCTGTTTAAAATGACCCCAAGCCCAGCACCGAAGTGCTGTTTGGTGTTCATAAGCACAGTAAGGCGGTGATGTACCTCAGGGAGAAAATCAGTATGTTAGATAAGCTTCACTGAGGCATGAGTTACAGTGCTGTTGTCCGTGAGTTCAATGTTAATGGATCAACAACATACAGTAAATGAGATGTCTTAAAGCAGATACACCTATGAAAAACAAGGTTATGTACTGATGAGTTGATGTGAATGTGACCAAAGGCTTGCAGGAACCTAACTCTGGGTTCCCCTTGGAGCAACAGTTGAGTGTTTGCACTGGCTTTACAGAATATTACTGCAAATAATAAGAATCAATATATATACATATATATACACTACATATATATATATATAGACATATATATACACTACACTACATATACAAATAAGTGTATACACACACATATACAGGCATGAGTGTATGTGTATGAATATGTATCTGGTGGAAACACCAGTTCCCCTGACTATATACATATGCACACACATGTGAGAAACAGGGACAGAAAGAGAGGGAAATTTATCATACATATTTTCCAGCAATCTTTTGAGGGCAAGAACAATTTCTTACACACTCTTTTTTTTAATAATAATTTTTTATTATTATGTTCAATTAGCCAGTATATAGCACATCATTAGTTTTTGATGTAGTGTTCAATGATTCATTACTTGTGGACAACACCCAGTGCTCATCACAGCTGTGCCCTCCTTAATACCCGTCACCCTGTTATCCCATCTGCCCACCCCCCCCTTCTGTAGCCCTCACTTTGGGTCCCACAGTCCAGAGTATCTCATTGTTTGTCTCCCTCTCTGATTTCTTCCCATTCAGTTTTCCCTCCCTTCCCCTGCGGTCCTCCTCATTATTCCTTATGTTCTACATGTGAGTGAAACCATATGATAATTGTCTTTCTCTGCTTGACTTATTTCCTTCAGCATAATCCCCCCCAGTTCCCTCCATATCGCTGCAAATGGTGGGCATTCATCCTTTCTGAGGGCTGAGTAATAGTCCACTGTGTATCTGAACCACGACTTCTTCATCCGTTCATCTGTTGAAGGACATCTCGGCTCCTTCCACCTTCTTGACCTCTGTCTTCACCTCTGATGTTCACCACAACACCTACATGATCAGAGGCTGATTTTCAACCACATACTCATCACCCTAGATCAGCGGTCCTGCTTGGGCAATACAAACCAATCCCACAGAAAGGACACCAGCTTACCCTCCATCTGTGTGTCATTAGGGACACTCTGATTGAAGTGGTACCGATCGTGGTCTCCGCACTAAATCATGACCCTGGAGAGTCACTTCGAGAAGAAGATATGAAGTCAAGAACATGGACCTTGGTGGCTCAGACACCTGAGTTCAACTCTTGGCCGTCCCTTCTGGGCCTCTGGAATGTCCCTCATTCTTTCCTCAGTGCACTGTTCCTCTCCCTATGAGAAGGAGCTCTGGACTCACCCTTGTCCCCAAACCCTCTGTGCTGTGTGTTGGGTGGGGATGTCCCTGCAGCCACTCAGAGGATGGGAAGGTTCTAGAGAATCTTGCTCTCACTGCCTCCCTGGGTATCTCCGCATACACCAGGTAAGGCGAGAAAGTTCTGTGTGCCATCACCCAGCACAGCCATGCAAAATGGCTCAAAGAGGCCTCGAGACTACAGCTGGTTGCTCACACTGCAGAAATAAGCAGCCAGGGACAAAGTTTAAGGGGCACGCGGGACTGAGCGGAGGCCTAGGAATTAAAAGGCCCAGTGAGGGTTCTGTGGTAAGGGGAAAGGTGAATCATGGCGTCGTGGGCAGCAACCATCCTGAGGCTACTTTCAAATTAGGAGAACAAACAGACAACTCCCTGGGGGACCTTTAGTGATCTGGAGAGCCAGGCCTCCATGGCCAAGCCTCCCGGGGCATGCGCGGAAGCTGCTGACTAGTCAAATGTCTTGCATAAAAAAGAGTAAGTGTTTACACAGGGTCTCAACGCTTTTTAGTTGGCAAAGCACTTTCCTTATATTGCCCCACGTTGGATTCTCTCAAGTACTCTAGAAAGTAGGCAGTTGAATTTTAATAAAGAGGAAATCAAGGCACAGAATTTCGGTGGTTTGTTCAAGGCCACATTGCCAGGAAAAGGCAAAGCTGGGGCTCAAAGTCAGGTCATCTGATTCTGAACCCAGGGCCCTTTTCTGCCCACCATCACCGTTCCCACTGAACTCAGGGGCACTTGGGACTGTGAGTCACATGTTCAGGGCTCCTTCATAGGAGACCAGCAATGAACAAGCCCACTTCCCAGATGGACAGCAGGGAACCTGGATGCCGCCAAAGGAACAAATATCATGTGGACCCAAGCCTCTTCTCATGGAATGGCAGGAAATACTTTTAAATATTTCCTCAGCGATTCCAATGTGTGGCCAGTCTTAGAACTGCTGTGTACAAATCATGTTTCTCGAATTTTGGCAGGAGAATCACCTGGAGGATTTGTTAAAACACAGATGGTTGTCCCCTCTTCTCCCCCCAACACACTTGTGTTTCTGAGTCAATGGGTCTGAGTGGAGACTGTTAATTTTCACTTTTAATAAGTTGTCGGGTGGTTCTTATTGCTATGGCTGTCCCAGGGACCACACTTTGAAAACCACTGGGTCAGGGTGTGGGGCTCAGCCTTGTCCCTTGCCTCTCAGTCCCACCAGCACCCCGGGACCTTTCTTTCCAGGTAGCTTCGCTCTCAATGGTAACTGTGTGACACAGTCGACACTCCATAGTGAGGTCTGTAGCTTTTTTAAGGAAATCCCCCCAAAGTCCTATTTCCTGATCTCATTGTGCTTGAAATGAAACTAATATTTCTGACTCCTTGTACAAATTTTCGATCATGTCTGTACTCCGAAGAGGAAGACAAAGTATTGTTCACAGATAGTCTTCAAGTTCCAATAATAGCACAATTTTCGGACCTTCGAGCATGATGCTAGATTGGAAGAAATTTTTGGGGGGGTCTCGGGGTGAGAGTGAGTGCATTTCACATGTGTGACAAAGAAGACCAGCTGTGAGATATGGAAGCATTAACCCAATGCTTCATTCTCCTGCACCAGTTATATATCCATAGCTTGGCTGTGGCATCCAGGCTCACCATGATTTGACTTAACTTTGCTCGATGAGATATTAGCACATGTGACATGGTCACAATTTGATATATGCCTGCCTGTTTGGATCATCCTCCTGTTTCCTGAACCACATCACTACAGAGAAGGTCTGTCCTTGATATCCATGCCTCTAAAAGGGATATGTGGGGCTGATCTTACCAACACTCAGACCTGCAGACCAAGCAGAGACATCCCAGCCGCTCTGAGAACACTTGAGTGAGACATACGTGATGATTAAGTACTGTTGCATTTGGGGGTGGATTGTGATGCAGCGTGAATATAATAATTATTGACTCATACAAGAGGAATAATAGAAACCCCAAATGAGACTTGAGAAGAAACAGAGGAATGGAAATATTTGGAGAAATTATGAACGTATGAGTCAGGATTTTCCAGAGAAATGGAAATAATAGTGTGTGTGTGTGTGTGTGTGTGTGTGTGTGCACGCGGGCACGTGCTTTTATAGTGTAATGGAAAATTTTAGCCCCTCACTAGGGGAGGAAATGCTAATGGGTGTGGAACTCCTTTTTTGGGTTAATGACCAATTCTAAAATAGATTATGACAATGGTTGTATGACTGTGTAAATATACGGCAACTGGGGAACAGAATACTTTCGTGGGTAAATTGTATAGTATGTAAATTATATCTCAAAAAAAGGAAGGCTTGAGCCCAGGTAAACAAACATACTTCATGAATGCTGACAATAATAGTATCAGAAAAAGAATTCAAAACAAAAAGTGTTTCAAAAAGGACATTTTAAATTAATAAAATATTAATTCCAGAGTGAGGAGAAAAGAATCACACATTTTTTTTTTTTTCTGCCTGACGACATCAGATACCACTTTTTATTGTACTACAAAGACATCTGAAAAAAACATACAATTTGAAACGCTTTATTTTTGTGTGTGTCCTTGTTATTAACAAGGATATTTAATAAAGTTAGTATTCCAGTGAAAGGAAGTTTTCATGAAAGCCTTCGGGATCAGTTGTATGTCATATAGCGGGGAGTAGCACTGAATTTGGCGTAAGACTTAATGACCTTATTTACAGCCTCCAAGAAATCCTTCTCGGTGGCAATTTTTCGCCGTGCTCTGATGGCAAACATGCCAGCTTCTGTGCAGACACTTCTAATCTCCGCACCAGTGCTATTTGGACACAGTCGCGCTAACAATTCAAATCTGATATCTCTTTCGACACTCATTGAACGAGCATGAATCTTAAAAATGTGAGTCCGACCCTCTAGATCAGGTAAGCTGAATTCAATCTTTCTGTCCAGTCTCCCTGGCCTCATGAGTGCTGGATCCAGGGTGTCTGGTCTGTTAGTGGCCATCAGCACTTTAATGTTACCTCGAGGATCAAAACCGTCCAGCTGATTGATCAGTTCCAGCATTGTTCTCTGCACTTCGTTGTCTCCTCCAGCACCATCATCAAAACGAGCCCCTCCAATAGCATCAATTTCATCAAAGAAGATGAGGCAGGCTTTTTTCGTTCTGGCCATTTCAAAGAGCTCACGAACCATTCGAGCCCCCTCACCGACGTACTTCTGTACAAGTTCAGATCCAATAACTCGAATGAAGCAAGCATCAGTCCTGTTAGCAACTGCCCGAGCACAGAGGGTCTTGCCTGTACCAGGTGGACCAAAGAGCAGCACACCCTTGGGAGGCTCAATGCCAAGGTTAACAAATCTTTCTGGATGAAGTAACGGGGTTTCAACTACTTCTCGAAGTTTCTCAATCTGTTCCTTACAGCCACCCACATCACTGTAAATGACATCAGGTTTTTCTTCCACCTGCATCATGGTGACTGTTGGGTCAATCTTGGGAGGCAGCGGAATGTGAATCTGATACTTATTTCTGTCCACCCCAACTTTCATCCCTTCTTCAATGTCGGTAGGTGCTACCTGATCACTGAGGTCCACCACAAACTTGGCAAACTGCTTCACATTGATAATGTACTTTGGGTCCTCCGAGTCAGCATTGATTATCTTCGTACACCTTGCAACCTGCAAAGGCTGTTCACTCTGCAGTGTTTGCTTATCTGCAGCCAAATCCCAGAGTGCTGGTGGGGCCAGGCCAGTATCAGACTCTTTAATACCAGTGAGCTCATTAATTTTCTTGAGAAGCTGTTGAATGTCATCTTCAACCTGCTTTATCTGCCTAGAGTAAGTGCTTTGACCGTAAGTTTTCAGCAAGGCAATATCCCCTCATCCAGAGCTCGGATAGGCTTGTCATCCTTCTCCTCCTCTTTGGTTTTCCGCTGATCGGCACCGAGGTAATCCGGCATTTTCGTTGTTCCGAGGGCCTCAACTGCTCAGCGATTACACAGCACCTTCCAGAATCACACATTTTAAGGTTGGAAAATATAAGGTAAAAATATGAAGAAACTTTTATATATTAGATGAGAAACTTACAAATACACAATTCTTGGGAAAGCCTTCAATGTCCCTCTGTCAGCCTTCAACAGAATAGGAAGTGAAAGGAAGAAAATGATGTAGAAGATTTAATAATTTACACAGTGTGAAAAAATTAATAAAATATATATGTAATTATATTAACATCAAAGAGAAAATATACCTTTGTAAGCATTCATGTGGCGTTTACAGAATTTAATTATACAGTAGAAATTGTAGAGGCCATATTCTCTGGCAACATTGCATTAAAGCTAGTGTAATCACAAAGTGTAATCAAAACAATGTGAGAAAACCCCTTGGAAATTAAACAACATTCTATTAAATAAGGATTGGTTCGACGAAGAAATAAAAATTATAATTACATGCTATTTAGAAAATAGCAAAAATGAGAACAATATTTATCAAACTGAATGGAAAAAGGTTACCCTTTACCTAAAGTCAAACCTTGTAGAAGCTGTCATTATTAAATAGAAAATCATGTAATTAGAGTAACTAAGCATTTCATTTCTAAAAATGAACAAAAACATCAGGAAAGGAGGAAATGATAATGTTAAAAGCAGATATTTGTGAATTACAAATAAGTAAATAGAACTCTCATACTTCTAACAATGAGACTATGACAAGAGAAGTCCAGAGAGACATCTCAGAATAACATACAAAATGCTAAATGAAATACAGGGCTTGAGCCTTTAAATGCATCGTTCAGCTGGCTAGGTGGTAATAGAAATCGCGAAAGGCCAAACAGAATAAAAAGAACAGATTCAGGAAGATAAGTGAGCTTTGTAGCACCATTTGCCCTCAGGACTTAGGTCATCAGCTACTGGCCTACACTGTGAGTTTTAAAGGATGTCATATATAATGGAGATAAGATGTGTAATCAAGGACAAAACCTGAGATACACAGATGGGAGACCCTGGCATAAAGTCAAACCCTCTAAGGGCTACACCATCCTCTGTGAATTAAAATTACACACACAAACACACACACTCACTCACACACATTCCTTCAGAGAGAGACAATATGGATTCTAGTCTTTATTGACTCAGGCTTCTGCAAAACCAAAGCAAAAGCAAAAGATAAAGGATTTCACTCACTAAATCCTTAATACCAAGCTTATATTTGCATAAGTTTTGGGGTTTTTTTTTTAATTTTTTTAAATTTTTTTAAGATCTTAATAGTCTTTTTTTTTTAATCTTTTAGTAGCTGTATATTTTTTATTAATTTTTTATTTTTTATGAACATATATTTTTATCCCCAGGGATACAGGTCTGTGAATCGCCAGGTTTACACACTTCACAGCACTCACCAAAGCACATACTCTCCTCAATGTCCATAACCCCACCCCCCTTCTCCCAACCCCCCTCCCCCCAGCAATCCTCAGTTTGTTTTGTGAGATTAAGAGTCACTTATGGTTTGTCTCCCTCCTGATCCCATCCTGTTTCATTTATTCTTCTCCTACCCCCCAAACCCCCAATGTTGCATCTCCACTTCCTCATATCAGGGAGATCATATGATAGTTGTCTTTCTCTGATTGACTTATTTCGCTCAGCATAATACCCTCTAGTTCCATCCACATCATTGCAAATGGCAAGATTTCATTTCTTTTGATGGCTGTGTAGTATTCCATTGTGTGTGTGTGTGTGTGTGTGTGTGTGTGTGTGTGTGTATGTATATATACATATATATATACCACATCTTCTTTATCCATTCATCTGTTGATGGACATCTAGGTTCTTTCCATTGTTTGGTTATTTTGGACATTGCTGCTATAAACATTCGGGTGCATGGGCCCCTTTGAATCACTACATTTGTATCTTTAGGGTAAATACCCAGTAGTGCTATTGCTGGGTCATAGGGTAGCTCTATTTTCAACTTTTTGAGGAACCTCCATTCTGTTTTCCAGAGTGGTTCACCAGCTTGCATTCCCACCAACAGTGTAGGAGGGTTCCCCTTTCTCCGCAACCTCACAAGCATCTGTCATTTCCTGACTTGTTAATTTTAGCCATTCTGACTGGTATGAGGTGGTATCTCTTTGTGGTTTTTGATTTGTATTTCCCTGATGCCGAGTGATGTGGAGCATTTTTTCATGTGTCTGTTGGCCATCTGGATGTCTTCTTTGCAGAAATGTCTGTTCATGTCATCTGCCCATTTCTTGATTGGATTATTTCTTCTTTGGGTGTTGAGTTTGATAAGTTCTTTATAGGCTTTGGATACTAGCCCTTTATCTGATATGTCACTTGGGAATATCTTCTCCCATTCTGTCAGTTGTCTTTTGGTTTTGTTGACTGTTTCCTTTGCTGTGCAAAACTTTTGATCTTGATGAAATCCCAATAGTTCACCTTCGCCCTTGCTTCCCTTGCCTTTGGCTATGTTTCTAGAAAGAAGTTGCTGTGGCTGAGGTTGAAGAGGTTGCTGCCTGTGTTCTCCTCAAGGATTTTGATGGATTCCTGTCTCATATTAAGGTCTTTCATCCATTTTGTGTCTATTTTTGTGTGTGGTGTAAGGAAATGGTCCGGTTTCATGTGGACAGCATGTGGCTGTCCAATTTTCCCAACACCATTTGTTGAAGAGGCTGTCTTTTTTCCATTGGACATTCTTTCCTGCTTTGTCAAAGATTATTTGACCATAGAGTTGAGGGTCAATTTCTGGGCTCTCTATTCTGTTCCATTGATCTATGTGTCTGTTTTTGTCCCAGTACCATACTGTCTCGATGATGACAGCTTTGTAATAGAGCTTCAAGTCTGGGATTGTAATACCCCTAACTTTGGCTTTCTTTTTCAACATTCCTCTGGCTATGCTGCGTCTTTTCTGGTTCCATATAAATTTTAGGATTATTTTGAACATGTGTTTTTATAACAATGTTCATGGTAGCATTATTCACCCTAGCCAAAGGTAGCAAACTACACAAATATCCATAAAGAGACAAATGGATAAATTAAAAAATGTACATGATATATATATATATATATATATATATATATATGTATATACACACACAAGCACACACAGATATATATATATATATGATGGAATATTATTCAGCCTTAAAAAGGAATGAAATTCTGACATAAGCCTAGCAGAGATAGACCTTGAAAACATTATGCTAAATAAAATAAACCAGACATGAAAAGGCAAATGTAATTATTCCACTTCTGTAGATACCTTATATAGAATAGCCAAATTCACAAAGACAGAGTAGAATGGTGTTTGCCAAGGGCCAGGGAGAGGGGACAAGTCGGGAGTGGGATGCTATTGTTTAATGGGTGCAACGTTTCAATTTGTAACGATGAGCAAGGTACGGACATGGACCATGGTGATCATTGCACAACAAGGTGAATGTGCTTAAACTCTACACTTAGAAATGGCTAAATGGCAAATTTTATACCATTTATATTTTATATTTTACCACAATACAAAAGATATGGATTAGATCTATCCATATATTGTCCCAGTTTTAGGGTTAACTAAAAATTTCAGGACTGCCAAACCAAGTTACTGAAAGTACAATACAGGAGAAGGTAAGACTGCTATCACTAATAACCAAACATATTTGAAAAAGAACCAAAAAGGAGCTCCTAGAAAAAAATGTCTATATAATAATAAGTTAGCAGATTAACACATCTGAACAGATGGTTAGTAAACAAAGATAGAACTGGAGAAATTATGTAAAATTATGTAAAATGTAGCACAGAGGGACAAGAAGAAAAAAAAAGTGGAAAAGAGGTTTACAAGAATAGAGGAAGGGGAGAGAGTTGATTATGTGTCCAGTTGGAGTTCCACAGAAAGATAATAGAGACAAAGGGGAAGGTACAGTATTTGACAAGGTAATGGCTGAAATTTGGCCAAATCCATGTAAAACTCAACTGCTCAGACTTAGAAAGACTAGTGAAACATGACCAAGAGGAAAAAATTAAAAAATAAACTTACATCTTAAACTGGTCACGATCAAACTGCACATCACAGTAGAAGAGAAAAATATCTTGAAAGCTGACAGAGAGAAATAATAAATCGCACAGAAAACAATTAGGGTGGCAGCTGACATCTCCCAGCTAAAAATGGAAACCCGAAGAGGGTGGAATAGCATTTTCGAATTTCTGACAGAAAATTACTGATGACTTAGGAAGTATACCCAGTAAAAATATCACTTCAACATGATGGCAAAATTAAGACATTTTCATGGAAAAACAAACAATCTTTTATACATAGACTCTTGTTAAACTTTTTAGAGAATGAGTTTGGAGGCTTCATTTTAGGAGGAAATAAAATATCTCACAGCATATGTGTAAATCCAAACAAACACTGGTTAAACAAAAATCTTGTCTAAACTTTAGACTTTAAAATAAGGTAGAACTAATGTGTTGGCTAATGAGCAAATAAACATCGGGAGAAGAGTGCAGGGGTTAAAATGCACTGTTCAGAAGGAGACTAACAATACTGATTAACTTTTGACTTTGTTGTAGGTAAGTATGTTTGGAGTTCTAGGGTAATCACTACAGAATAAAAACAGAATAATCACTCCAGATGATTAGAAGGGAGAAGTAGAATGGGGATGAGCATAATGAATCCACAGAATGGCAAGAAAGGCCAGGAAGAGGGACATAGAAACAGTTTTATAGAAATAAATCTAGGACTTCTGGGTCATTCAGTTGGTTAAACATCTTCCTTTGGCTGGGGTCGTGATCCTGGGATCCTGGGATCGAGCCCCGCATTAGGCTCCGTGCTCAGTGGGAAGCCTGCTTCTCCCTCTCTCTCTCTCTGCTGCTCCCCCTGCAGTGCTCAATTTCTCTCAAATAAATAAATAAAATCTTTAAAAAATTATTTATTTATTTATTTGACAGAGAGAGACAGCAAGAGAGGGAACACAAGCAGGGGCAGTGTGAGAAGGAGAAGCAGGCTTCCTGCTGAGCAGGGAGCCCAATGCAGGGCTCGATCCCAGGACCCTGGGATCATGACCTGAGCCGAAGGCAGAGGCTTAACAACTGAGCCACCTGGGCACCCCATAAAAAAAAATCTTTAAAAAAAAAAAGAAAAGAAAAAAAGAAGTAGGATGCCCGGGTGGCTCAGTCATTAGGTGGCTGCCTTCGCCTCGGGTCGTGATCCCAGGGTCCTGGGATCAAGGCCCACATCCGGCTCCCTGCTCAGCAGGAAGCCCGCTTCTCCCTCTCCCCCTGTTTGTGTTCCCTTTCTCTAACTCTCGCTGTCAAAGAAATAAAATCTTTAAAAATAAAATAAATTTTTAAAATTAAAAAAATAAGTAAATCCAAATGTTGTAATCACCACCTACAAAACCTGACTAACCACTCACAATAAAAGACAGAGTTGTTAGCCTGAATGATAGAGACACACTCGAGAGGCTTTCTTTCCGCAACCAGAACGTGTTTGCAGAGGCTTGTAGAAGGCCAGCTTCTGCCTGCTAAGGCTCCGGCTTTTAAGCCTGAGACCACATTGTGTTTGATGTTGGCTGGTGAGTTCAATTATGGCAGCTTTATCCAGGCAAGTGGCTCCTTCCATAAAAAGCAGCACAGAGAAAGAGGTGAATTCCAGAGCCCAGCAGCTGGGTCCATAGGAAGATTATCAGAGTCACGGATACTGTCATAGATCTAAGAGGCACACATCCATGACCACCACACTAAGCCACTTTCCTTGCACCGGCTATAGCAAAAGCGAAGGGCCACCCAGACCTCATTAAGGATTATGTCTGCAGAGAGCCTGGTAAGCGAAGGCAATGACCTTCTGTTCTCTGCAGGTGTGGGGTCTACCATCATTGTTCTCTATAAGCAGTTAGGAGACCAGCAGAATCACCCTGGCCTGGAAGCCTATTAAAAATGCAAATTCTTGGGGCCCACCCTCCAGCTACTGAATCGGGCTCTGTGGTAGTAGGTCAAGCCAGCAATCTCAGTTTTAACAAGGTCTGCAGTGGATTCTGATACACAGGGATGTCTGGGAACCGCTGGTCTGTAGCAACAAGGGAAGCTTCTGGAAGACATGGACTCTTGGCACTGCCAGGGATCCAGGATGCAGGCTGCCACCGCCTCTCCCACAGCTTCTCCTCGGCATCTGTGTCTGTGGCAAACAGTCCATGATAGAGAAAACAGCATCTTTATCAGGTTTTGAGGCGTGTGGGAGATGAACAATATTTGCTGGGTTTAAATTGTGGAACAGCTTTGTTCTGTGTGTGCCTCTGAGTCCTGTTGGAATTTCTAACTTTAAATGACTGGTATCCAACCTCAAAATGAAGGGCTGGGCAGCTGCCCCCATTTCCACTCTACATTCTCACCCTAGAAGTAGACTGGGAGTTTAAAATTTGGAAAGGGTAAACCTAGGGTGTTTGGATTAGCAAAATTAGAAACAAGAACTGATCTGCTCATAATCCTCTCCATTTGTTACTTAACATTGTGCTGAACATACTACCCGCCACAATTTAACAAAATCAATGAAAATGAAGAAAGTAAAAAAATCATTAGTTTTACATAATATTATTGTAGTCCAGAAAAAAAAAATAAAATAAAAAACTACAAATAAGAAGAGATTGCAGGTGGGGCACCTGGATGGCTCAGTTGTTAAGCACCTGCCTTTGGGTCAGGTCATGATCCCAGGATCCTGGGATCGAGCCCCGTGTCGGGCTCCCTGCTCCATTGGAAGTCTGCTTCTTCCTCTTGCTATCTCTCTCTCTCTTTCTCTCTCTCTATGTCAGATAAATAAAGGACTAAATAAAATATTTTTTAAAATTTAAAAAAAAAGGAAACCGCAGGAAAGTAGCTTATGTCATGGTTGTGGGTAGGTGGGTGGGTGGGTGCCTCTCAGATCTGTGATTCTGTCAATGACTCTGATACTGTAAGTCAGGATGCAGCTGTTAGGATCTGGAACTCATCTCCCTCTCTGTGCTGAGGCCAGGCTTTCCATACCATGGCTAAGTGTGACAGGGATATGAAGACAGGGTCATTCCTGGGAAAGGGAGTCTTTCAGGAAGACCTGATCTATAGGAATAGAATCCTGACCAGAACAGTGTCTGGCCAGGGTGCCCACATCAAGGTGAAGGAAGTGTGGGTAGGCCCTTGATGGTGGGTTCCACTGGTCGGCTCACATACTGAACCAGCCAGAGACCGTCTGTCTCATAGGACACTCAGGCTCAGCTGGAGGGCCATACTGGACAGGAGGAGACTGAAAAGAGTGGGGTGCCATTCTTCAGAATGCAATGTGTGAGTATTTAATCAGAGAACTCTGCATGGTACTAGGTCCTGGAATGGAAGACCAGCCCGGAATGGAAGAAGGGGTAGAAGTAGGCATAGCTATGCTTACCGTCATGCCTGATGACCCACTGTGGGATTTTGTGCTTTCCATTCTCTTAATTTTGTACTCTGCAGAGTTGGCGGGCCTGATCTCCCAAGCAGGAACCTCTCCAGGAGACAGAGCAAGGGTTCTACGGAGCTACCAGGTGTGGCTGTCACATACTTGGGACTCCTGTGACTAGGGACCAGGGGCAAGGAGAGCTGTCCCTGGTGGGGGTAAAAGATCTCAATCCAGCATGAGGAGGGAGGGCTTTCACACAAGCAGTGAGGGGAGGAAGAGCTAGACCTCAGGCACCTCCTGCCTTTCCCTTGACTCACTATAGCTGACCAAGAAGGATATAATTATCAAGAGCTCATACGCTCATCAAACAGGATTTGGGTTGTAATACCAGAGAAGCCACCCAAACTTGCTGAGGGGAGTGAAGGAGTTCAGAATGGTTGGAGGAGGGAGCAGTGGAGGGCAGCCACAGTCCTGAGATCATTCCAGTGACAAGGGCTCCACTCACTTCCATCGGCGGCTATGTTGTCCCTCACGAAAGACCCACCGGCGCCATAGTGGAGCTGCTCCTAAGTCCGTGTGGAGAAGCACAGTGCCCAGGGTGGACTGTGGTGGCCAGAGGATGTGTTCTTACACCCCAGGGTGTGGAACTGACCACCAAGCCCCACTGCTTAAAATCCATCACCACATGCTTACAGAAACGATACTGTCCTCAGGCTGCTCCCGCCAACCACCGAGCGCATCAGGGAAGATGGGGGAGCCCCCTGACAGGCAACATTGATCTCAGGACCCCCCACCCCCAACAGTGGTCTTGCTAAGCTTTCCCCAGGACTTCACTGACGTTTGACATGCTCCCCGCCCCTGCCGCCCTCCTTTCTCCGCTGGGTGACCTACGTGCATCTTTCAGCCTCCCTCTCTCTCAAAGCGTTTCCACTAATCAGGCTACAGCACACCAGACTCCTGTCTTGGCACCCACTTCTTGGAGTTAACATACTTAATGGAAAATTAAGGAATCTGTCAGTTACTCATATGACAAATTCTTTGTATATTTCGGCATCCGTCAACAATCAGCTGACCCCCCCATACCATCACAATACAAAAGATGAGCTACCAGAAGACAGAATAACACACATCATTCAGAATGTATCTTTAAAAAAAGACTTGTAGAAATAAACAGCATCACTATGTTTTTGGATATCTAAATTCAATGTCATGAAGATTTCAGTGCTTCTTATGTAGTTTAGGACTTGAACATAATCCCCAGAGAAATAGCAATAGATTTTGTTTCACAAAGGAGATGCACAGATTATCAAGTTTGTATGGAAAAATTTCAAATGCCTGGACCATCTGACCCAGCAGTCCCAGTTCAGGGAAAGGAGCGCTACAAGTAAGTTATTGTAACATTGTTTAACATGACAAGACTGGAAATGTTGTGCCCAAATTTCGAGACCCCCCAAAGACGACCACCAGAGCCCAGAGTCAAAGCCAAACAGTAAGGGTCGTTTATTACAAGTTCGAACCCAGACCTCCGCGCAGTCGTTGCTGGTGACGCCAAGAGGTCCCGAGCTCAGGATCACAACACTTTTTATACACTATTTTTGGGGAAGCAGGGACTTAGCATACATCATAGTATCTTGTAACAAATCACCACATACTGCAGGAAAATAAAAAAGGAACTCTGTAATATGACTGGCGCGCTACAGAGCGGGAAAGGGCTGGGAACAGAATATTGGTTAGGTCAAAGGGCTGTCATTCTTCAAATTGCTGAGTTGGCGCTGCTAGGGTATGTGTCACCTCAGGATTGACCGGGGTCTTCCTGTCAAGCCGCGGGGTGCCAGATGGCTGTTATCTCTCGGCCCAGAGCCGGATGGGGGGCCCAGGAGCAGCCATTTTGTCAGGTTCAATTCTAGGTGGGGGATGTGTGGTTACAGAGTGTCTATAGAAAGTCTGCTGGTATTTTTCCATCTCCTCATGGGTTAGCAAGCGAAGGTACAGAAGCAGAAATAGCAGTAATGGTTATAATTTTGGCATCTCAGAAACAATGAAATACCCCTCAGCAGTGGACTGGTGGGGTAGAATCTGAACCAATCTATACAATGAAATGTGCTATCCTGCTCAAAAGAAAAAAGAAAAGAAAGAAGAGAAACAAAGTTACCTACACACTGATTCCCAAAGATCTTCAAGTCATACTGTTACGTGGAAAAAAAAGCAGGGAAGACTGTATACAGTATGCTACACTTTATGTATAGAAAGAAAATAAAAATGTGCAATCATATCTGTCTGCATTTGCAAAAAAAAGGTCTGGAAGTTAACGAAACTAATAAAAAAATGGTTAATTCTGGTCCGGCATGATGGAAACTAATACATAGTGAGAGCAAAGGTAAAAAGCAACTTTGTCTTTGAACCATGCACATAACCATGCACACCTGTTGCGGATAATCACTTAAGTGTATCTCTAAAATGGGTGGCTCAGTCCTTAAGTGTCTGCCTTCAGCTCGGGTCATGATCCCAGGGTCCTGGAATCCAGGCCCACAGAGGGCTCCCTGCTCAGCAAGAAGCCTGCTTCTCCCTCTCCCACTTCCCCTGCTAGTGTTCCCTCTCTCGCTGTGTCTCTGTCAAATAATAAATAAAATCTTTTTTTAAAAAAATGCCACTAGGATTTCACACTGACTAGGATACTATTTCATGCTCTCCAGTTTGGCAAAAATTAAAAAGCCTGGGAAGTGCCAAGTGTGGTGAGGGTGTGGGGTGTCTCCACACCTTTCCAGTGTCTGTGTAAACTGGCTGAACTCCATCAGAAAAGAATAGAATCCAGTAAGTTTCAACTCCGAATATCCTATGCTCTTCAAGTTTCTCCCCTTCCTACATAGCTGAGAAAGGATGCTTAGGTTCTCAAAATGTGTGCAAGAATATTTGTGGCAGCGTTAGTTATGAGAGAAAACACTTCATGTCTCTCTGAAGCAGAATGGATAAACTGTATCCCTTCATGTGAGTGCCATACAGTAGTGGGAAAGGGTGGACCCCACGACAGGTATAAAAACCACAGTGAGCCTCGAAGACCTGAAAGTGACAAAAAATTAGAGAGCATGAGTCCACTCACAAAAATTTCAAAAGTGGCAAAACTAGATTAGATCTTGTTTAGAGGAAAGTACCTATATTACAAGTATGCCCCAGACTTGTACTCTACATTCAAGGATGACCTTATTCCTCAGCAAAGGAGGGAGGGGCCCTTTGGAGAGGGGAACTCTGGGGGACTGGTATTGTCTTCTCACCTCCAGATGGAACAAAATGTTTAGTTTCAGCATTTAAATATATCTACATATAAATGTGGTTTTTTGTATGTAGAATATATTTGATAGGGTTTTTTTTAAGGTAAAAAAAAAAAACCAGTTCTTTCAAAGATTAGTGAAGCAGACACCTCTGGCATAGTAAATCAGGAAAAAAAAATCACATGAAAAGAAATCTTGCTACTGATGAGGAGGAAAGAATAAAATAGTAAAAGACTATAAACAATTTAAACTTCAGAATCTCACTGAAATGGAAAGATTCTGGGGAAACAGGCACTTTAAAAACCTCACTCGTGAAAAGGAAGAAAACCTGAACAGACAAATTACTGTGAAAGACTAAAAAATTTATCAAAGAATTACTTTGCAAAAACTCCTGCACCAGACAGTTCTGAGATTTAGTACTTTCCAAATTTCAAGGGACTAAAATCCCTATGCTCTTAAAATTGTTCCAGGCTTAGAAATATATGAATACATTTTTCATTTTGTAAAGCCAACATAACCCTGATTCCAAAATGTGAGAAGTGGAAAAAAAAAATTATAGTAAAATTGGAAAGTCATGTAAAATCTTAAATAATATATTATTAGACCAAACCAGCAGCAGAATTAAGAGAATTATTCACAATGACCAAGTAGGATTTAGCCAAGAAATGCCAAGATCATTATTATAAGATCTACTAATGCAACATCCCATATGAATATATTTAAGGAGAAAATAGGAACAATCATTTTAATGGAGAAAGAAAAAAGCAGTCAATAACATTCCAAGTACATTCTATAGTCCCAAAATTTGTTTTGGGGGAAAATTAGAAATAGGAGATTTTTTAACATAGTAAGACTTTATATCTTAAGCTAACTATCAACATTATCCTTAAGAGTGAAAAACTAATAAGATCTCTTATTAAAACCAGTATCAAAAGCAAGTAAACAAGATACTTATCATTATTACCATTTAGCATTTTGCAAAAACTCTCAACAATGCAATTGGCACAAACCATGAAGAGATATGATTATTAAAAAGATGACAAAATTATCACTTTGTACAACAATGCTATTTTATCTTTATAAAACTCCAGAATTTTTTTTTTTTTTTTTACAGGGAGAGAGGGGTGATGCAGAGGAAAAGAGAGAGAGAATCTTAAGCAGGTTCCACATTGATCTCGGAGCCTAACATGGGGCTCCATCTCACAACTCTGAGATCGTGATCTGAGCCAAAATCAAAAGTCAGTCTCTCAACTGAATGGGCCCAAGCACCCCAGAGAATCTATTTTTAAAACATATCTTTTAAGTAAGCTTTATTTTTTTTTAAGATTTTATTTATTTGACAGAGAGAAACACAGCAAGAGAGGGAACACAAGCCAAGGGAATGGGAGAGGGAGAAGCAGGCTCTTTGCTGAGCAGGGAGCCAATTACAGGGCTCAAACCCAGGACCCTAGGACCACAACCTGAGCCAAAGGCAGATGCTTAATGACTGAGGCACCCAAGCACCCCTTAAGTAAGCTTTATAACCTAACTTCATTGAGGATATTTTTTTAATTTGTTTATTTCATATATATCAATAATAATCCATATAAAAACAACAAAAAATGAATTTACAGAGGTATCTAAAACATAAAATTCTGTGGGGGGAAAAACATTTTGAAGAATAAGTGGGATCTATGCTCCCAAATTTACTGAAAAATAACAACAAGCATTTTTAATTTATAGGCAAAAATATTTATGTATGAGAAATTAATACATTAATTCTTCTGAAATTAATTTATGGGCTTAATAAAATCCTAGTTACATTCCTAATGGAATTTGCTTGGAAATTAATTATTGGATTCTTAAGTTCACCTTGGGGGAAAAGTGGAAATAATATAAACAAAATAGATTCATGAGAAAACAGCTGAGAACTTTGTAGTAAGAGTGATTAAGGAAGAATTTTCTTGGAGTGCCTTGGTGGCTCAGTCTGTTAACTATCTGCCTTCAGCTCAGGTCATGATTCCAGGGTCCTGGGATCGAGCCCTGCATTAGGCTCCCTGCTCAATGGGGAGTCTACTTCTCCCTCTGCCCCCCACCCTGCTCCTGCTCTCTTTCCTTCATTGTCTCTCTCTCAAATAAGTAAATAAAAATCTTTTAAAAATATTTTCCTACAGAAACTAAATGAATCAAAACATGCAAACATCACAATTGCATTATAAAAGCCAAAGAAGAAACACTGTGACAAGAGACTAATAAATAGGATGGGTTCCTCATGGAGAAGGGAAAACCTACCAATCAACAAGGAAGTGAGAGGTCACCCAGGACACTGTACTGGTGAGATCACTATCAGGGGAGGGGAATAAAAATCGCAGCTTCAACTGAACCACTAAAAACACATTCTACCCTGATACAGAGGTAGGAGTACAAATAAGAAATCAGAAATCTAGGGGAACACATAGGGGCAAGTGTTCAACTATCTTCAATTAGCCCAGACTTGTTCACCAAGCCCTGCCTCCCTCTTCACTCTCCAGTTCCAGCCCATCATCATGCCCCACGGAACTGAGTTCTCGTGCTTATCTCTGACGCAGTCCCATTTCTCTGACTCCATGCCACTCCCCCCTAGACCACTATGGTAATCTCCATAGGTCTTCTGGATTTATATTCCTCCAATCCATTCCCCATCCAGCTACCAAAGTGACCTTCATCACACACAAATTAATTTGCTTTACCACTCTGTTGACTCGCTGTCCTATCAATTGCCTGTAGTATACATTCAAAAATCTAAAAACCCATGTTATATGATCCCTCACTGCCTCTCCCATCCCAGTTTTGCTGGTGTCCCTTTGCTCACTCTACTGATCTAGCTATCTTGGCTTCATCAGTTTCTCAAATGTGAGAAGCTTGGGAAGAAAACAAAACCAGGCAATGAAAGAAATAGCCAAGAGAAACGATTGATAGATTTGATTACTTAAAACTTTAAAACCTCTCTACATAAAAACCATCTTTGAAAAAAAATCATCATGAGTAAGTTGATGACCGATGATGAAGGGAGTGTGGGGCGAAGGATTTGCAACAAACAACTACACAAGGATTCCAATGCACCCCTGTTCAACAAGGCTGTTCGAGTTGGTGAGATAAGAACACAGATTTCTGTTGGCACATCACAGATTTCTGTTGGCACACGGTCTGGACTACACTCAAGCAATTCACCAAATAATGCTTAAAATAGATAAAGGTGTGAAAGATTTTCTTCCTTTAGTTAGTCAAAGTGATCGAAGTTTGAACTACAAGACAGCATTTCTCACCTATTGCTTTGGTAAATATATTTTCTCCGTTTAGAAATGTTTTCGTTGAGCTACAATTTACATAAAGTATGCCAATGTCTGGCATAGAGGAGTCTTACTTCTCATATAGTTTTTATAGCCATGTAACCACACCCAGATCACAATATAGAACATTTCTTCCACCCCCCTCTCTGCCCCGGGAGCTTCCTTGTCCTTCCTTCTAGTTAATGTTCCCCCCATAAGAAGCAACCCCTATTCTTCTATCTCCAAAGTTTAGTTTTGCCTCTACTTGAACTTGATAAAAACAACATTTCATACAATGTATCTTTTTTGTACCTGCCTTGTTTTGCTCAACAAAATCCCATGGGGTTGCAATGATCACTAGTTGCCTTATCTTCTGTTTAAACTTGCTGTGGGCTATCCTGCTGTAAGAAACACCACAAAGCATCTCTTCATTTTCCTGTGGATGGACACCAGGGTTATCCCACGGGGTCTAGTCTGAATAGATATGCTCTGAATGGTCTTGTGCGTGTCTTTGGGTGGGCGTAGGTCTTCATTTTTCTTACACAGACACCTTGCAATGAATCACCCGGGTCTAGATAAGATGTATGGCTTCAGTAGATAATGCCAAACAAATTTCCAAAGTTATTGTACCAAGGATTGGTGCACAAGATTTCTAAAATGAAGTCTGGTGCTCTTTCACTATAGTCATCAAGAGTGAAGATGGAAGGCACCTTCCTTCCTTAACTTTTCTTTCCTTCTTCTCTCTCTCTCTCTTTCATCTCTTTCTTTCCATCCCATAAACTCCCTGCTCAACCTGTCTGCATCCCCATCTGTTCCCTCCTCTTCCCACACCTTTTCAGGCCACTTACAGGTGGAAGACATTCCAGGCCTGAACAAGCCCATAAACTAGATTCTGAGCTTCCTGCATCAGCAACTGCCTAATTAGGGGCACGATTTGTGGTCCAGTGAAATCTCCACCGGCCCTAATGTGTCTGCTGGAGCCTCACTTCTGCGAGTAATTACCGTCAACTTCCAGTTAACAGAAGGGCAAGAACATCTGTCTCAAGAGTGATGAGAAAGACCCTGCCCAGGGTCCTCTGGACCTCAAATGTGGAGCAAGGAGCAGGAAGAAAACCTCATTAAGTAAGCCATCCTTTACTTACGCCCAGACAGCACCTCAGCTTCTCCCATTACCTAGGAAGGAAGGAAGGAAGGAAGGAAGGAAGGAAGGAAGGAAGCTCACTTGCTTTCTGCTTCTGGAGCCAGGTCTCTGTCCAGTATTTATTATTTAAAAGGGAGAACAGGAAGAAAATGTGGTATGGAGCTTGGATTTTTAAACATAAGGACATTGAGGCACGTTGTGAAATTAGTTGGTTCCTAATAATTAAAGGACTAGTCTCCAAGGGATTCCCTTTTCCAATAGAGAAAAGATGCAAGTCTTCCCTTACAAGAGCATTCTTCTCATTTACAATTCCAACACCTTTCATTTAAGTCTCTTTCTAGCACCTACCATGTGCGCAGTAGCAATGGGCACAAATGGGGAGGAAAACCGAAGTGGTCCCTATTATAGGGGTCCTACGGTCCAGTGACAGATTAATCAAGTAAGCTCTTGGCTCTTTGCTTAGTAGCTGTTTCATGTCGGGAAAGAAAGCAGAGAGCATGAAGGAGGAATGAGACTTATTTCAAAGGTCTTGAAATGGGTGGGAGGGTCAGGAAAGGCTTCCCTTAGGAAGTGACAGTGACAATCTCCAGGATGAGTGAAGGTTGGGGTGCTGGAGGGCAAGCCACCAAGTAGCCTGGGATGAGGGTGCTTTTGTGGTGGGAAAGCAAGCACCAGAATTATAGCAGGGCACAAAAATGACTAGCCTCCCTGGTTGCTCCCATTAAAATATCATAGGCATGTGACAGTTTATCTAGTTTCATTTACTAGGGCGGAAAAAAAGAGAAACATGGTCTAGCCACTCTTAGTTTTTGAGCATGTGCTGTCTCAGGCACTGGAAGTCTCTTCTTGTTGGTCGCATCCTTACACTCATCGTTTGGAGTTGGCCTTTCTATTACCCCAAATGTACAGAAGTGGAAACAGACACAGAGCAGTTAAGTAAACTTTATGAGGTTGCCCTATCATTAATTGCAGAATGTTAAAAAAAAATTGAACTGGGTAAATTTTAAAGAGATTATTGTCTTTATTCAATGATTTATGAATTGGGCAGCGACCCATCCAGGAAATAAAGAGCTCCAAAGAGCTGCACAAAAGGAAATATTTTTATAAGCAAAAGGGGGTGGAACAAGTTAATTACTAGCAAAGAATGGGCTGTTTCAGGCAAGGTCACCTTCTCTAGGGGATTGCAGTGGCTGTCAGGCAGAGACCTCACTAGTACTGACCAAGTGATTCTAGATGGACTGGTTTAAGATCCCACTCCTGGGAGAGCTTGAAACTGTAATTCAGTTAGGTATTAAGTCTTGGTTTGGTGACACAGGCTTAGCACTAGTGATTCCATTTTGAGCCTGTTGTCTCTTTTTAATAGCCAAGTACACCAAGATTCCTGTGCTCTACTGAAGCAGTGATAGCCATCACCAGTGTAGGCTTTCTCTCTAGCAGCAAATCTTCTGTCGCCCCAGCAATTCTTATGAGACTTAATGGAGCCAAGAGGCTTCTTTCTGAGGCCACAGCTGGTGGTCCCAACCTTGCCCAGCCAACGTCTGAGACAAGGCTCCTGGGAAAGGACCAGGGAAGTCTAGGAACAGCATGAGGAAGGGCAGCCTCTACACTCAGCCTGATGTCACCCAGTGAGGACTGATCAGAGTAGCCAGCATGAATTTATTCCATAAATTTCGGGTTTAAAAAAAATATTTTATAATACATTGTTTTTCTGAACCAAATGGAATCTGGTTTCTGGGGCCATTAAGGAGTATCAGTTCCTCTCCGTAAGGTCACCCGAGAGCTTAAAGTATAGAAAATGTGGGGAGCACTGTTCTTTCTTCCCTCCTGGCACAGTGTCCCCAGCCTCTCTCGATGGAGGCTTGCACCTTTCTCCTTTGCAGGAATCTCAGCCCTAAGGACCACCACTGGGGGGAAAAGTGTTCATTCATTCCCTATTGGTGCAAGTGAAATTCAACCTTCCATTTGCTGGTGTCAGAACCAAAATAATATACCACTTGGTACTTCTTAATCAGCTTAAGGAGGAATCAAATTATCCTCTGTGTGTGCATGCGTATATGTGGGTGTATGTGCGTGTGTGTGTGAGAGAGGTGAGAGGGAAAGAGACAGAGGAAGATAAAAATCTAGCTAGAAGAAAATACTCCAAATATGGCTACCAATCGTCTCAGCATTTTGGGATTTGGGATGATTTTTTTTTTCTTTCTTTATACTTTTTTCTATTTTCTCTCCTTTTTTAAAAGATTTTATTTATTTGAGAGAGAGAGAGAGAGAGTGTATGAAAACTCTTTTCAGAAGGAGGGGCAGAAGGAGAAGCAGACTCCCTGCTCAGCAGGGATCCCGAGGCAGGGCTCCATCCCAGGACCCTGGGATCATGACTTGAGCTGAAGGCAGACGCTTAACTGACTGAGCCACCCAGGTGCCCCAATTTTCTCCATTTTTTAAAACTGACTTGTACTGCCATCATCAGAAAGGAAACAACACAAGCCCTTTCTTCCTCCTTCCCTCCTTTCTTTTCCTCTTGTCTTTGTTCAGGCCTGTGGAATTGCAGGATGTCTCTACCAAAGGTAAGGCCTTCGAGCTCCACTGCCCCTCCAACTACCTCTTTGTTTCCTTCTGTCTAACGGGCTCGAGCAGCCAGCTTTCCTCCGGCCTCACCATCTAGAGAAACAGGAGCTCAGAAACCCAGCCTCTTCATCTCACACAGATTAGGTCTATGGTTGGGGTGACTGTGACCCACACATGAAGTCCAGAATGCAGAGGGAATTTCTTGGGACCACACCAGTCTCAGCCAAGAGGGGGGAGAGAGAGAGAGAGAGAGAACGAACTAGGACAGAGGGACCTAAGATGCCACAGTGCTGGTTCTGGGATATTGTGTGTTTTCACAGGAGTAATTTAGTTCTAATTACTGACAATAATTATTTCTCAACCCACAGTGGGAAACTGTTGGGCTTGTAGCTATGGCAAATTCCAAAGGTCTCTACTTGGGCTGTGCCTCTGTTGTGAAGCAGTTTGGACCCTAGAGGCTCACTGGGAAGAAAGCCTGAACTGAGAAATAAAGGGGAAGAGGGGGTGGAGAATTCCAGGCAGGAAGGGCAGAGCCCAAGGAGACCAGGATGGTGGCCAGAGCATCAGCACGAGAGCACAGGCCCAGGAGACCCAGCTCTGTGGACAACGTGGACCTCTGTAGAAATATGGACTGCCTTTCCTTTTCTTTCCTTTTTTCACTTGAGTATAGTTGACACTCAATGTTTCATTAATTTCAGGTGTACAACAGTGACCCCACATCTTTCTACATTATGTTAAGCTCCCCACAAATGTGGCTACCAAACATGGACCTCTTCAAGCCTTTGCTGTGCAAATGAAGACCTGCCCGTTAGTCCTCTGCTTTCCCATCTTAAAATGGCAACAACACAGTGCCAACTTCACAGGCTTATTGGGAAGATTGTATAGTAAGTTCTAGAACAGAAGGCCTTTGTAAGATTATGGCCTTCCAGCATTCTTTCTACCTTCCTTGAGTAACTACACTTCAACTTCTGATTGAGGAACTTCTCCCTCCCTGACTCTCTGTTCACATGCCTCAATGGGCACCCCTCAGGTGACTCAAAGTGTCCCCAAGCCTTTGGGTGTGCATGGCTCCCAGGTCCTCTGGTTCTCACAGGAAGAACGTGTGTGTGCAATTCAGTTACAAAAGCCAAATAGAAATTGTACATGAACCTGAAGTGAGGCCACTCAAGCAAACTGAAATGTCAAGTTTTCTTTTCTTTATTTTTTTTAATACTCAAACTATATTCATTCAATGTAGGAAAACTGATTAATTCATGCCTGTCAGAAGGTCTTTTTGTGGAATGCCTTTGGTTTTTAAAAAGCATGAGTACAAATTAATTATTGCTTAACAGATGCACTGTTTTAGACATAGCCTTCTAAAACATTAGATCCCAGGGGGAAATAGCTACAGGGCTGCTTGGGTGTTAAAGATGATGAAATCCTAACTAATTCCCTTCTGGCTCTAACAATCCATGAGCGTCATGTGGAAATGGTAAGCCTCTGACAGGCCGATGAGAGTATTTGAGGATTTGGGAGCACAGCTCCACAATCCTGAAACCCTACCACATTGTCAGGAGAAAGAAGGAATAACTGAGCAGAGGTTAGCCCTTTACTGGGCTCTTTCCATGACTTTTCTCACTGCAGTCTCGCAAGAACCAGACAGGTTGGATTAGTATGCACACTTTGCAGATGGGAAAACCGAGGCACGGAGAGGTATCATGGCTTCCCTGAGCTCACCCATGAGAGCAGGATGGTCAAGGTCACAGGGCAGGGTTTCAGAACTTGGAAGGCACTCAGGCCCAGCACCATATCAGTCCCTCTGAGCAGGCTGGAAGCAGCAGCTGCAGCCAGCTCCCTGAGCCCTTGACAGGAACTCAGTTGTTTTGTTGCCAGAACCAATATCCCAGCCCTGGGACTTCTCTGTTCCCCAGATTCTTGATGCGGCAGAAGATGGAGCTCCATGGGTAGGATGGTTCCACCATGTTGTTCTGCAGGACCCCAGACTGATGGCTGCTGCTCCAATGTTCCCAATGACTTTGAAACACTCTACTGCTCTGTTTCAAATACTTCCTGCTGAAACTACCTGGGAGTAGCTCTTTTACCTGCAACTGAGTCCTGATCAGGTCAACTCCCAACCCCATTCAGGTTAGGAATAGAAAGAAGGGAAACAGCCCAAGGGAGTATTTGAACACAAAGCAGAACTCTTTCCATGGGGTTCACTTTCATTTCTTTCCCCAGAGGGTTCCCTTTTCTCATGCGGGATAGCTAGGACTGGAATGAGTTTGGGGCTATTGATTCCAGTTCTTTCTTTCCCTCATGGCTGCGGTGCTGCTCACAGAACACATTTATTTAAGAAGCAGTGATGAATCTCCTTTCTGGGACGTCCTCTAATTACAAATCAGCATTAAGGATGATCTCGCACATTTACAAAGAGTTCAGCAAAAATGTTTCATTAGCTATTCCTTGTGCTGATATACCACACCGGCTCTGGAATAGGACTTCAGAATTCATGTGGGGGAAAACCAAAGATTTGTGTGAGCAGAATAAGACTGAGCACATTCTGGGATTAGAGCTCCACCTGCATCTCCTCCCTGCTGGAGGACACATGGGGCCCTGGAGCCCCCAAGCCTTGCATAAACATTTCCAATTCATCCCACTTCTCCATGATACTATGTGGCCATGGACATTAATTTAACTAGTTGGGGTTATTGTTGCCTTGACTATAAAATTAGTCAAAATTATAATAGTACCTATTCCAGAAAGGTGGAAAACTTAAAAGCAATAATGTGTATGCTTCCCTTAGAAGAGGTCCAAATAAAATTAAGTTCTATCCAAGAGTGTTCACTATTATTATTTTTCACTTGATTTATACATCTTACCTTTCATTTTACATTTGAGGAATCAGAGGCTCAGAGAGAGGCACTCATTTTGCCATATAGAGTCAACAAGGGCACGAAGAGTGTCCCTTGTTATGAATCACAAGGCTCCACAAAGACAGAGACCTCGTCCTCGAGGGTCTGAATTTGCCCCAGTGGCTAACATAGTGCCTTGCGCATGATTCTAAGAATCATGACATGTGTACGTGGAGCAATCTTTCACGTGTGTCCCACCATTCATTTCTAACCATCCTTGTATGGACAAGGTACTGCTCTCCACATCTTACAGCAAAGAGACAGAAGCTGAGAGTTGAGACATCATGCATCTCGTGTGAGAAAGAGCTGGCATTTCAGCCAAGGTCTGACCGAAAAGCTTCTGGTTTTTCAAAGACACTACTGTCCCTTTGGGGCAGAATGGGGTGGAATGGAGGCACAGGGAGAAGCAGAATGGATTGGAGAGATAAAACGCAGAGAGAAGAGGTCAGGAGAGGACAGTGTGCACAGGGAGAATAGCACCCATTATCAGTCAGGGTGGAGAAAAGAACAGGGCAGCCTGACTCCTGGACCCCATTTCCACAATCAAAGCACTTGTCCCTTCCTCTTCTTCAAGGCTTTTGTAAAAATGAAATGAAAAACAAAACAAAAGAACTAGAAAATGTAGAGGGGAAAAAACAAAACAAAACAAACCCACAAAAAAACAGCAGTCCCCCGAAGTAAAGGATGGTTAATGCTATCTCAGTGACAAAGGAGATGACAGGGCCTCTGGGTGCCCCCCACTCCCCAGACAGAATGTCCTGGCCTGGTGATGCAGATATCAAAACTACTGGGGGCAAAGAGTAGGTCGTCCTCTCCCTCCTAGCAACGGCTATGTCCATTTCTTATTCTCTCCGTGGAGCAGAGATATGTCAGAACAGAAGATAAGGAGTACGGCCGCCAGGCTCAGGACAGTCTGAGAGGAACCAACCGGGTCCCCCAGGCAAGCTGAGCTCATGTCTCTGGCAGGTCAACTAGAGGTGGGAAACCCTGGTGGGACGGCATAGGGGATGGGGGTGGGGAGGGGTGGAGAGGGGAGGAGCATCGCTTATGATGAGCTTCTGGGCACCCTGAGCAAAGGCAGCCAGTACTCCCTTCACAAGAATAGGTTTGATGATCAGAACTCCATTTCTTGAATGAATTTTGTGCAGAAAAAAGAGGATGGCAGAGAAAGTCAATTATCATATGATTTCACTTAGCTGGGGAACAGAAGGAATGACATGGAGGACATGAGGAGAAGGAAAGGAAAATTGAAGGGGGGGAAATCAGAGGGGGAGATGAACCATTAAAGACTGTGGACTCTGAGAAACAAACTGAAGGTTTTAGAGAAGGGGGTGAGGGGATGGGTGAGTCTGGTGGTGGGTATTAAGGAGGGCACGTATAGCATGGAGCACTGGGTGTGGTGCATAAACAATGAATCTTGGAGCACTGCATCAAAAACTAATGATGTATTGTATGGTGACTAATGTAACACAATAAAAAAGAAATAAATAAAGTATATATAAAATTCAGGAAAAAAGAAAGGAAGGAAGAAAGACAAAAAAAAAAAAAAAAGAAAAGAAAAGAAAAAAAGGACGGGCACCTTTTTCTCAAGCAAACTGCCATCCCAAGAGCAAGAACTAGGCCACAAGAAAGCTCTTGGTCATGTCCCCTCAAACAAAGGCCGAGGGCTCGAGTGAATCTAGGGCAAAATTTCTCTAATGCTGAGTCCCTGGAATTCCTCCCTAGAAGTCGTACAAGCTTCAGGATGGTCCAGGCTGTTCTTCCAGCCAGAGGTCAGGAGTTTCCATCCTCTGGGTTCTGTGTCGACCCCTGTTCCACAAAGAATAGGGATCTGGCAGCATTTGAATTCACAGGCAGTTATGTCTCTGCTTTACTAATTAATGGGATGTGTGTGAGTGTGTGAGTGTGTGTGTGTGTGTGTGTGTGTGTGTGTGTGTGTGTGTGTGTTCTGGGACAGAATTTTGAAAGCACAGCCTGAGCTTTGTACCCACTGCAAATACAAACACTTCCAGATTCTGAAGATCTATTTATATGAGAGTCCAAGGAGCACATTAGAGGACCAACACCTCACCATGTGCTGTGATCAGGGACCAAGGCACACAAGAATTAATTCTTTTTATTTCTCATTTATCAAACATGACAAATAAAAGATTGCCCTTGACTTTGAGGAAAGGGCCATGTCACAGGCAAGCCATTATTATGAGGGCTTAGAGGAGTAACATCTTAATCAGACTTGGCAGAGGGAGGGAAGGCTTCCAGGAAGAAATGAGGCTTACCTTGAATACTAGGGTAAGAATGAGTCCACTGGATTATTAAGAGAAAGAACATCTGGGAAAATGTCTAGGTTACTGAACATGTATTTGCTGAGACTTATCCCGTGCCAGGTACTCTACTAGGGAGTAGGGACGTGGCCATGGACCCTAGTTTTAGGGAAATTGCACCTAAGTACTCACCATAGACCATGCAAAACAGTGATGGACATCCCTAATGCAAAAAGAAATTGGAGAGAAGCTTATTTTAGAGACATTGGTAGAGGGAATGGATGAAGGTCAAAGAAAAGCCAGAATCAAGCCAAATGTGAACATAATCAATGACTTTTAGTCCAGGGACTTGAACCAAAGTCTTAAGGAACCAAGTAGTGTGATAGGGTAGCAGGCTGATACCACAGTAAGATTGAGTCTGATGGAACAGCCCTATCTCTAGTCCCTTGGTAAGAACCAAAGCTTTCTCACCCAGTGAGGGAAGGCCAATGTGGATGAAATAGAAGGTGAACCTGGGTATCATGACAATTTTAGGAGTAGACAAAATTTAAGTTGGTAAGGAGGTAGAGCATTATCTCCCCTCAGTAGACTGAGGTAGAGAGAGAATAGTGGTCCATACCAAAGGAGGAAGAACTAACAGGTGCCAGGAAGTGGAAGAAAAGGGTGGACCGGTGCAGCCATTGGTGAGGCCCTCTGAGGTACCCTCATGGACTCCTAAGAAGGGCAGAAAGGTCTGGATGTGGTCAGGGTCTTAAGGATTACACAGTAGGGACTGAGTCGGAGTAACAATTCCAGTGTTACCCTCAGAGAAGGCAGGATACCCCAGCCCCAGCTTGAAGGCTACCACCTCTTGTTCATCAAGACTCCTCCTCTTGAAGATCAGGACACCAGATTTCAGGCTAAGATCGCTTGAAAAAGAGAATGATCAAGAAAGGGAAGTGACCTGAATGACCAGTGTCTCCACCAGGAACAGCATTTCCCTTTCAAAGTGGATTAAAAGAAGTAGAAGGACAGCCAATGGTCAGTGTTGGGGATCACAGAGACCTCTGTCACAGACATTGGGAGGTACATGGATGAAAGGCAAATGGCCCTTCTCTATCAAAACAATCTTTCCCTCTGAGCCTCCACATCCTCTCTTCCACTCCCTGTGTTTCAAAACATCTCACCTGTTCTTATTACCTATAACCTTCTTTATCTTACAACCTCAACACCAACTGCCCACAGGTACTAGGTCAGGCTGACCCCCAAAATAAGCCCACAATGGCTCACAGCTGTCTGCCCAGGCCTTTCCCAGGGGAACAGGCTTTGATTCTCCAGGAGGGAACCAGGATGGGAGAGAAGAGGTCTGGGAAAGGTGGTTTAGCCCCTCCAACTCTGGTATCAACTTATAGCATAGAGTTTCCAGAAGGCAGTGTGTACCTGGGAGGAGGATGATAAAGGCCAAGATGGGTGGGAGAGAGTGCAGCAAGGGGATAGCATTCGGCTCAGTCCCAAGGGAGGAGAAATGAGCTCAGAGAGGCTATAGATTCAGCAAATATCACACAGCTCAGAAGTGGCAGAACTAAGCTGTGAAACCAGGTCAAATTTAAATTCCAAGTCCAAGTTAGAAATTACATCCCGTCTACCAGAATAATCCCAGTTAATATTTATTGAATATTTATCACACTTCCTGCCCTGCTCTAAGCACATTTTCCATGAAATAACTCACCTAATCTTCACAACAAACCAGGAGAAAGATCAGTATTTAAGGCGGGACTCACGTTAAAGTTTTCCCCTCTAAACAAAGTAGAACCACCTCATTTTCACCAAAGACCTACAATACTACCTGTTTTTGCAAACCAAAAGAAACCTGAAGGGGATTTTGGTTTTTATGAAAAAAGTCATTGCTGGACCAATGCAGGTCTTTCATAAAACATCAAGGGGCATAATGTAAACTTTCAGAAAGCAGGAGATACTCTTAAATCCATTGCACAGATTTTTTTTTAAAAAATGGAGTTACACTCACAACCATTAACTTGGTGACAGCGCCAGGATTTGAATCTAGACAGACCACCTCCAGAACTCACATCTTGAGCTCTGTGTCACACTGACTTTCTACTTTTTGCTCACAGTCAAGACTCACTTCATTAAGTCCTCAATTGGGGAAATATGTGTAGACCGTGCCCAGCTAATTGAAAACAAAGAAGGTCTTGTTTTATCAGCTGGGCCTTGGACTGGGAGTCCAATCCAGAGATCTCTGCCCACACGGATCACAAATCAGGTTATGTGCTTCTCACCCCAACAAGACTCAGGGCTGCTCTACCTGCACACCAAAGCTGTACCTCAGATCTTCCTTGCCTCAGACCTGACCAGCTGTCATGGAATGGGCAGGTCTAGTACATTCGGAGGTTGAAGTGATAGCTTGCAAGGAAATATGGATTTGACGAGGGAGGAGTTTGGACTCAGGGGAGGAAACATCCGTGAAGAAGGTCAAAATCAGTTTCCAGAGGATCCTGTCCCAGAGCAACTTAGATCACACCATGAACAGGTGCTCATGGGCAGGAACCCCATCCTCCAGACTCAGAAGCCAACATCCTGGAACTGGGACTCCAAGCTCTTACAGAAAAGGGGTGAAATGTGATGCTGGGTCCCCTGCATCTTCAGGTTTGACCCTGAATCCTTCCCTGAAGTCTGGTGTGGGGACACCAGGGATCAGAGAATGAGAAAATACTCAACAGTATCTGACCCAGGATGACCCACTTCAAATGCGACAACCCTCACAGTCACTGAGGAAGAGAAGCTAGTGACCAATTCCACTTGTGCGGTTGTGTTCCCTTACCCCACTGCCGTGAGGACACTCAGAAGGAGTGAGGTTTTATTCTTCTACTTTACCCACTTCATGGGATGTGAAACCATTTGAATTGGGACCTCTAGGGTAATGGGCTTAGCTCCTGGCACTGAAATGTCGCCTTTCTTCAGCATAGAAATGCTTCAGTTCAAGGTCTCTGCCTTTGTCCTTCTGGGCTGTGCAACATTGGGCATGTTACTCAACCTCTCTGGGCCCTAGATTCCCATCTGTAAAAGTAAGAAAGATGGGAGTGATGGTGCCTAATTCAGCAAGTAATTATGAGGATTAAATGAAAGAAGTGGTTTGAAATACTTTGCATCATGCTTGGCCCATTAGAAGATCTCAGTATATGTTTGCTAATGCATTATTTTTTTTTTCTACCTTTGCTGAGGTAGCAACACCAAATTAAAAAATGTATATATTTAAGGTGTACAAGGTGTTGCTTTGCTATTTGTATACATTGTGAAATGATGAGCATATCCATTATTTTGAAGGTGGGAGAGCAGCGTTTTTGAAACAAATCCCAGGGATTCAATTTGTACCAACTCTGGGATTTTCACTAAGCCCAGATCCACCTGGTTAACCATGGAGGGGGCCTCCCACCCTCTTCTCACCAGTGACTGCAAAGCCGTCAGCTCTCCCTCCTGCTGCTACCCTGTTCTGCAGGGGCCAGCGGGGGCCCATCAGGTGGGCGGGAGCACATGGCTCAGGGAGGACAGCCATGGACAGGACAGACAGAGCCCATCAGGGGTCACGAAATCAGAACCCAAGATTGTGGGAACAGTGTAACACTCACTCATCCCCTCAAGTTCCAATATACTTCTTCCCAGAAAGTTTTTAAAGAGAGAGAGAGAGAACACATTATTTTACGGACTTTAAAAGCACTGACCTTTTCATCTGTCCTTCCAAAGAGAAAATGGTTTGTGCTTCACAATTTCTTTGAAGTCAATGATCCTGAATACATTCATTGAAACAGACTCTCATAAATCCGTATATGTACAAGTTAAAAAGATAATGAAGTTCTTGGATTCGGAGAACGAGCTGTCCTGGACAATTAAGACCCAAAATGCATTCATCTCAAGCTCTTCTCTTTTTGAACGCAAAGAACTTTTCTTGCCTTCTCACTTACTCTCCTAATAATTCAATCAAAACAATACTCCTTGAGTATCTTCTCTCACCCTGTCCCAAGACATCCCTGGAGAGAATAGAAAGTAAATAAGAGAACAGGGACCTTATTCTTAAAGAACTTAGACCAGCTTCAAGGTAAACTCAGTGATTTATCACACCGATGTTGTCATGTGCTAGAGATAGAACAGTAGCCCAGAAAGACATGGTCCTTAAGGACATGGAGGTTAAAATCTTAAAAAGCTCCTGAAAATAAGTAATGAGCAAACCCACAGCTAAGATTAGAGGCCCAGAGAAGAGGGGTTTGCCTCCTCCAACTTAGGGTGGCTCTCGGTGTCCCCTGCTTTGTGGCTGTGTCCCTCCAGTTTCTGCTCCGTCTTCCATGGCCTTCTTCTCTGTGTGTCTGTGACCTCTCATAGGGACACTGGTCATTGGATGCAGGGGCTACCCTAAATCCAGGACAATCTCACCCTGACATCCTTAATTAAATATATCTGAAGAAATCTTGTTTCCAAATAAAGTTGTATCTGAGGTTCTGGATGGACATGAATTTTGGGGATATACTATTCACCCCACCATTGGACCCTATCCTCCATTTCTTTGCTTTATAAAGACAGTTCAATGTTGTTCAATTCCAAATAGTCTTTTTTAAGTTTAACATTAGGATATGAGAAAAAAGCAGAGAAGACAGGGTCTAGACTGACCCAAAACGTTTTTATGATGTTGTCAGGTGTAGTTAGTGATAATATGGAACACAAGCAATGAGATATTGCTTGTAGTAGCAACCTGATCATTGACCAACTGTATGACCTCAGATAATCGATTTGACCTCTCTGGTTGCTCAGGACCTAAGGTATGGAAATTTCCAGAGGTTTAGAAATAGCTAAACGCCCACCAAAGTTTTTTTGTGATCTCTTCAGTAGTAGAGATCATTGCTTGAAAGCTCACCAGCCAAAGATCACATATCAAGTTCACTTTTAGTTTAGTTTTGTTTTGTTTTTAATTTTTTTCAGGCACCCCATCCCCTCTCCCATTCTTGGTTTTAATTTTTTTTTCACTGTTCCAAGATGCATTGTTTATGCACCACACCCAGTGCTCCATGCAATACGTGCCCTCCTTAGTACCCACCACCAGGCTCACCCATTCCCCCCTCCCCTGCCCTCCAAAACCCTCAGTTTGTTTCTCAGAGTCCGCAGTCTCTCAAGTTCACTTTTAACTAGTTAGGGCCCCACAGCAAGACCCCATTGATGGAATGTGTGTCACTGCCAGGCTGAGTTGGCTAAGGACTGGTTATGCCTTCTCCACCCTCTATTTTCCCCTATGTAGACTGGAGGAAGGGGACCCTGAGGGTCAAGAAGAGGAGGCAGGATGGGCACAGTCTGAGTCCCGGAATCACCACAGGGAATGCTAGCCAGTAACAAGGACCACAGAGGGCAAACTGGTAAATGAAAAGAAATAAAGCGCCTGCTACATTATCACGCAAGAGTTGGGGCTTTGCTTGTTTAAACCAGAATAGCAGCCGAAGGACACCCAAAGTCATGTGAGCACACCCTTCCTGCAAGCCCCACACTCTTCCCACCATATTTTCCTGTCCCAGATACAAAAGGGAATAGGATCTGGACTCAGGCCAGAATCTTCATCGTAGAAGCAACGGTGAGCATTTGGCCGGAAAATAGCTTATCCTAAAGCTCTTAGGAAATAACGTTTTATGGACGCTGTGCAGAAAATCCAATGCTGAAGGGGTCACAGTGTCATACTGGGAAGGTGCATTGGGTGTATCAGCAAGGAGAATGAGGGGGAGCTCAGCGTCAGATCTGCAGGGCCATCTCCACACGGACGGGCAATCCTTCTGCGTCTACACAGGGGAGAGGTTTTGACGCATGGAGTGACCCCTTTTAGACAGACTTCAGCTTCTTCCTTTCCCACCCAACTAGCCTGGCACAGAACAATGTCTCAGACATGTTTTACGGTTCTTCTAATAAACCCAAGCCCTCTCTTCTCTCTCCTGCCCCAGAAATGTACAGGCCTGACACAAAGAATTCACTAACTACAAATTCAAACATCAGACATTAAAAGCCAACTGTTGGGAGCTAAAAAATAAAATAAAATAAAAAGAACACTTCTTGTAGAGTACATTCCTTTGAAAAGCTTTTGTACCTCCCTGTACTGAAGTGACAGTGTTTCATTCAGCCAAACAGAAGCTATTCGAAGCCGTTGTAGAATATCCAGAGGAAGTCTGCGGATGGAATTTTCTGCTCTGGATTAAAGGAGTATTTGAGCAAATGCTTAGCATTTTATTATACATAGGAGATCCCATCAGAGCTGGGGCTTTGCCTGGTCGTGGGAAGGTCTATATTGCTGTATTTAATGCCTTGTGTTATGCTTAGATTTGTACACTCAGAGCCCTGGATTTGAAGCCTGACAGACATGATGTTCAGAAATTCATCATAAGATTTTGGTCTTTGGAACCCAAGAGAATATTCAGATCCAGCCACCCTGGTTTCGTCCCAAGAGAGAAATACCCACAAGGGACAATGACGAATGGAAAAACTCGGTAATATTTTATTATTAGTTGGGCTTGGGCCCAAAGCCGCATGCAGAGCTCTCTGGCAGATTTATCTGGAGAATGAAGATGTGTTCACTTAATGCCTGTGAGGGATAGATGTGCTCCTACCCCATAGGCCCAAACTCCACATTTACCAGCTGACAATATTCAAGTCTGAGAGAGAGAGAGGTGCCATTATTATCCCTTTGTTATGCAGTCACCTGCCTACTGGAATACCAAGCCCAGTCAGATTTCTAGAATTTACCTATCAAATGAGGAACTCCTGAGTGGAGGACGAAAAGGAAAGCGAAGTTGGGGGTTAGGGGGGCAAATTGTTTGGATGCATCTCACACCCTATAAACTTACCCTCCATCAAAACACAATCTTCCCTTGGGGTGCCTGGGTGGGTCAGTGGGCTAAGCCTCTGCCTTCAGCTCAGGTTTGATATCAGGGTCCTGGGATCGAGCCCCCCGCATCGGGCTCTCTGCTCAGCAGGGAACCCACCTCCCACTCTCTTTCTCCCTACCTCTCTGCCTACTTGTGATCTCTGTCTGTCAAATAAATAAATAAAACCTTAAAAAAAAAATAACTCTCTCTCTTACCACTTATATGCCCCTGGGAAAGTCACTGATCCTGATTTAACCTTGTTCAGATGACTGACACCAACGATAGAAGGAATAAAATACATAAAGTTTCTAAAGCAATGCCTGAACTATACCAAGGCTGTGGCTTTCCTAGCTCAGATCAAAACAGTCCCTAGGATTAGCGGGGGGTTCTGAGCAGAAGATGGAGGTCAGGCGGCCTTGGCCACAGAAAGGACGAAGGGTAAATGAGAGAAGGTGCTGGTCTGAGAGGGACTAGCAAGAAGGATGACAAGACAAAAACTAGAATGAGAAACAAGAGGCAGGCTTGCTCTAGGGCTGGAGGAGAGGCCACCGCGAGAGCCTCAGTGTGGCTGCGTATCCAAGGATTTTTTTCTCTCTGATGAAGAAGATGGTTAGTTCCAGAGCCCGAGCCCGGGGTAAGCCAGGCCTGCTGGGGGGATAAATGGCCTGAGCTGCAGTGGACCAGGGAAGGCGGGGGAGGTGGGTGGGTAGGTTATGACAGATTCCAGGTGCTAGCCGACTCCAGAAGAGGAGTCTGGCCCACACAGGCCAAGGAAGTGCCAACACTTTTGACAACTGTCATTTGGCTTAATTGTTCTGAGGCAGCATTGCTCAGCAGTAAATACACTGAGGAGGTTCACGAGAACTCGGGAGGTTCTCTTGATGAACAAATGAATAAATCCATCAAAAGAGGTGGGCAGAGGGAGGGGTGGGGACAGGGCCAGGAAAGGAGCTGTGCTTCCCTATTGTTCCGGTTGAAAAATGTCCAGGACTCAGAGCTCTCCTGTTCTTCTGCTGGGCCCCAATCCCTGATCTAGAAGTTTATTCAGGGTAATCTTCGTTCAGAGATCCCTGCCTACTGGGGAGGCCTGGGAGAGCTGGCTTTCCTAGGTCTTGCAAAGATTGGCCACGTGCAAGGGGTTTTCCTTAGCCAGCACTGTTAAATGAAGGTTATACACAGTAATCATAATTATATTTATTGAACACTTATCATTTTGAAGCACTGCATAAGAGCTTTCTAAGAATTATCAGATTTCATCCTCTAAATAGCCCTATGGATTCAGAAAAATGATAATACCGATTGTTTCGATGAAGAAATTGAGGCTCCTGTGTGTTACGTAACTTGTCCAAGAACACACAGGTAGTTAATGAGCCAGGAACTCACTCCAGTGCCCATACCACAAACCACAAGACCACGCTTCCAAAAAAAAGAGCCTGGCGGAAGCTTATACCTGGTCCCATTTCCTCTAGGTCTCACGTGATTGCAGATAACAGATTGCTTGCCTGAGAGTTAGTTAGGATTAGAGTAGCTAGTCTTTGCTTAATATCAGCACCTCATCGGTGTAAGAAGTCTCTGAAGTTCCTTTGGCCTTTCCCTGGTGGCTGAAAGTCACTGTTGCCACTGTAAGTCCTACATCCTACCAAAGAGCTACAACCCATTTCCCTGCTAACCTTTAAAGTGAGACTTTTCAAAAGAATTTTCCTGATCCTCTGTGTCTCCTTCATCTCCTGCCATTCTCTTGGGAACCCAATCTAGTTTTGCACCAACCCCATTAAAACACCCCCTTGGAAGGTCACCAATGACTCTTACCAACTGCCTGATCCAGCAGTTCATTCTTAATCCTGACCCTTAACCCATCAGTGGCCTTTGATACACATGATAACTCCCTCCTTTATGAAGGACAACGCTCACTTCTTGGTCTTTCTTTCATTTTTCTGGTCATACCATCTCATTTCTCTGCTGGCTTCTCTTCATCTCTGCCAACTTCCAATGGTTACTATGTCTCAGGGCTCATTCTTCTGTATATCCTAAACAATCCCTAGCTAATATCATCTCGTAGAGCTTTAAACACCATTTATAAACTTATCAGTCAAACTGTATGTCTCCAGCACTAAATTCCAGACCTTAACATAAAGCTGACATCTCCATCTGGATGTCTCCAGAGTTGACACACCCCAAACTGAACTTTTGATCCCATTTTTTCCTCCAGATCTAATTCTTTCTCAGATAACCCTCCTTCTCAGTAAACGACAACTCTATTCTTCTAGTTGCTCAGTCCAAACCCCTGGAATCATCCCTGGCTTCCACCTTTTATCATTCTGCATCCAATCTATCAGAAAATACTATTTGGTCTAGCTTTGAAAGAAACGAAAACAAGAATCAGACTACTTCTCACCATCTCTTCTACTACCCCTCTGATCCAAGCCACCTTTACCTCTTCTGTAACCTCTCACAATGGTCTCTTACTCTTCTCTGTGCTTTCACCTTTGGCCCATCATATTACATCCTCCAAAGAGCAGCCAGAGTCATGTTTTAAAAGCACAAGTCATACCTCAACAGTAAGTGTTCTCATAGCCTTCCTACTCACTCAGCTCCTTATGTTAAGAACCTGAAAAGCCCATCCTCCGCTCCCTCAACTACCTCTCTGATCTTAATTCCTAATACTCTTAGCCCACCTCAGTGTAACTGTAGGTTCTGACCTACTGGCAGACTATGTAATCAATTTAGGTAGTCATAACCAGAATTTTTTAATAGATAGACAGTTTTACAGTGTACTGTACACAGCAAAGGTAAGTATCCTCTTGTACAACTTTAAATTCAGCAAGAGCGTGTACAAGTGAGTGAGTGTGTGTGTGTGTGTGTGTACTGGGTCCTTATATAAAATTTATATCTCACTATGAGTCATGGTCCAAAAGTTTAAGCTTTAGCTCATTCTGTTCCAATCACTCAGATACTCTTTTTAAAGATTTTTTATTTATTTATTTGACAGACAGAGATCATAAGAAGGCAGAGAGGCAGGCAGAAAGAGGGGAAGGGAAGCAGGCTCCCTGCTGAGCAGAGAGTCCAATGTGGGGCTCGATCCCAGGACCCTGGGATCATGACCTGAGCCAAAGGCAGAGGCTTTAACCCACTGAGCCACCCAGGCGCCCCTTTCACTCAGATACTTTTTAATTTCCCCCAACATACCATGGCCAACCATACCACCACCTGAAGGACTTCACTCTCTGTCTGGAATTCTTTTGCATCACATACCTAGTCCCTCACTTCTTTTCAATTTTTCCTCAAGATTTATCTGATGAGAGAGGTCTTTCCTGGTCACATTATATAAAACAGAACCACCTGTCCTACGCTGCTTGTTTTTTTTTTTTTTTCATTTTGCTTCTTACCACTTGACATTCTCTAGATTAATTTGCTACCTTTGTTGTGCACAGCCGTGCAGAGCCGTAACAATGACCACAAAGCTGAACAATGAAACCTTAACAGTGGGAAAAATTATGATTGTTCCATGACCTTAAAAAATGCTTGTCAAACATTACTTCTTACTATCAATCCTAAATCTATAGAGAAATGAAAAAATAAAACTAATACTATAGTCCTATTTCCCTTCCTATGTATCCCCTCTCTGTGATAGGATTATATGTTTCTGCCCCATTTCCCTTAGATTTACTGAGGACGAATGGAATGTGAGAGTAAGTGATACACGTAACTTCAGAGCAAAGTCTTAAAATCTGGCTCTTGGTCCATCATGTCTCTCTTTTCAGTCCCAATAGGGACTGCTCCATACACAGGCAAAGTAAGGTGATGTAGAACAGAGCTACAGACAACCCCCAGTGCTCTTGCAAGGTGAGTGGGAAACAAATCTTTATTGTTCTGTGCTGAAAGTTCTTAAACTTCAGTGTGCACCAAAAACACCCAGAGGGTTTCATAAAGCAAAGACTATTGGCCCCATCCTAAGAGTTGCTCACTCAGTAGGTCTAAGGGAGAGACCAAGAATCTGAATTTCTAACAATTTCCCTGGTGATATTATTGTTCAGGAACCACACATTGAGAATCGCTGTTCTAAGCCACCAAGATTTGGGGGCACAATTTTTACCACAGCATAACTTAGCCTATGTTGACTGGTATAAAGCAGAATAAACAAGTTCTGTATAGATACAGGGAAAGAACAACTCAGGCGGAAAGTACTTCAGAGCTTTGGAATCAGACATATTGGAGTTAAAACCCACCCCCTCTCCTCTTGTCATGCATTGTGCCAAGATTCATGAAGGTGAGTTAGAGTTTCTGCTCTCAAAATTTATGCCCTTTGGAATATTATCTAGATTTTAAAAGGGGGGGTTCCCTAGTCACTTCCATTACCTAACACAGTGACACTTAAGATTCCTCCAAGTGCCATTACACTGAACCAAGATGGGCCGATTTAAGTATTTCTCTCAGAAATTTAACATTTGGTTAAAGATATAGTAGTTAAGTTAGTTATTTCCTCATTCAGTTTACTTAATTGTTGTTGTTAAACTAACCAAAGAGGCTGAGGAAAAAAGAAGGATTAGATACCAGGAGAACTTTGCTCCCACATCAGATAGAACATGCTCCTGGTTTTGGTGTTTGCAGACATTGATAGAGGCTGTCACTCCAACCCTCTGGAGAGTAGAACAAGGAGACCAATATCTCCTATGATCTCACAGCGGCTGACTTGGACCTGGCTGTCACCTCATGATTGTCCCTCATCCTGTTCCTTCTCTCTGTTTATTATCTTCTCAGCCCCCCAGCACCCCTACACCTCACCACTCCATCCCCAGTCCTAGTGCCCACTCTCTGAGGGCTGGCTCTGACATAACTAATTTTGTGGTGCATTAGATCACATAGGCTACACCTTCTGACTCTCAGTTACTGTGCCTTGTCACAGACCTCAGCATGTAGTGAACTCTCATTAACTATTGGATGGGTGGTTGGATGGATAGATGGATGGTAGAATAGTATGGTTATTAAATTTATGAGTTTTGGAATCAGGCGGAATTGCTCTGGAATCCAGCACCATCACTTACTACCTCAGTGATCATGGGCAGATGATTAATTTTCCATACCACAGTTTTCTCATCTGAAAAATATTACCTACATCATGGAGGAGAATATCCAGAAATATTCACTTTTCAAAAATCATTATAGGAGTTAGTGTATTGGATCCTGAAGGACACCCATTCAAGACTGTTTCGACAGTGATGGAGGAGGTGGGGGTATGTTCAGGAGTAGAGGGAAGAGAAAAAGTATAAAAGATCACTTAGAATTTAAGGATGGGTGAAATGATTCTTAACATTCAGAAGACCCACACTGATATAAGTGGATGAAACAATCAGCTTCAGGGACCTACATGGACATCCAGAAGTGATATGGAGAGGGGAAAAGGGAAAGGCATATCCCACTTTCTCCTTCTATAACCTTGAGAAAGTGAGTTTGGAAATGGTTTTAATTCCCATCTGTTGACACTATAACATTGGAAGCCATTACAAATCAATTAACCCTAAAGGCTCTGGTACTAAGTTACTTGTAATCCCTCTTCCTATGGAGTGAATAGAAAGAAGTTGCTGCCTTTAAGAGTCTGTGTCCATGCAGGAAAACAGAAATCCAAGCAGGAAATTCAAAAAGAAAAGATGTAACATGAGGAACTAGTTACAAAGTGTTGCCAAGCCTGAGAAAACAAAGAGCAAAAGGTGTGACAGCCTGGAGATGAGTAACTGCAGGAAGCAGCAACCATCCTAGGGTAGGAGGAAGAGGGGGAGGAGATGGTGCTGGCAGAGCCCAGAGTGCACTCACACCAGTGCTCCTGTGATGCCGCCTGGTCAGGGCTGGAACTGCCCAAGAGAGCTGGCCCCAGTCAGTGCCCAAAATGTGGAGAAGGGCTGCTGCTGGTGGATGCACCAGAGAGGGTCCCCTTTTAAAGCTATGATCACCAACAAGGGGGTGCTGTGGCTGATGCTAGGATCATCCTAAAGGGAACCAGCCCCATCCAGAGACACTGCCAAAAGCAGAAAAAGAAGCCAGTAGGAGGCCTTTCTGTCTCTGACAGTACCTCCTTATTGGCAAAATTGAACAAGGAACCAGATGGCAGGGGAGTTCAGGAAAGGTAATTTACACAGGCTCCCAGCCTCAGCATTACATAAAAAAAAGGTACAAGTCTATTACCTCTACTGAAGAAATGAAAGTAAGCAGGGAGAGAGGAGATGATGATGATGATGACAATGAAGACAGTGGTGATGATGACAACAGTTAAAATAGAAATACAGCAATGCAACAAAAACGGGCATTTATGGCCAGGCACTGTCCTAAGCACTCTGCGTAAGTTTACTCAGGAGGGAGAAGTAAGGAAGAAGAAAGCAATCAGAGGGAAAGAGGGTGAAGAAGCAGCAGCCCCTCTACTCTGAGACTGAGCATTTCATCCCTTAGAATCTTGTGTCCTTGCCCCCCTCAGATCCCCCTTGACCTTACACAGGTGCGCGCGCGCACACCCACACACCCACACACCCACACCCCCACACACCCCCCACACTCCCCAGCAGGAAGAATCCGGAATCCTGAACAGGCACTGGATGGCAGCTGGGAGCTAGCCGTGGTGCTGAGAACTCTTTATCGCATTACCTTATTCAATTTTCACAAAAATCATATGTCGGAAAGAGAAACAGGACCAGAGAGTTGCTCACAGCCAGTAAATAGCTCACAGACGGCAAAATTTAGTTCTGTCTGATTTCAGAGCCCATGTTCCTTCAAAATTAAGTGGAAAAAGTAAAAGCTGTTCTCACTCAGATGTCCAAAACGAACACTCAGACCTGCTCCCTCAGAATTTCCAGAGGCTCTGGCTACGGGAATGTCTTTCAACTGGGAATCTACTGAGGGAGTGGGGATGCTCTGGCCTAGGGCTAGCCACTCTGGCCTAAAGGGGATTTGCTTTGAGAAAGGGGTTTTGAAGTTGACAATGAAAGTCATTTCCCTTCTAATAGAGCCTAAATAGCAAATCTTGAAAGCCCAGTCAAGTAAAGAATAGTTTAAAGGAAAGAAGGAAAAATTCAAAGTGCTGTCACAAACTGCCAGCCCCAAAAAGGGGACATCATAATTCAAGCATAGTGAACTATCTAAACCGAATAGAAACCATAAGAGACTCTTCACACTAGGGGACAAAGGGAGGGCCACTGGAGGGGAGAGGAGTCGGGGGATGGGGTAACTGGGTGACAGGCATTAAGGAGGGTATATAATGTGCTGAGCACTGGGTGTCACACGCAACTGATGAATCACTACACTATCTCTGAAACTGATCATACAGTATTTTTTTAATTTATTTTTTATTTTCAGCATAACAGTATTCATTATTTTTGCACCACACCCAGTGCTCCATGCAATCCATGCCCTCTCTAATACCCACCACCTGGTACCCCGACCTCCCACCCCCCGCCCCTTCAAAACCCTCAGATTGTTTTTCAGAGTCCATAGTCTCTCATGGTTCACCTCCCCTTCCAATTTCCCCCAAATACAGTATATGTTAATTAGATTAAGTTAAACTAAGTTTTAATAATTAATTAATTAAATGGAATAGAAAGGGCCAATAGCCCCCCCCAGCTTTATTTAGGTATCATTGACATGCAGCCCTGTCAGTTGAAGGCGTACATGTGCTACTTTGATGCATGTATAAATTATGAAATGAGGATCACGATAAGGTTGGTTAACACCTCCAATCCCTCACAGAAATACTGTTGTGCGTCTGGTGACAACATTTAAGATTTCCTCTCTTAACTTCCAAGTATGCAGTACAGTCCTATTGATCATACTCACCCTGCTGTACTCTGGATCCCCAGAACTTACTCATCCTTTAGCTGAAGTTTGTACCCTTTAACCCACAGCTCAATCCCCACTGTCGACTCTCTGTATGAATTTGGCTTTTGCAGACTGCACGTGTAAGTGGCATCCTACAGCATTTGTCTTTCTCTGTCTGACATAGTTCATTTGCATAAGGCCTCCAGGTGCATCCGTGCTGCTGTAAATGGCAGGATTCCCCTTTTTTGTGGCTGAATAATACTCCATCGTGTACATGCCACAGGTTCTTTACCCATTCGTCCATCACTGGACACTGGGTTGTTTCCAGGTCTCGATTCTGTGAGTAATGCAACAGCGAACACGGGACTGCAGATGCCTCTTTGGGACAGTGATTTCATTTCCTTTGGAAATATTCCCAGATGTGAGGTTACTGAATCACATGGTGGTTCCATTTTTAATATTTTGAGGAACCCTGATACTGTTTTTCCATATTTACATTTTCCGATTTACATTTTCGCCAACGGTGCACCAGAGCTTCCTTTTCTCCACACCACTTATTACTTGTCTTTTTTGATAATACCCGTCCTAACAGGTGTGTGGTGATACATCTCCCTGTGGTTTTGATTTACATTTCCCCGATGATTCGTGATGCTGAGCACCTTTTCTAGTACCTGTTGGCCATCCTTATATCCTCTTAGGAAAAATAGCTCTTCAAACTACTTATCCATTTTTAAATTGGATTGTTTCATTTTCTTGCTGTTGAGTTGTATGAGTTCCTTATATATTTGATAAGCAGTTACTACCCAACAGACATTTTCTACAAGAAGCCTCAGGTGATAATGTTTATCTGTGTATGGGTGAGTCCATCGAGACAGAAGCAACCTAAGCTGTGGCCGGTCAAGGTTATGCTTGCATGAGTGGGTTTATTGTCCTTTTCCAGGAGATTTTTCTGATGATGGAAAAGGATAAAAGCATCCACCAGTGCTTAAGGCAGGAAGGAAAGGGGACCACTCTCTTTGTTTCTTATCACTATTCATTTCTATCACCAGAACAAGTTATGGCATAGTTAGCAGCTTCAAACAACACACAGTTTCTGTGCATCACATGTCCCACCGTGGCTCAGGGTACTGTGGTTAAGGGTCACGAGGCTGCAACAAGGCATCACCAGAGCTGGGTTCCCATCTAAAACTAGAGGTCCTCTTCCAAGCCCACTCACATTGTCAACAGCACACAGTTCCTTGCAGTTGTAGGACTCATGGTGTCTTGCTTCTTCAAGGCCACATGCATGTGCACACACACACACACACACACACACACACAGGTTGAAGGAGAAAGAGGGTCTGAGGTGAGTCGGCTGGCAACATGAGACTCCCATAAAACATTGTGATCCCAGGAGAGATGTCTCATCACCTTCCACGTGTGGTTAAAAACAATTGACAGGGCCTGTCCACACAGAAGCAGGTGGAAATCATTCAAGGGTGACAACACCCAGAGGAGAGGCTCCCAGGAACACCCTACAGTCTGTCAACCAAAACCTCTGAGGCTGCTGAACACCACAGTGACGCCATGTGGCTAAGAACCTCTCATGCCTTCCTACTCTCTCTCCCTGTCTGGTACCTGTACTACGATGACTCCTTGCTCACCTCGCCCTCCTGTCAGACCACGCCGCAGCTCCTGCTCACCCTCACAGGGACCCATTTGCCTGGAAACACCAACAGCAGCCTCTGCTGCTCAGTCAGGGCTCTCCCGACAGGTCCAGGACAGGAAGGAAGGTCCCTGAGGGCCTCCCACAAGTCAGCAGAGCCACACCGCAAGTCCCACACCTGTGCCCACTGTGGGAACAGAGAGGAGGGAATTAGCAGGTGATGAGAAGAAGCACAGGTGTGTTTAAACCTTCTCCCTACATAATCTCTTATTGACCAAGAAACATCACAGGGAGGTGTCTGGGAGGAATTAACACTAATCCCCTTCCAAATCTTGGGCGGCTTTGCTCACCAGCCCCTCCTCGCCTGGACAACCACGAGAGTGGGTTAGTCACAGAGGATGCTGGGTAATCAATTAGGATGTTAACACACCACCTTCAGAAATGCATTAGCTCTGGTCCCACCAGCACATTCTTAAATAAATCACAATAAAAGTGAGATTTGGAGCATTGCAAATGAATTAAAAGACGAAGATGAAAGCAGAGGGAAACACAGGCATGGCATGGGGTTTCATTTAAATAGGAAATGAGAAGACAGGACATAAAAGGTAAGAAAAATAAAAGGAAAGAAGAGGAAAGGAAAAGAAGGGCTGGATATTTTTTGTTTTTTAAAACTTAATCGTGCGGCTGTAAAGTGGGCCAGATGAGCCCGAGTGAGTGGTCAGGCCTGCTCAAAGGGGAGATTCACAGAAATAAAAGTGTAACCAGAGCCAAGTGGTCTGAAGTCAAAGTCCTACTGATTGGGAGACGTCCAGCCCTTGTCTCTGGGGTTCTCCATACTGCTTATCACACAGCCTGATAAGGAGGAGGTGTTCTGGAAATGTTTGTTAAATGGATCCCTCTTTTGTTTCCTACACCAGCCACATCATTCCCCTCCAGGGTTCCGGTCACCCCACCTTCATTCACGCTTCCATCAGCTCGTCCACTCATCAGCTATTTATGGAGCACTGTCCAACACCTGTGCCAGGCACTCTGATAATAAATGGCATTCTCACAGTGAGTCAGAGGACATGGTTGCTTTCCCCACACACTCCTGCTCTTGGGCAGAAATCCTTAAAGCTAGAAGACAGTATAAATAAAAAGTAGAAGTTAGCACTTAACCCCAGTTTCATGGGATATAGGAACCTTCCGGAGCTAGTTACATCCAGCTTAAAATTAGCAGGTGACAGCAGGCAAGAGAGCTTGGGACAGGGGTATCCCAGGCAGAGAGAAGAATGGGCTCCAAGCCCCAGTGTCAGTGTAGCATGTCAGAGGAAACTGACCTAGTTCAGAAGGACAGTGGTGGGACCAGGTCCAAGTTGCCATGTACAAAAATCCAGGAACATCTGAGATACAAGCCGGGAGGATTAGCAGGGTCAGAAAGTATTTGATATTCTGTTTCTGAGACCACGGAGAACACCTAGAGGGCTTTAGGCAGGAAAAATGGCATAATTTGACTTGTGTTCAGTATAAAAACTAGACTAACGGAGGTGAAATAGAAGGTAGTAAAACTAGTTAGGAGGTGGGAGAGAATGGGTCAGAAGAGATACAGGCGATTTGAATGTGAGAGATAGTAGAAGTGATGCGCAGTGAAGAGATCTGGGGGGGAAACTAACAGAACTGAGTGGCCTGTTGGACATGGGCAAATAGTGGGGAATGACTTTCCTCCTGGAATCAACATAGCCCAGCTAGGCAGGTGGACAATGGTGCCATTTACTGAGTAGGAAGGCATTTGGAGAGAGGACGAATGATGGGTTGGAGTGTAGAGGAGTCCATGGGATGTCCGAGCAGAGCAATGTCCAGTAGGTCTCCCGGGAGAAGTCTGGGCTGGCAGCGGGAGCGTATTGGTCCCAATCAAGGCCATGAGACCCTATGAGATTACCCAGGGAGACGTGGGTCCTGCAGCCCTGCCCTGCCCTACTCATTCTTCGTCCCCTGCCAGACCCTTGGCTGGAAGAATGTGCATAGCTGAGTGGCCCTAAGACGGACTTTGTGGCAGCTCTTTTTTGGAGGGAGGGGAGGCAGCTTCCTTAGCATCAGGTTTGGGCAGCAGAAACGCTCTCTTCTTGTTTCCACAGCGATTCTTCGAGCCAGCAGTTCATATTTGGGAAGCTGGCTATTTCGGTACTGCTTCTGTTTGCTATAACCACTTCCCTCCAGCTTCCCTTCGTGTTTAGTCAAAAATCTTCCTCAAAATATCAGCCTATCTCAGTTTGTGTTAAAGGGAGGGAGGAAAAGAGAGTTTTGTCAAGCTTGGGCTCAACTGTTGAAAGGGAAGCTTGCGGCCCTTGGAGGCTTGGCACACTCTCCCAGGAGGACCCTCCAGAAAGAGACCAAAATGGGAGGTGAAACCCTGGGGATCTGTACATCTGTGCCCTCCAACATGCAGACAGTCTTCCAACCTGGTTCTGTGCAACACAGAAAAGTGCTGTGAAAAGAAAAAGGACATGGGAGTCCAACAGAAATGGCTTTGACCCCTGAGGTGGCCACTTAAAGAGCTGAGACACTTTGAGGGAACCTCTGTGTTCTTGGGGTAAATAATAATAATAATAATATCCAGCCTGCATGTTTGTTGTTGGAATGATGTCTGTTAAAGCCAAGGTGTAGAGTGAGGACACAGTTATCAGTAACTGATGCCATCATCAGCCCTGTCGGCAGCCATAAATAGTGAAAACAGTGGAGGATCAGAATTCAGAAGTCAAGGATGAGACTCAAGGGGCTGAATGAAGAGAACTAAAAGCCAGAATTGGGTCAACATTGAGGGTGGGCCCAAAGCCAGGCCATAGATTCAAACCCAATGACTGATCCGAATCAGGAGGCCTATAGGAAGCAGAAGCGCAGAACAGAGAGGAGATAAGATTCTCCAGCTTTCAAAAAAAGTCATCTCGAGACCAAGTTATGCCCCAGTCTTTGCATTCTCCAAGTCATGTCCCAGACTTTGCATTCCTGCGGGGATGGAAACCTGCGTGTCAGCTCCATCTCCCCGTGATCTGAGGTTGGTCCAGCAGGCAGAGGGAGGAGGTAACTGGAACATAGGTGAGGATTCTGGTGTTCTTCCTGGGATGTTGAAGTTCTCTGCTGATCATTGACCTTGAGCACCTACAGCTCACCCCTGGTTCTGGGTGCAACCCATAAGCTCCATCTACCTTCTCTAACTATTCTTTTCCTCAAACCCCAAGAAACCGAGCAGTATAAGACCTCAGCTGCATCCTGCCCTGGGCAAGCCTTTCAGAGCCTGTGCTCTCCAGCCTCGTTTCCTCCCCTTTATCATTGTCTCCATGCCTCTCCCGACCTCCCACGGGAGGAGGTAGACAGATAACAGTCACTTCCTAGGAATTACAGCTGTAGAGATGACAAGAGGGCTGGGAAGGAAGTACATCTGGCATGGATTCACCTTTTTTTTCTAGATACTTAAAATGCCAGAACTGAAAGGGCTCATTAAATCACAAAATCCAGGGGGTGGTAAACTCAAAATGTCTTCACCTCAATCCTGTGCTCCATTGTCCCGAGGCCTCTGCCACCAGCATACAGCATCCTCCTGGGGGACCTATGCTGTCAAAAGAGAATGAGGTTCAAGACTTGTATTCAGTGGCTGGCGGATGAAAAGTCATGTCCCCGCTCCTGGACTCGAGAGAGGAACCAAGTAGCCCCAGGAGCTGTCAGCATCTCTATCATTAGCATGAGAAGTCAGCTGAGATCAAAGGCGAACTGCAAAGGAGAGGAGAGCTGGGAGAGGAGGGGGGATTGGAGCTGTGGCCTCACGTCCATTGTGAGCCCCTAAATGAAACAGACCCTGAAACCTGCTCTACTTCTGGATCAGTTCCAGAAAGCCAGCTTGTGTCGGATTTTTATCACTCCAGAACGTCAGTGTTCCTTCCTGATTTACTACTTAATGATTCCTACTCTTCTCTTCCCACTTTGGATCAACAAGAGCCCCAGACAAGGAAGGCCAGGTCACCACTCCCCTTGCTCCCTGTGACTGGAGGGCCGACTACCCTCTGACCCTCGATAAATTACTTAACGTCTACATCTTGGTTCTTTGCAGTAATATGGGACCAGAACAGATGGATGACTGTCATGGGCTCAGGCCAGCACACAAGGGCTTGGCATACGTCAGTAGTTGTTAACATAAATAGGAAGAAATAGGATTAGTATTAGTATTGTTACCCTGTTACTCTGATTCTGGGCAAATTCTTAGTTTGCTTCCTTATTCCGTGGCCTGGGGGAGGATTAGTTAACTCGGTATGGAATATTCCCTAAGTCTGGGGAACATCCCAGGATCTAAGAAGTGTCCGGAAGGGAGACCTAGCCAAGCATCAGGTTCAGTGGAGTGTGGTGTTATCTGGTTAACAAGGGGTGATGACCAGACTTATGTCTCTTATCAGAGGAACTGGGAAAGAAAATAGATGAACAAGCAAGTCAAAGCAAAGCCCTTACTGCTCATGGTTAGCTAACCCAGGCAAGCTGAAGTCAACCAGGGCATCCAGAGATGAACAGCTGAGTCACGATTCACGTAGAACAGAAAGGGAGCAGGACAGGAGGATCCAAAAGTTCTGAGGAGATTGTCAGCTCGACCTTGGTGAACTGGACTGCTTTCTTTAGATACCATCATTACCAGGGGAGATGCCATATTCTCTGCTCCCCCATACTGATCACTAGTTGTGTAGGTCACAGGGATGGGGTGCAGAAGGGCTGGATTAAGAATCAGAGATTCAAATTAAAACCACATTGAGATATCACCTTACACCAGTTAGAATGGCCAAAATTAACAAAACAGGAAACAACATGTGTTGGAGAGGATGTGGAGAAAGGGGAACCCTCTTACACTGTTGGTGGGAATGCAAGTTGGTGCAGCCTCTTTGGAGAACAGTGTGGAGATTCCTCAAGAAATTAAAAATAGAACTTCCCTATGACCCTGCAATTGCACTCCTGGGTATTTACCCCAAAGATACAGATGTCATGAAAAGAAGGGCCATCTGTACCCCAATGTTTATAGCAGCAATGGCCACAGTCGCCAAACTGTGGAAAGAACCAAGATGCCCTTCAACGGACGAATGGATAAGGAAGATGTGGTCCATATACACTATGGAGTATTATGCTTCCATCAGAAAGGATGAATACCCAACTTTTGTAGCAACATGGACGGGACTGGAAGAGATTATGCTGAGTAAAATAAGTCAAGCAGAGAGAGTCAATTATCATATGGTTTCACTTATTTGTGGAGCATAACAAATAGCATGGAGGACATGGGGAGTTAGAGAGGAGAAGGGAGTTGGGGGAAATTGGAAGGGAAGGTGAACCATGAGAGACTATGGACTCTGAAAAACAATCTGAGGGTTTTGAAGGGGCGGGGGGCTGGGAGGTTGGGGTACCGGGTGGTGGGTATTATGGAGGGCACGGATTGCATGGAGCACTGGGTGTGGTGAAAAAATAATGAATACTGTTTTTCTGAAAATAAATATATTAATTTATTTTAAAATAAGAAAGAATCAGAGTCCAAGGAGACAAGAGTTCCTGAGGATTCAGTGTCCATTACTGCAAAGCCCCTAGGGGGTTATATGAGTCTGTGAACCCTGAAACAGAATAGGGGGCAGTCATCTCTGATATTTATTTTGTGCAATGGTGTACCTCAAACCTTCCTGAAATCTTCTGAAGAGAAAGCAGTCACTTGCCTGCCTGGTTCCTCTCTGATCAGTCCCCTCCTTCTGCTACCAAATCATGTCAGGGGGACAGAATGGTTCTCCAGGGAAACCAAGGGCTAGCACTTCCTTCCCACATGACACAATTTGTCTCTGATCATCTGTTTGTCATATGTGACTTGCCCTCTTCCTAGCGGCAGTGACAAAAGCTCCTCTTAGGATATGGTTGCCAGGCCTGCTCCAGCCCAGCCAGCCTCACGATTAACTTGTCTTGTCCACCCTGCCATGGGGATGCACCAGGTGTCAGAGCCTCGAGCAGCTGAAACACCTGAGGGAATTAAGATGGGCCACCTGCGTCACTTCCCTTCTGGGGTACCACAAACAGCATGTTAAGGAACATGCCTGAAGGTGCTGTGGACAGATCCGGGTACCAGGAGGATGGGGACCTGCTTTTGAACCTAAGGCCGCAGGACACATGTTTGTAAGACATTTTACACCTTCCAAAACACTTTCTCACATGTGAAGCAGGCCACAGGGAGGTGATTATTTCTCTGTTCCCAGAGTCCGTTGCCATGCTGCAAAGAAACTCCTCAGCTCGGAGTCGGGAGCACCCGTTTAAGTGAGGTCTCGGCTACGAACCAATTTGTGACTCTGCGCGAAGTCCCCCCAGCTGTTTCTACCCTCAGTTTTCTCAGCTCCGAAATCAAAGCCATAAAACCAATGTTAAGAGGCCTCGATCCAATGAACTTAATTTTAAAATGCCTTATAAATTTTAAAATACCGTCCGCATTGATCCGTGATAGGGATTCTATTACGAAACGGGGGCTCGAGCAGAAGTGATAAGTGCAGCTAAGGCAGGGAGGGCAGTGGGCACCCTGGGGCCAGACTCCCCGGGTTCCCATCTCCGCTCCTCCTCCTCCTCCTCCTCGCTCAGTGGCCTGGGGTAAGTTGCTTGGCTTCCTTGTGGATCCGTGATTGCATCTTTAAAATGGAAAGTAATAAAAGCTACTTTGAAATGTATTTGGAGGATTAAGTCAGTGCAGGCAAAGCACGGCACCGAGGCTAGAGCGTGCCTGAATGCTATGAATAGTTGGCATCAGCATCGTCAACTTCCAGTTACTACACTTCGGAAGAAGAATCCAGAACCGGTGACTGCAGGCCCAGGGCTGCAGAAGTCCCCCATCAACGGGATGGCGCTAACGACCCTGCCCTCAGGCCACAGGTGGTTAGAGCCCAGGGCACCCGCGACCACACTCTTCTTTTCTTTTATTACAGACAAGAGAACTGGGGCACTCACAGGGAACTGACTCCCCCCCCCCCCTCGGGCAAGAGGTGGGAGTTAGGGAAAGAGCTCAGACTTCAACCCACGTCGTTGGGCTCTCACTCCAGTGCTTCTTCCACCATCCTGCTAACCCAGAGACTCCCAGCCCTTAGAGCTGCAGAGACTGAGAGAGAGAGATCACCTAGTTCATGCCATTCCTCACAAAGAGAGGCGGTCATGACACAGACAAGGACAAGCACATCCCTACTCCGGGGTTCTCCTAACCCACCTCAACACCCCCCCCACCCCCCACCCCCCTGGCGATGTCCCACTGAACACCACTACTGAAGGAAAAAATCCAAAAATTCCCAACAAAAAAGAGAAACTGCCTTCAGAGAAATGAAAATGAGAGAGAGAACTCACTTATCAACCGACACGAGGCATGCCAGAAAACAAAAGAATGGCCTCTTTAACGCTCTGGAGGAAAAAAAACAAAAAAACAAACAAAAAAAAAACCGCCAGGCTAGAATTCTACTCAGAAAAACTGTCCTTCAAAAATAAAGGTAAAATAAAGACGTGGCCAGACAAGCACATACTGAGAAAATGTGTGACCAGCAGGCTTACACCACCAGAAATGGGGCTTCCCAGAATGAAGGAAAATTATTCCAGATGGATGCATGCAAGTTCAAGAAGGAATGAACAGCATCAGAGAGCATAAATATAGGGGACACTTTAAGAAATATACTCATGTGTGGTGCATAAACAATGAACTCTGGAACACTGAAAAGAAATTTAAAAAATTAAAAATTTTTTAAAAAAAGGAAATATACCTATGGTCTAAAGCAACAATAACAATGCCTTGTAAAAAGCACCATATACATTGAGGGAAATGTAACAGCAAAAAGACAGGAAAGAACCTAAGCGGAGTCCAACTACGGTAAAGATATAGCAGTGTTCTAGATGTGATAAAAATATTAATCTCAGCAAGGCTGTAATAAGTTTGGAATGCACTTTGTAATTTCTGGGATAACCACAAAAAAAGGATATTGAAAGAACAAAAAACAATGAGAGGAAATGAAACAGACTAAGGAAAATATGTACATGATAAATAGCAAAAGTAGTCGACAGGGAGCAATAAAGCAAAGAGCAGAAAGGACACATAAAAACCAGCAAGATGATAAATTTGATAAACTTAACCTCAATTATATCAGTAGCGGTATTAAATTAAAATGAATAAATACTCCAACTAAAAGGTTGTCAGACTGGAGGGAAAAAAATAAGGATTGTTTATGTACTGATTACAAGAAATACATTTATTTTATTTTATTTTACTTTATTTTATTTTATTTTATTTTATTTTAATTTTTTAAGTAGCCTCTAAGCCCAGTGTGGGGCTTGAACTCATAACTCTGAGCTTAAGAGTTGGATGATCTACTGACTAAGCCAGCCAGGCTACCAAAGAAACACATTTTAAACATAAAGGACAGGTCACAAGTAAAAGGATAGAAAATAAATGCCACATAATATGCAAACACTAATCAAGGGAAAGCAGGTGTGGCCATATTAATATGAGAGAATGCCAACTTTAAAGAAAGAGTTACAATGAGTGAAAAAGAGGAATATATAATAACAAAAGAGTAAATGTAATTGGAATATATAACTATGCTCAAGTTGAAAATACTTAATAAGGGGCACACGGGTGGCTCAGTTGGTTAAGTATCTGATTCTTGATTCTGGCTCAGGTTGTTGTCTCAGGATTTTGAGATTGAGTCCCAAATCTGGCTCTGTGCTGGGTGTGGAGCCCCCTTCACATTCTCTTTTTCCTTCTCCCTCTGTCCCTCCCCCCACCGAAACAAATTCCTAATAATATACCTTTAACATATATAAACTTTAGGTAGGCAGAACCAATAAGACAGAAAGAGACAAAATCACAATAAGGGTTGGAAACTGTAACGCACATATCCAGTAAATCACGGAATAACCAGAAAACATTAGAGGCGCTATAGAAGATTGGCACAATATGGCCAAATCTGACCAGTCTGACCAAACTGAAAATGTCCAGCCACCCCAAATACCTATCTATTGCAAGTGCACATGCACCATTCACCAAAACAGACTACACCCCGGGCTACGAATCAGATCTCAAAAAATTTCCAAGGAAGGCAATAACTTAATGTGTATACTCCAGTGACTGTAGAATTAAATTAAAATTCAATGACAGAAAGATAAAGAAAATCTCCCAATGATTGAAAATTAGATAACACATTTCAAATAGCCTATGCACAAAATGGAAATCAGAATGGAATTTAGGAGATAGTTTCATCTGAATACAAAATATCTCAAACACTAAATATATGTATTTGTGAGATGAAGCTAAAGCAGAACCTGGAGGGAAAGTGTGTATTTATGTGCATATATTAGGAAAAGAAGAAAAGTTGAAAATCAATTATCTAAGCTTCCCACTCAGTAAACTTGGGAAAAAATAAAAACACCAAATTAAGCCCAAAGAAAGTTAAAGGGAACAAAAATGAAGCAGAAAAAAAAAGCTATGAGAGAGTATAAAATATAAGACATAAAATAGAGAAAGTAACAAAGCCAAAAGTTCATTCCTGAAAAGATCAATAAAATAAAAATGTAGCAAGAAAAAGAAATAAGACAAAAATCAAACATGAATTACACATATCAGGAATAAAAATGTACATTATTATAGAATTTAGAAGGTAGAATATTATAGAATTTAAAGGTAGGAGTATACTATGGACAACTTTAGGCCAATAAATTTTTTAAACATGAAATGGACAAATACCTTGAAAACCACAGTCTACAAAAACTTTTACTAGAAGAAATAGAAAATGTGAGCAATCCTATAGCTAAATGGCTTCACTGGTAGATGCTATCAGACATTTGGGGAATAAATACAAGTGTTTTAAAAGCTCTTTCAGAAAATAGAAAAACAGAGGACACTCCCTACCTTCCATTATGAATTCAGTGTACTCTTGTCCTAAAACCTGACAATAAGATTGTAAGAAACAAAAATTAAGGTCAATATCCTCCATGAACACAGAAGAAACAATCCAAAATAAAGTATTATCAATTCTAATTCAGTGGCTATTTTGACTTATTCCAGGAATGTATTGAAGAAATAAAGATTATAAGAAACATTATTTTTAAAATTTCATGTCAATCTCTCTTGTGAAGATAGAAATAAAAATCATAAAGAGGAAGAAAGAGGAGGAGGAAATGGAGAGGGAGGAGAAAATCATGTAGTACAATTTATTCCAGGAAAGAAAGTTGATTTTACATTAAAACACCAGTCCTATAATTCATCATAAACAGAAGAAAGACAAAAATTATATGATTATCCCAAAAGATGAAGAAAAAGCATTTGATAAAATTCAATGCCCATTCATGATCTTAAAATAAAGAAAAACTCAGTAACTAAACATTGAAAATGTTTTTTAATCTGATAAAGGGTGTCTTCAACAAATAACTATCACTAACATTTTTAATGTTTAAATGTGACATTGGGAACAAGACAAAAATTTCTACTATGAAGACTTTTATTATTCAATTTTATTGCTATCAGACACTTGGGGAATGTCTGATAGCAATAAAAGACTCAAAAGTCTTTGAGCAATAGGACAAAAAAATAGAATAAATGGTATAAAAATTGGGGGAAAAGGACTAAAACTATCTTTATTCACAGAAAATGATTCATAAAATTGTGTCAGTAGAAAATCCAAAGGATCCAACAAGAAATTATTAGAATTAATAAGTGAATTTGATAAAATCAATGAATACAATGTAAGTATATGAAAATTGGGTGTATTTCTATATTCCACAGCAAAAAAAATATAAAATTTTAAAAACTGAAAACATTTACAACAACATCAAAAATATCAAATCCTGGAAGTGCAACACTTCCATCCTGAAAAACAAAATAAAACAAAACATTGCCGAGAGAAATTAGTGTATTTAAATAAATAGGTAGTCCATATTTATAATTTAGAAGACTCACTATACTATAGTAAAGTGTTTCACTTTACTATAGTAAAGATGTCAGTTTCCCTAGAGCTGATCTGTAGATTAATGTGAAATAATCCCCATTAAACTACCAGAAGGGATACGTGAATGACTGTGTGTGTGTGTGTGTGTGTAAATTGACCACCTAATTCTAAAAATTATATGAAAGTGGAAAGAATACAGATTAGTCAAGAAAGTCTTGGAAGATCAAATTTGGAGGACTTCAACTATCACATTTCTATATTTACGATTAAGTTACTGTAACTATGACTCTGTGGTATTGGTCCAGTGATGGGTAAATAGAACAGTGGAAGACAACAGAAATTCAGAAATAAATCCTCATATACATTGTACTTAATTTATGGTGTGAGCTCCAATGCAACTCAATGGGGGAATAATGTTTTTTTTTTTTTAATACATGATTCTGAAGCAACTATATATTCATATTTTTTAAAAAAGGAAATTGATGTCTATCCCACATCAAAAGTTCATTTGAGGTGATCAAATTCCTAAGCATAAAAGGTAAAAATATAAAAGTTTCTGATGAAAATGTGGAATTCTTTTATGAACTTGGGAAATGTTAAATTTCCTTAAACAAGACACATAAAAACCTAATCATAAATGAAAAAAAGATAATTTTTACTTCCTAAAAATTAACAACCACTTTTTCATCAAAAGAAATGATCAAGAAAGCAAAAAGTCAATTACCATATGGTTTCACTTACTTGTGGAACATAAGGAATGGCATGGAGGACACTAGGAGAAGGAAGGGGAAAATGAAAGGGTGAAATCAGAGGGGGAGACGAACCATGAGAGACTATGGACTCCAAGAAACAAACAAGGTTTTAGAGGGGAGGGAGGCTAGCCCAGTGATGGGTATTAAGGAGGGCACAGATTGCATGGAGCACTGGGTGTTTTATACAGTGAATCATGGAACACAACATCAAAACTAATGATGTATGGTGACTAACATAACATAATAATAATAAAAAAAAAGAAAGCAAATAGGCAAGCCACAGACTTGAAGAAATTCTCAATATATGTATCTGATAAGGACTCATATCCAGAAAATATATTTTTAAAAAACTTCAAACAAGTCAATTTAAAAATGGGCCAAAAACTTGAATAGGCAGTTCACAAATGAGAATATCCAACTGGCCAATAAGCCCATGCAAAGTTATCCAACATTGAGCAAATGCAAATTAAAATCACAGCGGGACAGGGGCTTACCTCTAGAGAACAGCTAAAACTTAAAAGACAATTCCAGATTTTGGCAAGGGTCATAAGGGACCAAGAAATTCCACTGCTATGTATGTACACAGAAGAAACAAGTGCATATGTACACCAAAAGATATGTACATAAATTTTATGGCAGTTTATTCATAATAGCCAAATCCTAGAAATGAGCAAAATGTCAAACAACAGAAAAAGTGATAAAATTTGGTATATTTGGTATGGAATACTGAACAGCAATAAAAAAAAGAACAAACCACCCAAACACACAACAAGAGGAAAGAACCTCACAGGTATTAGGTTGAATAAAAGAATCTCACAGGTATTAGTTTCCATCTTCTGGTTGGATACCATGATAGATACAAGTACATAGTATATGACCCCATTCATAGACATTCAAGAACAGGTCAAATCAATTTATGGTGACAGAAATCAGAAGAGAAGTTACTCTGGGGTGATAGTATTGACCAGGGAAAGGTAGGAAGGAACCTTCTGGAGTGCTGACTGTATTCTCTGTTTTGATCAATATCATAGGTATCTAGTTGTGTACGTGTGTAAATATTCATTGAGTTCCTCATGGTATGTTAGATTTCAATACAAAAGGAAAGTACTGAACTGCCTTTTCGAATCCATTTTCCTGTTGTATTATCTTTTCATTGTCGAATTGTAAGCACATTTTTATTTTATCATTATCATCTTCATTGATTAGCAATATTACATTTTTTCAGATCTATTATTTACTGATCCTGTCCATTGATTTTGTTATGGTATTTTTCATGATACTGTTTTAAGTTATTTTAATTTAAATTTTATTTAGTTAACATACAGTGCAATACTGGTTTCTGGAGTAAAATTCAGTGACTCATCACTTACATACAACACCCAGTCCTCATCAGAAGTGCCCTCTCTAGTACCCATCACCTATCTAGCCCATCCCTCACCTACCTCCCTCCATCAACCCTGAGTTTGTCCTCTATCTTTAAAATCTCTTATGGCTTTTTTCCTTCTCTCCTTTTTTTCTCTTCCTCTTTCCCATATGTTCTTTTTCCTTTCTTAAATTCCACATATGAGTGATATCATACAGTGTATTTGTCTTTCTATGACTGGCTTACTTCACTTAGCATAATACGCTCTAGTTCCATCCATGTTGTTGAAAATGGCAAGATTTCATTTCTTTTATTGGCTGAGTAATATTTCATTGCATATATATACCATATCTCTAGCCATTCATCATTTGATGGACATTTGGGCTCTATCCATAGTGTGGTTACTGTTGATAATGCGACTCTAAACATCCAGAGTGCATGTACCTCCTTCAGACCTGTATTTTTGTATCCTTTGGTAAATACCCAGTAGTGCAATTGCTGGATCAGAGGATAATTCTATTTTTAACTTTTTGAGGAACCTCAAAACTGTTCTCCAGAGTGGTTGCTGCATTCCCATCAACAGTGAATGAGGGTTCCCCTTTCTCCACATCCTCACCAACACCTGTTGTTTCTTGTGTTGTTGATTTTAGCCACTCTGACAGGTGTTGGGCAGTATCTCCTCATGGTTTTGATTTCTACCTCCCTGATGATGAGTGATGTTGACCATCTTACACCATACACACAAATTCAAAATGGATGAAAGACCTAAATATGGAGCAGGAAACCATCAAAATCCTAGAGGAGAACACAGGCAGAAACCTCTTTGATCTCAGCCATAGCAATTTCTCAGTAGACATGTCACCAAAGACAAGGGAAACAAAACAAAAAATGAACTATTGGGACTCCATCAAGATAAAGTTTCTGCACAGTAAAGGAAACAAGCAACAAAACTAAAAGTCAGCCTAGAGGATGGGAGAAGATATTTGCAAATTATATATCTGATAAAGGGTTGGTATCCAAAATCTTAAAGAACTTCTCAAACGTAACACCCCAAAACAAAATAATCCAGTAAAGACATGGGCAGAAGACATGAATAGATAGACCTACAGATGGCTTACAGATATAGCTTTTAAATTTTTATGTAGACAAATATTCCTATCTTTTAAAGTTTCTGGTCCTCTAACTATGGTTAGGAAGTTCTCAAGATCATGTTGTACATGTAGTTCCCCAGATATTTTATAAGACTTTTATTCATTCATACATGTGTATTTAAATATATTCATCTATATTTAAAACTTTAATCAATGTGGAATTTATTATTTTACATTTTGGTGTTTTCTGAGGACCAAATTGTGTCCTCCCCAAAATTTTTATGTTGGAGCTCTAACCCCCAATGTAACATATTTGAAAATTGGGCCTATATAGAGGTCACTAAGTTAAATGTGGTCATAAGAATGGAGCCCTGACATTACAGGATCAGTGCCCTTGTAAGAAAAGACATGACAGACATGATCTGTGTTTCCACCAGAGGACACAGTGAGAAGGTAGTTGTCTACAAGCCAGAAAGAGAATCCCCACCAGAAACCAAACTCTTCCAGAACCTTCATCTTGGAGTTTTTGGCTTCCAGAACCAGGAAGAGATAAATCTGTTGTGTATTCCTGTCTCACGTTGAGGTCTTTTATCCATTTTGAGTTTATCTTTGTGTACAGTTGAGTTTCATTCTTCTACATACAGCTGTCCAGTTTTCCCAGCACCATTTATTGAAGAGACTTTTTTCCACTGTATATTTTTTCCTGTTTTGTCGAAGATTATTTGACTATAGAGTTGAGGGTCCATATCTGGGCTCTCTACTCTGTTCCACTGGTCTATGTGTCTGTTTTTATGCCAGTACCATGTTGTCTTGGTGATCACAGCTTTGTAGTAAAGCTTGAAATCAGGTAACATGATGCCCCGGTTTTATTTTTGTTTTTCAACATTTCCTTAGCGATTAGGGATCTCTTCTGATCCCATACAAATTTTTGGATTATTTGCTCCAGCTGTTTGAAAAATACTGGTGGAATTTGGATCGTAATGGATTAAAAGTATAGATTGCTCTAGGCAGTATAGACATTTTAACAATGTTTATTCTTCCGATCCAAGAGCATGGAATGGTCTTCCATCTTTTTGTGTCTTCTTCAGTTTCTTTCATGAGTGTTCTGTAGTTCCTCGAGTACAGATCCTTTACCTCTTTGGTTAGGTTTATTCCCAGGTATCTTATTGTTCTTGGTGCTATAGTAAATGGAATCGATTCTCTAATTTCCCTTTCTGTATTTTCATTGTTAGTGTATAAGAAAGCTACTGATTTCTGTACATTGACTTTGTATCCTGCCACGTTGCTGAATTGCTGTCTGAGTTCTCATAGTTTGGGGGTGGAGTATTTTGGGTTTTCCATATAAAGAATCATGTCATCTGTGAAGAGAGAGAGTTTGACTTCTTCATTGCCAATTTGGATACATTTATTTCTCTTTGTTGTCTGATTGCTGTTGCTAGGACTTCTAAGACTATGTTGAACAAGAGTGGTGAGAGTGGGCCTCCTTGTCGTGTTCCTGATCTCAAAGGGAAGGCTGCAAACTTTTTTCCATTGAGGATGATATTTGCTGTGGGTCTTTCATAGGAAGATTTTATGAAGTTCAGGAATGTTCCCTCTATCCTTATACTTTGAAGCGTTTTAATCAGGAATGGATGCTGGATTTTGTCAAATGCTTTTTCTGCATCAATTGAGAGGACCATGTGGTTCTTCTCTCTTCTCTTATTAATTTGTTCTATCAGAATCCTAGAGGAGAACATAGGCAGTAACCTCTTCGATATCAGCCACAGCAACTTCTTTCAAGATATGTCTCCAAAGGCAAAGGAAACAAAAGTGAAGATGAACTTTTGGGACTTCATCAAGATGAAAAGCTTCTGCACAGCAAAGGATACAGTCAACAAAACAAAGAGGCAACCCACGGAATGAGAGAAGATATTTGCAAATGACAGTACAGACAAAAGGTTGATATCCAGGATCTATAAAGAACTCCTCAAACTCAACACACACAAAACAGACAATCATATTTAAAAATGGGCAGAAGATATGAACAGACACTTCTCCAATGAAGACATACAAATGGCTATCAGACACATGAAAAAATGTTCATCATCACTAGCCATCAGGGAGATTCAAATTAAAACCACATTGAGATACCACCTTACACCAGTTAGAATGGCCCAAATTAGCAAGACAGGAAACAACATGTGTTGGGGAGGATGTGGAGAAAGGGGAACCCTCTTACACTGTTGGTGGGAATACAAGTTGGTGCAACCACTTTGGAAAACAGTGCGGAGATTCCTTAAGAAATTAAAAATAGAGCTTCTCTATGACCCTGAAATTGCACTCCTGGGTATTTACCCCAAAGATAAAGATGTAGTGAAAAGAAGGGCCATCTGTACCCCAATGTTTAGAGCAGTAATGGCCACAGTCGCCAAACTGTGGAAAGAACCAAGATGCCCTTCAGTGGATGAATGGATAAGGAAGATGTGGTCCACATACACTATGGAGTATTATGCCTCCATCAGAAAGGATGCATACCCAACTTTTGTAGCAACAGGGATGGGACTGGAAGAGATTATGCTGAGTGAAATAAGCCAAGCAGAAAGAGTCAATTATCATATGGTTTCACTTATTTGTGGAGCATAACAAATAGCATGGAGGACAAGGGGAGATGGAGAGGAGAAGGGAGTTGAGGGAACTTGGAAGGGGAGGTGAACCATGAGAGACTATAGACTCTGAAAAACAACCTGAGGGTTTTGAAGGGGCGGGGGGTGGGAGGTTGGGGGAACCAGGTGGTGGGTATTAGAGAAGGCACGGATTGCATGGAGCACTGGATGTGGTGCAAAAACAATGAATACTGTTACGCTGAAAAGAAATTTAAAAAAAAAAATCTCTGTTGTGTAAACCACCCAATCTATGGTGTATCATTATGGCAGCATGAGACCCTAATACAGGGAGATGCATACTTCTCTTCTCCCAGTACATAATGGGTCCCTTTTAAATTACCTTTCTTTATTCTACTGATTGAACTTATCAAATATTTTGGGATTGATGTCTGGATTCTCTATTCTATTCCATTGATAAGTTTACCATCTCCATACAAATTTCAATGCCATATGAAAGAATAAATGCCTGGGAAGAACCATAAAAAGGAAGAAGAACACCATGTACCAAACTGTATTATGGCTCCTCATCAATGTGGGAGTTGCCAGTATAAACTGAGAAGTGTATTTCTATATATTTTTAGTGGAAATGTGAAGGTCATAGCATTTGTAGGAAACAGTGTGTTTTAACATCTATTGAATTTCATAATACATATTTCCTTTCCTCCAGCCATTTTTATTCAGGGTATATGCCTATAGAAATAAAAACGTAGGTACAAGAGGACATGAATTCTAGGGTGTTTATGTCAGTAGTGTTCTAAGTGGCAGTGTACTGGAAATAAAAGAGAGTGTCCATCAATAGAGAAATGGCTGAGTAAATTGTGGAGCATTCACACCATGGAATATTAGGTAGTTCACTACAGAAAATGAATTAAAGCTACCTGAGACCTTGGAAAGCTTCCCAAAAGGTATCACTGAGTGAGAAAAGCAAGAAAATGTAGCATATACTACCCGGCTAAATGACTATATCTCCTACCCCAGAAAGGCGTGGCCAAGTGACAAAGTTCTGTCCAAAGAAGATATATGGGTTGTTGGTAACTACCCTTGAGAAGGAAAAGGATATGCTTGTTCTTTGTTTCCTTTTCTCCCACCATATTTCCTGAAATACAGATGTGATGGCTGGACCACCCTAGATTATAAGGATCAGCTGTGAAGACTGAGTTTATCCCAGAAGTGGCAGGCACAGAGCTAGAAGGATCCAGAAGTAATGGCCTTTAGCAGCGGTCCCCAACTTGGCTGTAGGTTAGAATCACCTAGGAAGAATTTAAAACTCCCAATGTCCCCCCAGATTAGAACCTCTGTGGGCATTTGTATTTTTTTTTAAGATTTTATTTATTTGACAGACGGAGATCACAAGCAGGCAGAGAGTGAGGAGGAAGCAGGCTCCCTCTAAGCAGAGAGCGCAATGTGGGGCTCGATCCCAGGACCCTGGGATCATGACCTGAGCCAAAGGCAGAGGCTTTAACCCACTGAGCCACCCAGGTGCCCCGGCATTTGTATTTTTAATAGTGAGGGTTACCTTGATGGCTAAGGTGAGAATGACTGTTCTAATTACTTTTCAGTATTTCTCCAGCAATGCCCAATAAATGTCAAGAGTCTCTCTGCCCATCCAGGTCCCTCCAAAGGAAATCAGAATTCAGTAGGGTTGGGGCCCAGGAATCTGTTTTGTTTTGTGGTTGGTTTTTGTTTTTACCAAGCACTCCAGGTGATACTTATCCTTAGCCAGGTCTGGGAAACACTGTGTAGATCAGTTTGTCTAGGTCAGCACATCTAAACCAGAGTAAGCATCAGAACCACTTGGAAAGCTTGTGTTTTTTAAATAGTTTTATTGAGGTATGTTTTACATATCATAAAATTCACCTATTTCCAGTGTACAATTCAATGATTTTTAATAACTTTACTGAGTGGCATCATAAGGCACTTTTAGAACCTCTTCATCTCCCTCCACTCGATAAAATCCATCACACCCATTGACAATTAATTCCCATTCCCATCCCCCACCCCCAGGCAACCACTAATATACTTTCTGTCTCTATAATTGCCTTTTCTAGAAATTCTACATAGAAATGGAAGCATGCAATACTGATCCCTTGTGTCTGGCTTCTTTCACTGAGCATGATGTTTTTAGTTCATTTATGACCTAGCACTTGCCAGGAGTTTGTTCCTTTTTTACTGAATGGTATTTGGAGAGTTTGTCGAATCCCAGACTTTGCAGGCACCTGGGTGGCTCAGTTGGTTGAGCATCTGACTTGTGATTTTGGCTCAGGTCATGATCTCATGGTTTATGAGATGGAGCCTTACGTCAGGCTCCATGCTCAGCAGGGAGTCTGCTTGAGAGTCTCTCCCTCTCCCTCTGCCCTCTGTCCCTTTCCACTTGTGCATGCTCTCTCTCTTTCTCTAAAATAAATAAATCTTAAACAAAACAAAACAAAAAAACGGACTTTGTCCTGGGATCTCTCCTGGAGATTCTCATTCAGAGGAATTTGCATTTTTCACCTGTTCCTAGGTAGTGCGGCTGTTACTGGTCCACAGAGTACACTTGAGGAGCACCAGTCCAGAAAATGCCGAATCACACCCACCTACATTAACACACCATTCTGCCAAATACTATTCCCTGCCAAGTGACAAAATCTCATCATGAAAGTGCCCTGGGCATATCGGTTCATCCTGAGAAGGTTTACCATCAGAAGCTGCCTTTTACTTTTACCTTGTCATTTACTGATGAAGGTGTCACTGCACACAGATCCCTGACAAAAGCCCAGAAGCCATTTAGAAAAATAAAGAGAAATCAACACATGGGAACATTACATTTGTCCATCAATGGGGAAAAAATATTTGACTACACTAACAATTCACAGGATAAAAACTGATATCGTATTAACTTATGAAATTGTCAAAGATAGATTTAAATATCAAATGATTAATGTAGATAAAGGCATAGTGAAATAATAGCTGATGGAAGAGTAATTAGGAAAACCATTTTGGGGGGTAATGGCAATGTGTCCATCTCAAGATCTTTGAAATGTTCCCACCCCTTTCTCTTCTTAATTCTAGTTTTTCAAATTAGTCCTAACATAATAGAAACACGTTATCTATACACAATGTTGTCTGAGGCAGTGAATTTTTTCACACTGAAATGTTCAACATGGTAGACAGAGGGGCTGGGGCTATGCATGTTTTAATGCATTCAAGATGGTCAGACCAAGAGCAGTGACCGGTGGAACCCAGATGAGTTCAATTCCAGTTGTGTCACTTGCCAGCTGCACGACTATGGGCAGATCACTTAATATCTCTCAGCCTCAGCTTCTTCATCTATAAAATGTCTATAATAATATTACCTACCCCAAAATACGTGATGATTAATTTTATGTGTCAACTTGATTGGGTCACAAATGCACAGATACTTGGTCACATATTATCCTAGGTGTTTCTGTAAGGGTGTTTTTGGTTGAGTTTAAATTGGGTAAGTTGTCCTTCTAATGCATACCTCATCCAATCAACTGAAGGCATGACTAGAACAAACAAAAAAAAGGCTGACACTTCTCCAGATAAGAGAGAATTCCTCTTACCAGACTGCCTTCAAGCTGAGACATTGAGTTTTTCTTACCTTTTGACTCAACCAAAATATTGGCTCTCCTGGGTCTCCAGCTTGCTGCCTGTGCATCTTGGGGTTTCTCAGCCTACATACGTAATTGTGTGAGCCAATTCCTTATAATAAATCTTTTTTCCTCTCTCTTGTCTGTCTCATCTATCAATTGACCAATCAATCATTTGCTTATTTGTTCTATTTCTCTGGAGAACTCTGACAAATACAAAACAGCAATATGTCCAATAACTTAGAAGCAAATGTTAAAAATATTTTTTAAATTTATTTTAAAAATTAAAAATATAATTATCATGGGGCCCAGCAATCTCACTTCTGGGTATATACCAAGAGCACAGAAAGCAGAGACTCAAATGGGTATTTGTGTGCCCATGTTCACAGCAAGCATTATTCACAATAACCAAAAGGTGGAAGCAACTCAAGTGTCCACTTATCTATGAACTGATCAACAAAATGTGGTCTATTCTTGCAATGGAATACTATTTAGTCTTTCTTAAAAAGGGAATTGTTATACATGCTACAATGTGGATGGACTCTTGAAGACACTATGCTAAGTGAGACGAGCCAGTCCAAAAGGATAGATACTGTATGATTCCACTTTTATGAGTCACCTAGAATTCTCAGAAGGTAGAATGGAGGTTACCAGGGGCTGCATAGAGAGGGAGATGAGGGATTAGTATTTAATGGGTGCAGTTTGAGTCTGGAAGACAGAAAGTCTAGAGATGGAATGATGGTGGTAATGGTCACACAGCAATGTGAATGACCTCTGTGCTACAGAATTGTACCCTTAAAAATGGTTAAAATGATAAATGTTATGTATATTTTACCACAAAGAAATGGGGGAAAAAACTCTGAGAGATTAATGAGTTCATACATGTATAATGGCACATGATAAGCCTGACATAAGTAATAGTGGTTTCACAGATAAAGATCCTACCTATTTTCAAAGTATATTTACATGTGAAAATACTCATGAGAGGTGAAATGAAAATTCAGAATACAAAACCGGGCATTACCAGTATAATTCCAATTTTGCTTGAAATATTTTTTAAGATCTACATGTATCTACCTATGCATAGAAAAGAAAGCATGTAATCTTATGGTTCTTGGTGCTATAGTAAATGGAATCGATTCTCTAATTTCCCTTTCTGTATTGCACTCCTGGGAATTACCCCAAAGATACAGGTGTCGTGAAAAGAAGGGCCATCTGTACCCCAATGTTTATAGCAGCAATGGCCATGGTCGCCAAACTGTGGAAAGAACCAAGATACCCTTCAATGGATGAATGGATAAGGAAGATGTGGTCCATATACACTATGGAGTATTATGCCTCCATCAGAAAGGATGAATACCCAACTTTTGTAGCAACATGGACGGGACTGGAAGAGATTATGCTGAGTGAAATAAGTCAAGCAGAGAGAGTCAATTATCATACGGTTTCACTTATTTGTGGAGCATAACAAAAAGCATGGAGGACATGGGGAGTTAGAGAGAAGAGGGTTGGGGTAAATTGGAAGGGGAGGTGAATCATGAGATACTATGGACTCTGAAAAACAATCTGAGGGGTTTGAAGTGGCGGGGGGGGGTGGGAGGTCAGGGTACAAGGTGGTGGGTATTATAGGGGGCACGGATTGCATGGCGCACTGGGTGTGGTGAAAAAATAATGATACTGTTATGCTGAAAATAAATAAATGAAAAAAAAAGAAAAAAAAAGAAAGCATGTAATCAAGAGCGACAAAATGTTAACTCAGTGAGTTCCAGGTAATGATATTATATGATATGGTATGTTCATGAGTTCTGGGTAATGATATTATATGATATGGTATGTTCATTTGTCTTAACATGTTTCTGCTTTTCCCAGTTCTGAAAAAAAGATGTGTTGTTTTTGTGTGTTTCTTTAAATTTTTTATTTAAATTAATATATAGTGTATTAGTAGTTTCAGGGGTGGAGTTTTGTGATTCATCAGTTGAATACAACACCCAGTACCCATCAAGTGTCCTCCTTCATGCCCTATCATCCAGTTTCCCCATCCCCTATCCACCTCCCCTCCAGCGACCCTCAGTTTGCTTCCTAGAGTTAGAGTCCCTTATGGTTTACCTCCCTCTATTTTTGTGTTTTTTTATTTTTCCCTTCCTTCCCCTATGTTCATCCATTATGTTTCTTAAATTCCACATAACAGTGAAAGCCTGTTGTATTTGTTTTTCTCTGACTGACTTATTTCACTTAGCATAATATCCTCTAATTCCATCCACACCATTGCAAATGGTGAAATTTCATTCTTTTTGATGGCTGAGTAATATTTGTGTGTGTGTGTGTGTGTGTGTGTGTGTGTGTGTGTGTGTGTGTGTGTACACCACATCTTTTTTACCCATTAATCTGTATATGGACATCTGGGCTCTTTCCACAATTTGGTTATTGTGGACATTGCTGCTATAAACATTGGGGTGTTATGTCCATTTGAATCACTATTGATATGTGTCATTTTTTATAAGTTTCACCCCTAACTGATGATTTTAGGTGTTTAATGGGAGTATGTCTACAACCAATAACCTGTTTACACTTCCTCATTAACTAGAGGTGCATTTTTCTTCCAGTAGGCAGCTCACCCTCTCTGTGCACTGCTTATATCCCCCAGGTACTTCATCTGCATGTCCAAGACAGATCAATAGTCCCTATAGTATGGGTATGCTTGCAGATTTTGTTTCACACCCTGAATTCAGAAGAATCTTGAGAAGAAACAGTGATCTGGAGATTTCAAGGAAATAGGAGTCAGGCAAGAGGGCTGGCTCTTATCATTTATGGTTAAACCTGGCACTTCTGAGTGTGAACGATCAGTTCAAGTAACATCAGGGAACTAACCCCACATTCTGTGTAATCAAGGCTCAGTTCAACATCTCCAAGACAGTACTAATCTCTCGGATCTCTGTGTTAATCACACCCTTTCTCTTGGCTCCTGTGGGATTGGAGGGTTTCAGAAGAAATGCAAAAGAGAATGTCACTCCAGGTCCTTCAAATTCAGACTCAAGTATCCCCACACTGCTCCAGATGTCCAATATCTGACCATACAAGGCTATGGCTTGCCCCCATCCTAGGTTCTGTACATTCAGATCATGTTTGTGATTTTTATCTCTGCCTAAACCATCCTAGTCTTCCAATTTGTCAAAATATTTCCTAGTTTTTCAAGGCCCAAGTGGATTGCCGTCTTGGTGCAGCCTTTCCAATTCTCCAGGCAGAATGGAGTTCCCCATCTTTGGAGGGCAACTGGCAACTACCCAACTGATTCTCTTGTGATGCATCTCCCCAGGCAACAAGAATGTGAGCCTTCTGCAGGTATGGGTGGTACTAACTCAGCTCTGTAAATACAGATCAGATATGTTTTGTTCAGTTCTACCTTGGCTGTGACATATTACTCATGGCATCCACAAACTCATATGGTAAATGGAGGGACCATTCTTATCTACTCTGCACGGTTGGCAGGAGAACATGAAGATCTAATAGGTTATTCTGGTGGGCGTGGTAAAAGAGAGACAACAAAATCTCTCATTCAGAAAGTTTTTAAATCATCCAAAGGATTATGATAATAATCATGAACTTGCCTGACTCCGACAAAGCAAGTTGGGCCCAAAACATTGCCCTGGTCACAGCTTTGCTTTGTACTACTAGAAATGGAAACTTCTCAGCTGCATTCACCTGAATAATTGAATGGTTCACTGCTTGGGAGTGGAACAATTGAGTATTCAACTGTTGGGAGAGGAACAATTGAGTGCACTCCATTGTTTGGGAGAGGACTGATTGAATGTTTCATTGCTTGAGAGGAACAATTGAGCACAAAACTATTTGGAAGAGAAATAATTAGGCATCCCATTGTTTTGGAGAGGAACAATTTAATATCTCATTCCTTGGGAGAAGAACATTTAAGGACAGACTTCACCAATTTAGGACTCTGTTCTATCTAAAAGTTAGCTTCCAAGTCATTTATTTGTTTGGAACTGAGAATACATTTACCCAGAGACACAATGTTTGTAATGGTTTGTAGATATATAGGCTTTCAGAGTAGTACCTTCACCCCCATCAACACCTATTATCTTTCCATTATCTTTGAAGTATGCTGGCTTTGATTTCATTTATACCATACTACCACTTCTGACACCACATCAGTAAGGAAATGCATTTCCAAATCCAGCTTTAGGTGCCAAAGGGTTGCATGACCTGCCTTTACTACACACACATGACCTATCCCCCACTGTCCCTGTCAATTGCCTTCCTTCACAGGTAGACAGGTTAGATACTCTGGCCAGGTCGCTGTAACCCTCAATCCTTCCATGTAAACTGAAACCAATTCTGTTTATTAGCATGAGAGAACGTAACTTTCTAGGCCAGTCACTCCCAAGGGTCTACTGAATGGAACATCAACTCAAGTATCCTGCCTCCAGAGCTAATGTTAAATCTCAGGTTATTAGAGTCTCATCACATTGCATGTCTTTCCTTCCAAGAGTAAGTGACAGTGAATGGCACCATCTGCTGAGCCACTGACCAAGATTTCAAAGAGTTCACTCTCTTCAACTAGTTGCCTCCATCAGAGATAAAATCTGACAGTGACAGTGTCCTTCAGATAGGATTTTAAGTTAATCTTTCCATCTTTCCCCTCTCCATATTTATATTTATGGTAGATAGCTTATAAAACTGGTTGCCATATTTACCCTCCCTGTAACCACAGCCTTGGGGATCTCCTCCAATGCTGACTTGAGCTTGGCTCAGTAACTTGACTGACCAACGGGACAATCTAAAATGGGATGCAAGCAGAGACTAGAAAAGTGCCAAATACTGGAACTTGCTCTATCTATGCTTACAATTCTGCTACCATTAGAACAAGCCTGGGCTAGCTAGATGGGTGATAACAGGCATGTGGTCAAGTTAACTCTGTTGCCCCAACTCATAGTCTGCCAACGTCCAGGTATGTAAGCAAGGATAGACTACAAATCAGTCATCAGTCTGCCAGCTGATGATAGGCTCAAGAGCAAGCCCAGCAGAATTCAGACAAGCTGCCCAATCCCAAAGAACTAGCCGATTCACAGTATCAGAAGCTGAATACATGGTTGTTATTTTAAGCCAGTAAGTTTTGGGCCATATTATACCCAGAGAACAAGCTAACTGGTACAGGAATTGATACCTAATGGTTGGGTGCTGCCATAAATAAAATCTTATACCTGTGGCATTGGCTTTAGGACCAATGGATGGAGCCTGCAGAAGAGGCAAGAAAAATGTTAGTTAACAGAAGGGATGAAAATGCTGAGTAAATTGTTAATGGAAACTGGAAAATCAGCAAGGAAACTGCAAAAGAATGAGGAAAAAGTGTTGACCTGTGATATATAGCATTGAACAATTAGCATGGCTGTCATCAGTGGTAATATATGCTAGCAATTGCACTTAAACTTTTGGACCTTGGCAAAATTATTTCCAAGCATAATGTGGAAAGAATCAGTTGGCTTATTTAGATGCCTATGTTAAGACACCAAAGAAGAGAGGGTATTTAAAGGAAGAATTGTCCAGTTTGCAAGCAGAATTTTGAAGGCATAGAAGAATCAGAATTTTTTGGATGATAAAAATTTTTTCCCAATTCCAGTCTCCAGCTGGTAAAAGATTCTCAAAGTAAGTAACAGTCTCAAGGTAAAGATAAATTAAGATGTGACTCCAAGAAACTGTAAACCTTTTGCAAAGACTTGATGTGCTGCCTGTCAGACATTCTTAACTAGAGAAAGGGGCTTATCAGAGTCTTACACTGCTCTGGAGTAGAGACAAGCTTTTGTCAACTGGAGTGGACTTACAATTTGATACATAGGAAATCCACAAAGTTTTGTGGGTCCTGAATCAGTAAAAGGGCCATCAGCTTTAACTGAATAAGGCTGATATTGCTCAAATTACAGAAAGATCTCTAGGATCCTGACTGTGTGGGCATAAAGCAAGAAGAAAAGCTATTCAGCTGCCAACCAGGTCATTTCTCATAGAAAAGGAAGTATATTTCCAAAGGTAGGTTTGAGAACCAAGATAATGGATCCTTGAAAAACAATAGATTCAGAGACCCTATCAAGGTGCTAAACTGAGTCCTGGGGCACCCGGGTTGTTCAGTTGGTGAAGCACAGACTCTTGATTGTAGCTCAAGTCATGATCTCACCATCCTGAGATCAAGCCCCATGTTAGGCTCTGTGCTGGGTATGAAGCCTGCTTAAGACTCTCTCTCTTCCTATCAGGAGCCTGCATGGCTCAGTTGGTTAAGCATCTGCCTTCAGCTCAGGTCATGATCTCAGAGTCCTGAAATCAACTCCCATGTCAGGCTCCCTGCTCAGCGGGGTATCTGCTTCTCCCTCTCCCTCTGTTCCTCTTCCCACTTGTGCTCTCTCTCATTCTCTCTTTCTCAAATAAATAAAATCTTTTCAAAAAATTTTAAATTTAAAAAAGACGCTTTCTCTCCCTCTATTGCTGCCTCTCCCTCTTTCTCTAGTGAAAAAGAAAGGAGCTAAACTGAGTCCTGATCAAGGAACACTTCCCAAGTCCACAATATGGAAACAATGCAACACCCACCTGGAGGGATTCCAAAATCACTCTGGATCCTGATTGCTATGTGCTTCTCACTATTTTCACTTCCATGATTGTCCTTCCCTGTATTACTATGGTATATGAGGGGTGAGGGGGTTGAGGTCAGATTTCTTTTCAGTGTAACAGAATTTATTGTTTTTGCCACAACCAGTGCTTCATGCAATACGTGCCCTCCTCAATACCCACCACATGGCTCCCCCAACCTCCCAGCCCCCACCCCTTCAAAACCCTCAGATTGTTTTTCAGAGTCCACAGTCTCTCATGGTTCACCTCCCCCTCCAATTTCCCTCAACTCCCTTCTCCGCTCCATCTCCCTATGTCCTCCATGTTATTCCTTATGCTCCACAAATAAGTGAAACCATATGATAATTGACTCTCTGCTTGGCTTATTTCACTCAGCATAATCTCTTCCAGTCCCGTCTATGTTGCTACAAAAGTTGGGTATTCATCCTTTCTGATGGAGGCATAATACTCCATAGTGTATATGGGCCATATCTTCCTTATCCATTCGTCCATTGAAGGGCATCTTGGTTCTTTCCACAGTTTGGCGACCGTGGCCATTGCTGCTATAAACATTGGGGTACAGGTGGCCCTTCTTTTCACTACATCTGTATCTTTGGGGTAAATACCCAGTAGTGCAATTTCAGGGTCATAGGGTCATTTCTTGAGGAATCTCCACACTGTTCTCCAAAGTGGCTGTTTAAATATAAGCTCAGTCCATACTATGTCTTTACCAATTTCTCCATTCTCTATTCTCCATTATCAACTTCTCCATTCACAATAACACTTGCTACTTTATTTACTCCAGAAAAAAGTCTCCTCTCTTAAATTTTATCAAACTTCTTAAACTCCTTTAAGGGGAAATGTGGCATAGTACTTAGTAGCACAGACTTTGTGGCTAGATTGCCTGCGTTCAACTCCTAACTCCATGACTGTAAGTCCCATGACTTGAGCAAATCATGTGACCTCATCTGTGTTTAATTTCCTTAGCTTTAAAATATTGAAAATAATGGTACTTACTCTAGGGCTATGGGAGAATGACAAGAATCAACACATTGTTATCTGCTTACGATGGTTCCTGACATATAGTAGTGGTGAATGATGTATGTTCCCATTGTCTGAGGTCCAAGATGAGCCTAAGTAAATGCCAGATGCCCCCCCACATGCTTCCTGGTGTTTTGAATGGTAATAAATATCTGTAATAAAGCAATAATTCATCAAAGAGGTGGGGAATTTCAGGGCACAAATTAGACTATAAGCCAGTGAAACAGGTGTAATATATTTGTAACATCACCAGTACAAGGTATTTGGGTAACGCTTTTCCTTTGAGAACCCTGTGAGTGTTCCCAGCCATTATTCCAACCAGCCGCGCCACACACACTGCTAAGTTCCAAGCCTAAACATAGTTAGACTATTTTTCCACATCGGTGCTTTGTTTTATTATCAGAATGTACCTTTGTGTACAGAGAAAACAAGAACACATCTGTTGTGCCATCTCAAAGGCTGGTCAAGGCCGAGAACAACCCCCACGTGCTGGCATCCCACCTTCTTGACAGAATCTGCCATATGGTCTGTGGGCTCTGCTTTTCACAAGAGCTTTACCAAGTCGCTACACAATTACTGGACAATCAAGCAACACCATTTCTGTGAAGGCAGAGCCACAACATTGTCACATGAGGCAAAGCCTAGGAATGAGTCCTCCGTGAGCCGGTGAGAGTAGAATTTCCCTAAATGAGGAGGAAGCAATGAATGGGTAATTCCAAGAAAAGAAGAAGCTGTCTCAAGGCAAGGAGTTTTCTTCATCTCTTAGGACATGAGGTATGTCAGCCTCGAGCCACTTGCGGTCCCTGTAAGTATGGGTACCACTGAACAAAGCTGGCACAGTTCACTGGCATCAATAAACACCTGCAGCCTCTTGCATGCTGGGTATTTGTAAAGTGTGGTCTTGACTCTGCATCAGTATCTGCAGGAAGCCAGTTAAAACTCTGATGCTGAGCCTCCGCTCTGACCTATGAGGTCAGTGTCCCAAGGGTGCATGGGGCCTGAAGTCACCTCTCACATCTCCCCAGATGAACCTTGCTCACACTGACATTTAGATCAGGTGCTGGCTTGAACTATAATGACAAGAGACGCCATTAAGAGATCTGAGAAGTGAAGAATCAGATATGCTTTCTTAACAGGGTCCTCCAGTGATTCAAAAGAAAAAGAGACAGACACAAAGGGCAAGGAGGAGGAAGAAGAGGAGGGGAAGGGAAGGAGAAAGAGAGAATATTTGTACAGAATGCTCTTGGCATCAAGACCTGACACATAAACCCATTAATGACACATACTTAACCAAAACAGAAGTTTCAGGAAACAATACTTACTGAAACTTCCTGACATCATTTGAACATCCTCTATCCTTTTTATATATATATATATAGTAATTTAATAATAATATAATGTGACCAGGAGATATATCTATCTATCTATCTATCTATCTATCTATCTATCTATCTCCTGGTCACATTCAAGCATCTTGGTGCTTCGATCCACTAGTGGACAGCAAAAAGCACTGGTGGCAGGAATTGGGGGCAGTGGTGGTAGTGGAAATTAAGATAGAAGGAATCAAAAAAGCTCAGGTTATTTCTCTTTACAGTGAGAGCTAGTGGCTGTTATTGATCTGAAAAGAGAATATGATGAGAACCCTTTCTCCCTCCAGCCTTGGTGATGATCTTCCTGTTCTTTGTATGAAGTGCCAGTGGGGAAAATGAACTGAGAACAAGAATGGTGGCTAGGCAGGAACCAAAACCCATTGACCTGAGAGAAGAGAATAGAAGAAGATAATTTTGCTACTTGTGGGGACACTTACGTTTCTCTCATGGAGGAGGAACTGTGCTTAGGTTAATACAAATCTGCAAAGAATGCAGAGAAATCAAGCCGGTATCCATGGCCAGACCACTTAGCATTCCACACCATCCTTTTCTTCATTCAACATATCTTTATTGAGTGCCTAGTAGAACTAGGCACCAACAAGAAACGAAAAGTGCCTGCCTTCATGGACCTCATGCACCAGTTTAAGAAGTCAGACTTTTTCTTTTTTAATGAACAAATACAAAATATGTTAGATAGTGATAGAGAGCCCCACTCTCTTCTACTGAGAAGTGGTATCTGGAGACCAAACTATGGGTACTTGGGTGCTCACTGCTGTAGGACTGGTCATTGCATCTAGAAGCTTCCAGTGGGCCAAGCCAGAAAAACAAAGTTTTTGTGTTCTTTTTTCTTAGGAGGAAATTCATTATGAGTCACATTCCAACATCCAGATCAAATTCAGGACTAAGGGGCTTTGACTTAATCTCTTCAAGCTGATACCTTCCTACCTTTTCTTCCACTAATAATTCTTGTTCTCAAGGCTACCAACATAAGCATTTAATTTCTCTCACCGTGCCCACTCACAACTCCCAGAAAACCCCATCCACACAGCACCCGACATTAGGATTGTTACAGATGTTTACATTTATTTTACCAGTGTTTTTATCTGTAGAGTATATGCCACTAGAGATGAAGTCAAACTATGGTGCTTTGAAGTCACTTGAAACAATTCTCTATTTGATTGTTTAACACACAATTCATTTTTTTCACTTTGCTTTCCATCTTCAGAGACTGATGTTTTCTAGATTTGATTTTGCTTTGTAATTACGTAAAATGTCTTCCTAGTTCCTGGGTTCCCCAGTTTCCTTCAACTCATTTCTTCACTGCACTTAGAGGTATGCATAACCTTTTTCTTGGTCTGTTTTTGATTTATCTTCCTATCACTATCTAAGTATGTATATATGTATATGAAGCTTATATCCTTACCCCCATTTTCTTAAATTGCACAGGCTTTTCTCCACTTTGCTTATCTTGCCCACTTTGCCCAAAACACATTTCAGAAGCCACTCCATTCATGTCTCTAAATATATTCCCAGTTAAAGCACTGTGGATACTTCAAGGTTTATTCAACTAGTGCCCTGCTGATGTACATTGGACACTTTTCCACTCTTTCGGGGACCTTTCCTTTGGGGCGAGGGCATTTTTAGATCCTCCTGTAAATTTTCCACTCTTTTGAGTATCTCTCCTTTTGCCTAAGGGGATTTTTAGATTTTTTTTAGATCCTCCTGTAAATTTTATGAAAACTTTGGCTTTATAGACAAGAGGAATCTCAAAAGACTTGTTTGGAGGTAATACATAGAGAGAAATACACCCTGTTTATGTCTTATTTCAATTTAACAAGGGTTATTGATCCTATGTTGTGTTGAAAGCAGAGTGCTAGTATCAAGGGGGACACCATGATCAAAAGAACCATCCTGCCCTAAAGGGCCCCAAGCGGGTCAAAAAACAACAGACAATTATTTGTGACATAAAGAGTGAAATAAGCTCAGAGTTACAAGACAATTAAGGAGAAAAATCCATGATCATTTATAGCTCGGAAGAATTAGATAGGACTCACAATGAAAGAATACTGGGTCCTTCCAAACAAAATGCAGAGATGTTGGACAACATGGTAGAAGATGGGTATGCCAGGAAGAGTAAGGACATAGGGACACAAACACAGATAAGCTCAGGAGATAATGTGGGGCAGAGCATGGGGTGCTCACACGAAAGTGTTAAGAGTGACTTACGGAGAGCATGGAGGCTCAGGCTTGTGATCAGACATTGCAGACCAAGTCCTAGATGCTCACTTACTCTCTTTTCTTCAGCAAGTACATTCAACACATACATATGCCTATTCTGGACCAGGGATTGTGGGGTAGACTTTGTCCCGCCAAGTGCTGAAACAGAATTTTGCAGTGTCTGACATGGTAGATGACCTCCTTCCAAAAACTCTTCACCTTGGACTTCTGAGAGGACCTCCCCGTTTTCTAAAAAAAAAAAAAAAAAAAAAAAACTCCCTACTCGTCCCACTTGTGGGCTGTCTTTCTCCTAAAGACACAGAGAACAACCACTGCAGAGGAAACCTGGCCTTTGTTCTTAGCACGGAGGTGTCTTCTTCCCCAGGTGTGTCCACCTCCTTGGCGGGTAATGTGTTGGCTTCTATGGCAACCAACTCCTCTCCACACTTGTCTCCTCCCCAGACACCTCAAGAGAGCGTTCCCAGGCTTGGGCTGCGTCTTGTCCCTGCAGCGTCTCAGCCCTCCAATGATTCTGTGTCACAGAAGTTTCCCCACCTTGTCTTTGCCTACTCTCAAGCACGTTAGTCCTCACAGCCACATCAAAAACTCTTCCGCACACTGTGATGTAAGACCACGTTTCATCTCTCTACAGCAACAATAACGGGAAGTTTGAGAGATGACATTTCAACACGCATTTGACAAATGGTTATGGACTGCCTCCCTTGTGTTAGGCAGGTGTTAGGCACTGAGGATAAAGGTGTGAACAAAACACCCGGATGAGGCTGTTATGAAGCAAACAATATATGCCAGGTGCGTTGCTAAATATTTGAAGGCAATGGGACAGTTGGATCCTTGCACCGAGTCTCTGACATCAGTTATTGTGTTAAGTCAATATAGAGATGAATAAAACGAGTGTTGGTTAGATGAACTCACTCGACACCTCCTCTGACTCATCTTTTAACTTGAGGCAAGTTTCCTTAGAAGCGCTCTGCCTCAGTTTTCCGAGCTGGAAAACGAGGATTACCGTAGCTACCTCCTAGTGTTTTGCGAGAAATAAATGAGCTTTTACCTGGAATGAGTCAAACAGTACCTGGCCCACTGACAGTAATTCATAAATCTCGGCAGTGACGATAATTTCTAGTCTTCTATAACATCGATTTGTTTAAGCATTTTGTCCTATTAGATCATGAGAGTCTAAAGACCTAGATTTTGTTTTTATCATCCAAAATCCCCATGTGTAAAATGGGGTTAATAATACTCCCTTTGTGGCACAGTTGCAAGATTAGGGAGAATGCTTTATGTTTCTATGAAAGATTTCACACAGTTCCTAATCTACAGTAGATGCTCAGGAAGTTTCCAGTATTAAAATTATGGTTATCACTATTATCACTGTTAATATTACTCTTTAGTGGTTAGCACAGTTCTAGGGAGGGAGAAAGTGTTTCAAAAAACATTTTGTGACTCAAATGGAAATAAATGGTGTAGCACTGATTTGGAGGCACCTCCTCCTACCTCCCACGGGACTGGAGGGATTACTCCTGCCTCCCTCTGTGTCCTGAGTGGCAACTCATCCCTTGCTTTGGTTAACATGGAGCAGTAAGGGCTCACCCCTGCTAACTACTTAAAAACTAATATTGAGTTTGCAAAAACTGCTTTTTAATGATCTTTAACAGCCCTCCAGAAAACCTCATTAGCAGGCAGCGAACCACTCAGGGCTGTGCAGAAGGAGGTTTGTATGCATGGCTAAAGGCCTTTAGCTCCCATTTGTCTCTGACTGAAGGCAGAGCACACATGCCATGTCCCAGCTCCACATAGTCCCCTCCACCAGGTCTCTCAGTCACCTCTTCCCTCTTGTCCACCTTGTCTGGGGCCTTGGACCTTCCAGAAGGAGTACTGTAGTCACCTACCAGCTGATTCACCAGATTCCAGTAGCTTCCTGTACAGAACCTCCCTGGTCCTACTAGCTGGGCATCACTCCTCTGCTCAAATGCCCAGTAGGGTTCCCTATTGCCTCTTCTACCAACTCTTGAGTCTTCGCCAAGGTCCCCTTCCCACCTCCCTCCCTTGTCCCTTATGACTCCAACACATGGAGACTGTCTACATCAAATGAATTAAGATGTCTGTCCCAGACCAAAGCTTTGTGGTCCATTTTTCCCTGCTTCTAATCTTCTGCACATCGGGTTCCCATAATCTGGCTTAGCACTGCTCATTCCACAGCTGTCCCTGGGGCAATGTGGTGGAGAGAGAACTCAGGACCTAGACTGTAGCGATAGGTGTTCTTACCCCATTTTTGCCCTAAATAATTCTTGGGTTAAGCCCAAAGACATCAGTCTGTAGTCCACCTGCTCTTTTTAGTTGGTCAAAACATTACGACAATGTTCCTGAACCTTGACACCATTGACATCGAGGGGCAAGACAATTCTTTGTTGCTGGGGGGGGGGGTGCCCTGTACATTGCAGAATACAAGGAGCATCCAGGGCCCGACCCACTAGAAGCCCATAGCTATCTCCTCTCCCCCAGTGATGACAATCAAAAACGTATCTAGATCTCTTCAAATGCCCCCTGGGGAGCAAAACTGCCTGCAGTGAAGGAGCATTTCCTTACATTGTAAGAGTCTTTGTGTTGTCTACGCAAGGTGCTCTAACTTCCTAATCCACCGGTCTAGATCCCCTGTTAATAAGAGCAATCCTAGCTAATACTTATGTAGCACTATTACACGCCTGGCATTGTCCTGACGAGATTTACTTATGTAAGCTAGTTTTCATCACCTAGCCCATGAACTACCTGCTTTTGCTGTCCTCATTTTATAGATGAGGAAAAGAAGACACAGAGAAATAGAATAACTTGTCCAAAATCATACAGTCAGAATTCACTTCCAGGCAGCATGTCTCCAGATTCCCTCTTCTGAATCCACAGCACGTCTTAGAATCAGCAGGTATTTGAAATAAGAAAGATCTAAGCTTAGATTCCAGCTCTGGCACCTGTAAGCTCCAGAGCTTGGGGCAAACTGGCTCCCCTGTTTCCTTGGTCAGCAAAATGAGAATAATAATATTGATATTGAGGGAATGTTTGAAGCTTAAAAATAATACATACATAAAGCTCCTAAAATTGGGTCTGACCCATAGTAAATGTTTAATGGGGGTGCCTGGGTGGCTCAGTCAGTTAAGCATCTGCCTTAGGCTCAGGTCATGATTCTGGGGTCCTGGGATTGAGTCCCCCATCAGGCTCTCTGCTCAGTAGAGAGTCTGCTTCTCCCTCTCCCTCTCCCCCCCTACCCCTGACTATGATTTCTCTCTCTCTCCCTTCCTCAGATAAAAAAATTAAAAAAAAATTTTTTTTTTAAAAAAAAGATGCTTAATGAAGGAGGTTGCTAATGATAGTGGTTGAGATAAAAAAGAAGGAATTGAAAAAGCAAGAGAGGGGAGATTATAAAATCCTAGAAAAAGTCAATAATTTTTTTTTCTTCTATATATTCCCAGAGCCTAGACAGTGCCTGACAGAAAGTAGTGACTACATCTCTGTCTTTCCGGAACCCTAGAGCAGGAGTTGCCAAACTTAAGCCCACAGGCCAACCCGGCCCACCATCTTTTTTTGTTAATAAAGTTTTATTGGAACACAGCCATGCCAGCTCATTTATTCATTGTCTGTGACTGCTTTCATGCTACAATGGCAGAGCTGAGTAGTCGCAACAGAGACTGATGGCCCACGAAGCCAGAATTGTTCGCTGTGGGGCCTTTTCCAGAAAAAAAGCTGCTTGTCTCCAATGCACATTTTAAAAATTAGAAAACAGACAATGTGAAGATTTCTCATATCCTTTCTTGGCTCAAACACACTCCCTGATTTTCTGGATTCCTAGCCCTAAACCCACCCCTTCCGTGCTGCCTTCTGTAATTGACTTCAGTTACAAACTCAGGCTTTGTTGGTTACTTCTTCTCGTTGTCCACCTCGCACCTTCAGATGAAGGCACAGTGCGGTTAATTCTCACCATCTCTCACACCATCTGTATGCGGGTGTCCACGACTGCTTCCAGCATGTGTTTCTGCTGACAAACTACCTCCTCAGTGCTCGTTCAGTGTCGTTGCCAAGGGGTGCCCTCTGACGCTCTTTGACAGTGTAATCACCAAGCCTGCATTCCAAGGGAAATAAGAGGGAAGACTCGGGTGGGCCCACAACTGGGCCAAACCTTCTCATCGTCATTTCCCCTCCTTCCCCACTGGTGGCTGTGGGACCAGGAGGCATCTTTCTTCCTTAGGGAAGGAGCTTCTCCCCAGAAACACCCTAAAATAGGTTCATATGCTCCTACCATAGCTGCAAGGGAGTTGGAAGAAGTGAAAACCTATAATCTTCAGCGTCTGTTTGAGATGTGGTCTCTTTCAGAAGGAAGAAAGAGGGGAATGGCTACCGGGCAGGAGTTGTCGGTGTTTGCTGCAAGTAGTTATGACTAGTTAAAACACACAATAAAATATCCCATTTCTATGTCCAACAGTGAATATTCTTGTTTATAAATGTCAGTTACTCAGAGGCTCATGTTATGGTCTGTTTCCCTCTTTGCTTTCAGAAGGACAGGCATCTCTTTTCTCTAGGATGTTTTTCTTTTTTTTTTCCCTTCAAAAGACTTAAAATTTCTAACAGATTCTTAGGGCCACTTTCCTAGAGTCTGGTGAGACTGGCACAATGGAGCTAGGAAAGGAAGGGACCTAAATGTTCACACTTCCCATGTATCAGGCACTCTGTAAATTACTGTGTATATGTGATTTTTTTTTTTAATTCTCACTGAAGTCCTATGATGTAGATACGATCATCACCAGAGTTGGGGAACTGAGATGAGAAAGTAGGCTGCCTAGGGCTAAAACCTGAAGAAGGCACTCATTCTCAGGGCTAAGCCAGTGGCATCCTTGCAACAAAGTAACCCAGAGCACGAGTGCCTCTTTAAACTTCACCCACTAGCTTCTCACTCACCTCCACCTCACCCCAGCCATGATCGTCATGACTGTATAGATGAGACAATCACAGAGGTTACAGTTTATCCAAAATGACACTCCTGAATATTGACATTAAACCCAGTCTGTCTGACTCACTGTTAAACACTGGGCAATGCTCTTTTAAGCATGAGTGATGCAGCTACCATGGAAACGGATGGAAGTCTGGTCAAAGAGCTGGGACCAACTGGTAGACCAGACATCTTGAAGAAGCAAGACTACCTCACTGCGTGCTCATCCTTTTAGGGTTGCATGCTGACCACAGCTGGTAGAAGGCAGCTGCCCACTTCCTCACCCTAGTTTACTGTCACTCACACCCATGGCTTTAGTCCCTTTGATTCCATTCCTCTTCTATGCCACTGTGCCATCCTTCCTGGTGAAACACACATGCAAGTCCCAATAGCACTACTGAACCTCTCTTTCAGATAATTAAAGAGAAGTCTAAAATAGAGCGTTACTGAATGCTTCCCTGGTGGCCCTCCATAAAGCTGTGTCCCCACTGGACACCTTTGTTGTCTGCTACTTAGTTCACATTTCCTGTATGGTAAACACTGACGAACTAAGTAGCCGAGTTCCTTTCTATACTCAGGCAAATTCCACAAGAGAGTTCATCTAACTTTGCCTACGTTCTTCTAGTTAACCACAAGAATCTGAGTCTAGAAAAAAAATCTGTCTTGTCCCAAGAAAAGAGGAATAGGCTCCAATGGTGTTTAATTTCTGATTAGCAAGTTTTCGCTGATGTGATGTATGAGGCACTGTGCACTGTGCTGAGCTCCTCAGATTATGTTCTTCCTCGAGCTTAAATTAACTTAAATTTTATGGACAATTAACTCTTACCTATAGGTCCATCCTGCCACAAACAAGAAGACCAATTTTTATTACCCAAATAAGGGGTGCATCACAAAAGTACTTCCAAATCTACCCAGGGCCTTTCTTTCCATTTTATTCTCCTAATTATATCAAGGGGTATTTTGTTTTATTATTTAACAACTGAGCATCTCTCTACTTTATATCCCCCCATTTAGCAAGCAGATCTCAGTTCTGTCCCACCAAACTCACACAGCTTTTCTCCCAGCCCTGAGTAGACATCATCATGGGAGGGAAAGAACAGAGGCTTTGGAAGAAGTTAGGTTGGCTTGGGAAAACCTGAATGAAGCAGGAAGACAGGCTCCTGGTCTAAACACATCCTACTGGTACTCATCAACAATTATGCAGCACAAATCACATGCCAGGGACTGTTCCAAGTGCTTTATGTAGACTGACTCACTGAACCCCCACAGAAACTCTACGCAGTAAGCACAATGCTGTCTACTCTATCACTGAGGAGATCTGGTGCACAGAGTGCTGAAGCTACTTGTCCAAGTTTTCACAGCTGGAGGGCAGTAGAGCCAGGATGGCCTGGTAGTCCAGTGGGAGATGCTCTGCTCTTAACTACTATGCTTCATGGCCTCTCATACAGAATTCCTGGATAAAAATAATAAGAAAGCCAAAAATATAGTGACATTTGAAAGCAATAGGGATGGTTCCCAGCTGCCAGAAAGAGTGAATTTAAAGCCAAGAAGTGAGCAGGGACTGAGGTCAATATCCAAATTGGTATTGGAACAAAACATGAGACTTAGGATCAGGACCTTAGATTTTGATATCTACCCAGGAACAGGGACTGACACCTCTGTTCCTGGATGACCAGAGGAACCTTCCTGGCACAGAATTCATAAAAACCCTGACTAAAATATAAAAAAATGATCTAATTCCCCAGGAGTTAGATATGATAAGAAAATAAAGAAAGAGTGTCCAGAAAAGAAAGTATTGCTTTCTCTAGGACTATCTGTCAATTCTTGGCAAGCAAAAACTTGGGTTTATAACAATCCATGCACCTGGGGGACAGTAGACAAAACATAGGACTTGCAGTTGGGGGAGGGCTGATGGGGGTTTACCTGGAACCCTTTCTAAAGACAACACTTTCAAAAGGGATTTTAGGAAAAAAAAAAAAATTTTTAATGTGCTCTCCAGAAAGCAAGGTTGGAATGTTGTTTATCTCTGGGTAAAGTAGATTAAAGCCTCCTCAAGCATCTCTACATATAAGCCTATCAGCACAGGAGTTTGGGTCTAGAATTCATGTCTGATACATCGTCCAAAAATATCACCCAAACTAAACACATAGCTGAAAGTAGTCTAATGTTGTGGTGCCCCAGGTTCCTAGCAGAATATAAGTCGAATCCTCTTTTGAGAGGCCCCGGGGAATGATGTTCCAGGGAATATGCACTGACAGTAACAAATTCCATAATACGTAGACTCAAGTCACTATGATTAAGATTCAAATCATGAACACCAATAAAACAACAAACTGAAGAACTAGACTCATAGAGACTCTCAGTGTTGAAATCGACATAAAATAAAAATAAGTTTGAATAATATATTTAAAGAAATAAAATAGGGTATTGAAAATACAGAAGACCAAGTTCCACCCCTCCACCTAAAATAATTACCAAAGCTGAGCAGGAAATATTGAAAAATAATCAAGAATTTTTGAGAATAATAAATGAAAACATGAATATGAGGAACTCTATGAATAGATTAAGTGGCAGATTATATAGAGATGAGGAAAGTCTTGCTGAACTGGAAAATAGGTTTAATTAATTTCCAAGATTGAGTCAAGAAAGGCAGGAGGAGGCAAGAAATATAAAAAAGGACTCACAGAGAATAGAGCAACAAGATCTAGCAAAAAACCAACTGATGTCCACAAGGTGCTGACAGAAAGACTAGGGAGATGGAAGCCTTATGATCACTGTGAGAAATTTTCAGAATCACTGAAAGGCACAGTTTCATAGGTGCACTCAAACTAACAAACACCAGGAAAAAAAATTCACATTACTATCAAAGGGGCTAGTGACTGTAAGCTGACTTTTCATCCACAAAAACGGAAGCCAGAAGTCAATAGAGCAATATTGTAAAGTAATGAAAGAAAATCCTTGTCAGTCTCAAAATATATATTAAAAGAAACCATTTTTTTCCAGAATAGTGAAATAAAGACATTTGTAGACAGAAACAAAAAAATTATTTATTACCAAGAGAACTTCATAAAGTATGTATTTTTAAAAGAAGAAAAATGAGCTTGAAAAAAATTCTGAGATTGAAGGAGGGAGAGCGAAGGGAAAAAAATCAACAAGTGTGAATCCATACAACATAGGAATATACAAATCAATCAAATGGCCTATTTGTGAAATTTAAGAAAGACTAAAAGTGGACATCATTTTATTATTGGAGGGTAAATAGTACAAAAAGATCCTATGATCCTTTTCAGGAAGACAATAAAGATAAATCCGAGGCTATATTAAGTTAAGTGTACATGTCAAACGTCTAGGATAAGCATAAAAAGAATCAAAATAGCTAACACTAACATGTGTAGTCATAAAAATACAATTTAAAACATCTCAATTCAAAAGATGGCACAGAAGGAGATAAAGTTGGTTGGTATGTGGAAATCAAAAACCAACAAAAATAAGACACATGACCTATACTCCCTTCCATTGCTTGGAGAAGACTAATAAAACCTACTGATTATCTGAACTAGAGGATGAGAAAGTTGGCACTGAGTCATGGAAGCGCCAATCCTTGCCATGGGCACAGCACCCAAATTCACACTGTCCATGTGCTGTCAGAACCCCAAACTGGGAAGTGTACAAAAAGGTGGGTCCAGAACAGGTCAATTCTGTCAGTCCTCTGGTAGACCCATAGTAAAATAGGTAAATGGTAAAATACTTAATGGGATGTTTGTGTAAATCAGGACACATAAGATTCACAAAGTAAAACAGATGCCACGGAAGACAAGCTTGTAGTAAAAACAGTTGCAAACTACAAGAAGAATAAATGTTAATGAGACCCAGCCAATTGAGCAAATGTCTGGGTCACACCCTACGGAAGAACCAAGGATAATAATAATGAACAAAAACTAACAGCCACCATTCTGCAGACATAGAACTCAGGTTGAGGGAAGTTCAGTTGTCTTTCTAGCTCTCAGTGTATTTATCACACTTTGCTCAGATTTCTGACAATTTTGGAGCCCAGGACAGATTGGGGATGCGGATTTCAACTTAAGTATGTTTAAAATATTCAAAGAGAAGAAGGAAGGAAGAGCATCAATAACACAGTAACTATGAAATTTGTAGTAATTTACTAAAATAATTTACTATAAAATTTTTAATTCACAGTAACTGTGAAATCTATTATGCACAGATCTGAAAAAGAACCAAATACAAATTGTGGAAATGGAAAATATAGTAACAGAAAATAAGTAAGTAAATAAAACCTCAGTGGATGACTGGCATGATGAATCTGCAATTAAATTTCAATTCTACCACCTACCAACTAACCTTGGTTAAGGAAGTTCTTTTATTTCTCTGAGCCTTAAATTCCACGTTTATAAAATGGTCTGTTGATAGCTATTTCATAAGGTTATTGTGGCATTTAAACAAATAGTACACCTGAAACCTGGCATATGGTTATTCTCAACCTTGTTCCTTTCCCACATTCCTGCCTTGTCTTCTGCTTTGTATTATAGTTATATCTATATTGATTTCTCTACAAAGACCTAATACAGAGTTTGCATATAGAAGTTTCTAGATAAATAAAATTTTACAGAATATACACAATTTAAAAACAAGAAAAGTAAAATATATATATTCTTTATTATGTTCAGTTAGTCAGCTTATAGTACATCCTAAGTTTTTGTTGTAGTCTTCAACAGTTCACTAGTTGTATGTCACAACCAGTGCTCATCACAACACATGTCCTCCTAAATACCCATCACCATTCCCCCACCCCTTCCCTTCTGTAACCCTCAGTTTGTTTCAGAGAATCCAGAGTCTTTCGTGGTTTGTCTCCCTCTCTGATTTCTTCCCATTCAGTTTTCCCTCCTTTCCTCTGTGGTCTTCCGCTCTATTCCTTATGTTCCACATATGAATGAAACCATATGATAATTGTCTTTCTCTGCTTGACTTATTTCACTTAGCATAACTCCCTCCAGTCCCATCCATGTTGATGCAAATGGAGGGTAGTCATCCTTTCCAATGGCTGAGTGATATTCCATTGTACATATGTACCACATCTTCTTTATCCATTCGCCTGTTGAAGGGCATCTCAGTTCCTTCCATAGTTCGGTTATGATGGACATTACTGCTATGAATGCTGGAGTGCATTTGGCCCTTCTTTTTACTACATCTGTATCTTTGGGGTAAATAACTAATAGTGCAGTTTCTGGGTTGTAGGGTAACTCTATTTTTAACATTTTGAGGAACCTCCATACTGGTTTCCAGAGTGGCTGCACCAGCTTGCATTCCCACCAGCAGTGTAAGAGGGTTCCCCCTTTTCCACATCCTTGCCAACACTTGTTGTGTCCTATCTTGTTAATTTTGGCCCTTCTAACTAGTATAAGGTGATAGCTCATTGTGGTTTTGATTTGTTTTTCCCTGATGGCAAGCAAAAATGAACTTTTGGGACTTCATCAAGATAAAAAGCTTTTGCACAGCAAAGGAAGCAGTCAACAAAACTCAGAGGCAATCCACAGAAAGGGAGAAGATATTTGCAAATGAAATTTTGGATAAAGGGATGATACCCAAGATCTATAAAGAACTTATCGGACTCAATACCCCAAAACCAAATAATCCAGTCAAGAAATAAGCAGAAGACATGAACAGACAATTCTCCAAAGACAGACAAATGGATAACAGACACATGAAAAAATGTTCAACATCACTAGCCATCAGGGAAATACAAATCAAAACTATAATAAGTAAAAAATATATTTGAAAATGAAACTAAGGGGAAAATCAAGGCTCAGTATTCAAACATATTTAAGGATTCTGAACAACTACCCCAAATTTGAATTTCTGATTCCTAGCATTCAGCCACACTCCTTAAGTTAGCTCAGGAGTCAGCAAACACTTTCTGTTGAGACAAGAGAGGAGGGGTGCCTGGGTGGCTCAGTCAATTTAGCAGCTGCCTTTGGCTCAGGTCATGATCTCAGGGTCCTGGGATCGAGTCCTGGTTTGAGCTCCTTGCTCAGTGCAGAGTTGGCTTTTCCTTCTTCTTGCCCCTCACTACTGCTCATGCTCTCTCTCTCTCTCTCTCTCTCTCTCAAATATACAAATAAAATATTTTTAAAAAAATTTTTTAAAGACCAGAGAGTAAATATTTTAGGCTTTGCAGATCACATGATTTCTCTTGTCACTACTAACCACAGCCACAGACAGCGTGAAAATAAATGAGCATGACTGTGCTCAACTATGACTTTATTTATAAAAGCAAGTATCAGGTTGGACTTGGCCCACAGGCCACAGTTTTCCACTCTCTGAGGGAGGCTACCTTTTTTCTATGTCCTCTTGTCATTGAGTTCCTGCCTTTGCTAGCTTTTATCTCACCATGTGGACATGAACTTCCCCAGGTTTTGAGCATGAGTGATTCACTTCTGCCACCACCTGTAGTAGCTAGCAAAGGCCTGACACAGGCTGGGCAGTCTGTAAATATTTGCTCTGGAAGTGAATCCTCAAGCAGTGGAACCCAATTCCCCTCCCCTTGAATCCATACCAGTCTTAAGGACTCCCTTGATAAATGGGGTGTGATAGAAGTGGCATGGGGGACACCCGAGGGTATGACTTAAGTCATCCTATAGCTTCTGTGTGGGCCTCCTGGAACAGTGTCTGGTAGCCCTGAGAGCTAACTACAAAGTCTGACATCTCTGCAAGAGAGAAATTTGGAGAGGCAGCCACATAGAGAAAGAGAGTGACCTGACTCAACGCCATCCTTCCCACCTTCATCATCAAGGCAACAGAGGCGTGAACAAGCCATATCCGATCCTATAGCATGGCCACCACCAGCTGAACACCACAAGTGACTCTGGTGGATGCCATGTGCAGTAGAAGAATCATCCAGCAGAGCCCTGTCTGAATTCCTGAGCAGTGACGTCACTGGACACCACTGGGAAATGTCGGTTGTTCCAGGTCACCATATTTTGGGGTAGTTTGTTATACACCAGATTACCGGGAAAGCTGGAAATATAACTACACCAATATGGTAAGCTCTGTCCATCTCCCTTGATGCCGCTTTCTGAGAAGTTGTCTCTCTCCAACGGTTTTAGAATTTTCCTGTCCTGCCCTTCATTCCCAGAGAGCTCTCCTAGCTCCGGCTGACCTTCAAAAATTCTGCCCTGATGCAGATCAGACCATGGTCCTCAACCTTCTCTGCATTTCAATCGTACGTGTGTCCTGTCCCAACCTTTGGAAATTCTCTCCAAATCCCTATTTTCCTGAAATTGTGGTTTAAATCTTCTTTGGGTTTTTACTTTTTTTTTTTTAAGATTTATTTGTTTATTTATTTGACAGAGAGAAAGAGATCACAAGTAGGCAGAGAGAGAGGGCGAAGCAGGCTCCCCGTTGAGCAGAGAGCCCCCGATGCAGGGCTCGATCCCAGGACCCTGGGACCAATGACCTGAGCCAAAGGCAAAGGCTTAAATCACTGAACCACCCAGGTGCCCCCTGGGTTTTTATGTTTTATGTTCCTGTATTTCTCTCCCTCTGATGCGTTCTCCTCCAGTTCAGCCATCCCAAGGTTACACTGAGGATATCTGCACACTTACTCGAGTGAGGTCTGAACTTCTTCTCTTTGGAGATACATCAGGGACAGGGCCTGGGGCAAACCCCAGAGTGTCCCCTGATGCATGGCTCTCCTGTAATCTTAGCATCCTGCAGCCAGAGGTGCTGAGACCTGGGCACAGCCGGACATCCTGTGGGTCTGGGCTCTAGGGAAGGGACCCCCACCTGTTGCTCTGCCTTTTTAGGGGGTGGTGAGCATGAGAGTGGCCTCACAGAAGCAAATAAACATTTTAGACTCAGATACCAAGCCGACTGAGCCTAGCAGCCAGACATTTAGAGGAGCCCTGGGATGACCAGATGCCCAGCAGGGGGAGACCTTGGGAAGTGGGGGTCAGGCACATCCTCTCCCACTAGAGGGCGGGGCTTAGCCTCAGCTCACTGGTTGCCCAGCAACTTGAGAACTGGAGCAGGTCATTCCGCCCCTCTTCCCTGCACACGGAGCAGGGCCTTCCCCTTTCATGCCCACCAACCGTGGTCTCTCCTGTTTTGTCCCATTGGCCCAAACCATCCTAAACCACCGCCTTTGTGTCCCTGGCTCCATCCCCCACCAGCTCTGCCCAATGGATAAGAGACATACGCTGTGCCTCTTCAGCGCGGTCAAGAATTTCTTTCGCTCCCACTCTGCATCCTTGAGCAGTCCTTCATGAATCCACAGCAGATGTTTCTTAGTCCTTTCATTTTCCTTTTTCAGAGGAATTGTAATCGGCTGTGCTTTAATTAGGATCTCCCTCAGGATACTTGGGCTTTTTTCCTCACGCGGGAGTTTGCAGATTCCCTCTTAGTGCACCAGGCTGATTAGATTTCTTAATTCCCTAAAATTTGCTGTCTCAAAGCCTAATACCCTTGTAGTGATGAGATCTGTTTCTCTCCCCCTCCCCTCATTGTGCTAAATCCGGGCGCCGGGCGCCGGTCACTCACTGTTAAGGCGCTTAGTCTCTGAAATCCTGCAGATGACTTTCTGGAATGGGTGAGCTGGCCGTGCGGAATGAGTCTCTCCCCGATGGACAGATTTGTTGGAGCTGAAAGGGGCCTCTGACCCGATCTGAAAAGTCCTTCTCCACTCAGCAGAGTGGGGCTGGCCCCTCTGGGTTGGATCTCACTTGGGGTGACCAGAATAAGCATAGCTGGCTTAATTCTGGCTTATTCCGCACTAAGCTTAGTTGTAACCTCTCATCCATCCGCATGACTTCTGTGAATCTGTATCCGGCTCCTTCCCGGTCCAACGAGGACACAATGATAAACGTGCTTCTTAATTTGTTGGAAATGATCATCTAATGAGAAAGACCAGTAAGTGAAAAGAAAAATACTCTGTCATACTGAGAAAGGTGTTGTCAGCGAAGCGGGACACCCGTTTCTGGGGAATAGGGAAGGGTTTCTGTGAAAATCAACGTCTCAACTGAGGCCAGAAGGGTAATAAGGCATTTCTGGCCAAGGAGACTGGGGAAAGGGTACAAAGGCAAGGTAGAGAAAAGGAGCATTTTCCAGGTGAAGGGAAGACATTAAGAGACAGTGAGGCTTATACTGGGACTCCAAGTAACTCACTGCTGCTGGAATGTAATGCAGGGGCAGGGACCCGAGGTGGGGTATAGGCATGTAGGGTCTTAAGACCTGAAGGCTGAGCAGTAGGCAGGGCCCAGAGCCCATGAGAACCAGGGAGCCGCTTTAAATCACTGACACTGCACCCACAGGTGTGGATCTTTCTCCTTTCCGTCATTGAGAGCATGGGTTTCAGGCTCCAACACATGCTCCCAGGAATGGAGAGAGCCCCTGACTAAGCATGTCCTAGTGAGGGCTGGTCCTGCCAGCAGACGCCTCCAAATCTGGACACATGCACCACCATCTCTGCTCAGTAAAGTCTGCAAACCTTCTGACAAAGGGGGAGCAGCCTTAGAAAGACCAAGTGAGTCCAGTAGAGAAGCAGATGGAAAACAAAGCCTCAGTGAGCCAAGACATGGATGTTCTGGGCTGCAGAAGAAGCCAGCGTGGTGGGCCAAAAGTGCTGACAACTTTCTATTGTCAGTGACATCCTTGCAACTCCCAGCCATGGCCCAACAGCCACCCCTGGTAGACCCGAGGGTTAATACTTGTCACAGATAGATGGGCTGCCTTTTTTATTTTTTGAAGTTGTAACATTTTAGACTGTCTCAAAAGATTCTTGTCAGGAGGCACCTGGGTCACTCACTCCTTAAGCATCTGCCTTTGGCTCAGGTTGTGATCCCAGGGTCCTGGGATCAAGCCCCATATAGGGCTCCCTGCTCAGCAGAGAGCCTGCTTCTCCCTCTCCATCTGCTTTCCCCCTGCTTGTGTTCCCTCTCTCGGTATCTCTGTCATAAAAAAAATAAAATCTTAAAAAAAAAAAAAAAAGATTCTTGTTAGTCTAGAGGGTAGAAGAGTGGAGGAAGGGGCAGAGAGAACAGGTATGCTTGTGTTAATTTTTGAAAAGATGCAGGGCAAAGCAGAGAAGTAGAACTTTCTTGGAGGATCCAAGGCCAGGAGAAACAGGAATTCATGGAGATCAGAGATCAGAGCAGGCCTGGAGTTAGGGACCAGGATAGGAAAAACAGAGATTAAAGGGAAGAAAGGTACCAGAAGTTGAAGTTGGCCAAAAGGCAAAACCACACAACCCAAGTAACAGATTGGACCAAACTATCAGCAATAGAACATTACCAGTTATCAATCAATTGACAACACTGTTATAAGTTATAGTTGACAACAGCGATTTTAGCAAAGATACAATCGTTATCAACTGACTGCATCAGCAGAGATCATTGATAATAAAAACAAGCATTTATGGGGCATTTAGTGTGTGTCAGACACTCCATTTCATAGAATATCGGTATACAGACAGTCACATACCTATGTACACCCATACACACCCATACATGCACAAATGTGGTTAGAGGACTCAGGAAGTAGGACTGGATAGTAGGACTCTCTGTCTCCTTGTTCCCTCTGACAGGGAAATAAAACCTAATGACTCCAAAGCCATAACTGGGCAAAGTGGTTTCAAATTTAATAGGAAATGTCTATGTAGAGCAAGAAATAGACCCAGGCACCCTTAATCGATTAAAAATTATGGTGATATAAGAAATGGGATCTTATAGGCAGCCTGGCTGAGGGTTATTGATACAATATTAACCCATACAGGACAAGGTGTCTGATTATTTCTTTCCTTTCCTTCCTCCCTCTGTCCATTCATCTCCCTCTTCCTTCCTTCCTTCTTTCTTCACTACTTCAGGCTACTGAACAAAAATGGGAGGTAAAACATCAAGGAAGACAAAAAGGCAGATGAATCTCCCATCTTTGCTCAACCCCACTTCACCATCACGGCTTTCCACATCCCTCTACTCAATAGCAGAAACAGATGTGAGGATCTCTAGATGCAAAAGGAGGCTGGGAGCTTGACAATTGCTGGGGAAGAATGACAGGGTGGAAACAGTGGAGAGAAAAGAAGACAAGGGGAGGGGTCCTGGGAGAAAGGCAGGAATCTGCTTGACATTCTTTACCGGCTGGGAGATTGTCTGCAAGGGTATCTGGAGGCTGGCAGCTGGTGCCATGGGCTGCTACAGAAGACTTGCTATCCAGAATCATTCAAACCAGCAAGTTGAAAGAAGAAAACCTTTAAAAATGCAAGAGGAACACCTGAAAGATTTTGTTTCACCCTAAAACATATCAACGCCCCTTTGTTTGCCTTTTGCCATAAGATGCACATCCTTCTTTCTGTAGAAGCTTGCAAATTGGAAATGCCAGTCCTCTTGTATGAACCTCCTTTCTGCATCAATGTCCAGCTTCCAATCCTTTCAAACAGGAGGAGAATGTCGAGACCACATGAAGCAGTCTGAGTGGAGGACCCATCTCTATTTTTACTACAGTTCTCCAGCCACTAGCTCTGTTCTTGCACACATCTGAACAGCATTTTTAAATGACTTGGCTTTTCAAGGTTTTTTCAACTAATTTAATTTAGTTTTTATGGAAACACTGCTCTATTTCCTTCTACATGCACATTTTATCAACTTATATAATTTCTAATTAGGTTAAGGTAATAAGAGTAGCAGAAGAGCAAATGGAACTTTTACTGTTGACCCAGAATGAGCTACTCAGACTCAAAGCAAATGGCCAAGTAACATCCAGTATCCCACATCCTGAAGGGAGCTGGGAATATTGGGTGACCACACACCCCCTCTGGGATGATGATCCTTTGGCAGCTGAACTAATAACAATCTCTTTTAATGCAACTAATAATATCCACCCCCCAAAAGCTTTATACCTAAAAGACTACAGGTCTAGATCTTAAATCCCTTCTATTTTGTTCAGTTACATTTTTAAGTACATTATGTCCATAAAGAAAAATGATGTGATACAACTGTATCAATTGCACATTAAGAAACAAAAACAAGTCCTCTTTGGAAGATGTAAAATGAATTCTTAAGAAGACTATATAAACACAGTAGTACTCTATGAAAAGTAACTTCAGTATAATTAGTCAGCCTCAAATAGGAAGGGATTGAATAGCTTAAAAGCAAGACTCTGATTGAAAAAAATGTACCATCACAGGGTTTTATCAGAACAAGCAAAGTTATGGTCTCATTGTTTTTCTGAGCATGTCTATTCTAATTATAAGAGAATAAGGTTTAAAAGTGAAGCAGAAAAGGTGTGCATCGGTAGCTGGGTTACCTAGGAGAGAGGAAAAAATGGGGAAAGGGGAGAGTTGATGAGTACAAGACTGCTTCCATACTAAGTAGGAGTAAATTTTAAAAAGAAGAAGAAGTCAAGTCGCATATTGAACATTAACTTTTGCTCGTGCCAGCCAGCAGACCAAGCCACCCAGGGCAGCTCAAGTTAACTTGTATTATGATTCATCAAGCACCCGTATGCTTCTCCCCCATTTGCGATGATGTACATTTAGGTCCAGGCTGCAAGGTGCCCTCAGTAAATAGGAATAACTTGGGCTTCTGAATGGACGACTCTTAACACAGGTAAGTCTGCTCTGAAGAAGGGACTAACAGGATCTTCAATTTTGGAAAAGCAGCGGCCAGAAACATATCTTGGTCAAGTGTCTTTTGATTGCAAGTAAGAGAATTCAGCTCAAACCACCTTTCAAAAGGGGGAGTGGGAGGGTGTAGTAAACTGTTTATGGCTCATGCAAAGAAAAAAATTAGGGTATTCCAGCTTTAAGCAAGGTTGGATCCAATTGGTCACACAAAGTGGACAGAAATCCATCTTTCTGTACCTGAACTCTGTTTCCCATCTTATAGGCATAATTTTCAGCCTTCTCAGGTGGGAGGGTGGAGATAGAGGGCAGAAGTTCCTATAGGCTGGTGTTTGTATGGTCCCAGCTTCAAATGAAGTGAAAAGAGAGCTTCTTTCCAGAAATCATGATTGAAGTTCTATAATTGCATCTCATTGATGCCCAGATTTGGTCACATGCCCAACATCTTCATCTTCTTGGGCTGCTGTAACGGAATACCACAGACTAGGGGGTCTCAAGCCAGAGACATCCCTTTCCCACAGTTTGGGAGGCTGGAAGTTCAAGATCTAGGTGCCAACATGGTGGCATCTGGTTAGAGCCCTCTGGCTTTCAGACTGCTTCCTTCTCTCTGTGTCCTCACAAGAGAGAGAGAAATCTAGTCTCTCTTCCTCTTCTTATAAGGACACTAATCTCAGTATGGGTCCCCATCTTCATGTCCTCATCTAAACTTAATTACCTCCTGGGGCACCTGGTGGCTCAGTCGGTTAAGCGTCTGCCTTGAGCTCTGGTCATGATTCCAGGGTCCTGGGATTGAGTCCCACATCAGGCTCCCTGCTCAGCAGGGAGTCAGTTTTTCCCTCTTCCCGCCCCCCAACCTGCCAGCTCATATGTGCACATGCACTCTCTCTCTCAAAAACAAACAAATAAATAAAATCTTTAAACTTAATTACCTTCCAAAGGCCCATCATGCTGGGAGTTAGGGCCTCAGCCTATAACTTGGTGGGGACCCCAACATTCAGTCTGTAGTACCCATCCTCAACTCACCATTGTGGGAAAAGGGATCCTACATGCTGAAGGGCCATGCTTACAGGGTTTTATACTCGGCCCTGAGGCCAGGGGTGAAGTCAGCTCTGCCTTGGTCACACAAACTTAGTGGACCAGGACAGTTAAGGAAGGTTCTTGAGCAACCATTAAATGAATATATACTACATGTGGAGTAAGCTACATGCATTTTATCTTTTGATCTATACAATAAGGTAGATACCATTACCCTTATTTCACTATAAAAGACACTGAGCCCTAGAGCTACTAGGAGACTCTGCCAGGCATCACACATCTAGTAAGTAAGGCTTCAAGAGCTCTAAGATGGAGATATCTCACCCCAAAGTGAGTAAGGCTTCCACTGTATGATTTATAAACCTGCTTAGTCTGAGGCGGTGCGAGGAAGGAGGGTGGCAAGGTTGCTGCTTCTCCCACGTGCTTGGGGCCAGCAGGTAATTTCACAGATGAGCAGAGAACTGAATGGGACCCTGAAGTAGACACAGAGTTTGTTCATTGTGAAGAAAAGGCACATTCAGAATTGTAAATACTAGAGTCTAATTCTGGAAAAATCCAGCAAGGGAAAAAAAAAAAAAGAAAGAAAGAAAAGAAAGACTTGAATCATATCCAAAAAAGCTAGGAGTAGATGTTTCAGGAAATTAAAATGTAAGAAATTATTTTCTTGTTTATACTTTTCTGGTCTTTCCAAATTTTCTACCATAAGGATGGATTTCTTTTTAATCAGAGGAAGATCTATTTTTAAACCATCCTGGAAATACAGGGTGAGCAAAGGTAAAATAGCCTCTAAGATATTTGAACCAAGTCGATAAGCTGGAAAAAGCTGTAAAAATCTTGTCAGGTTTCTGTGAATGAATTTTTTTTAAACGAAGTGTTGGAGTTACTAGAAAATTTTCTAACAGAAGTTAATATTTTCGTGCCCTCTGGCACCTGGAGGAGGACAGCAACACAGAGTGCAGGCATGTATCTTAACAACCTGGACACCGGTGCAAACGGCAAGGTTGGAAAACTTGCTGTCTCATCCAGGCCCCCGGTGGGTGGGGGTGAAGCGAGGACAAACTCCCACGACTGTTGAAGACCAGGAGGTTCTAGCATCAGAGGCAGAAGGAAACAGGAGCAATGAACCTGAGAAAGGAAATAAAAGTGATTCCTCCCTGGAGCTCAGGACCCTGGACAGTTCTTTCTCCCTGGGACTCAGGACCTTGGACAGTTCTCAGCAGGCCCTCCTGTCCGCTCCCACCTGAAACCCTTGTTCCTGGTGAAGTCCAACAAAATAATCCACATCACAACCAGGGCCCCTCAGGTGTCTGTCACTCTGCGGAGTTTACAAGTGATTTTCCCCTTTATGGTCTCATGTGAGCCTCGCCATATCCTTATCAGGCAGTCAGAGCTGGAGAACCAGATCTCTTACAAGTCTGGCTGTGATGAACTCTCATCGGAAGGTTAAGAACACAGTAAGCTTCAAGCTATGATGGGGGATGGACAACATCTCTTAAGAAAGCCAAAGTGAGTTTGGAATTATTAGCGATGGCTAATTGCAAAGTTGCATACAGTTCTGCTGTTGCTATATGTTGTGCTGGGGCAGGGGAGGAGAATGGGTTTGAATCATTAAGAATGAAATCTCAATCCTGTAATGGGATAAATCTACCACATCTGCCTCCCAACACTACACACAGGGAAGGACACAGCACCACTTCTGTGATATTCCTACCAAAAATTCATAAACTGAATCGAATCATGAGAAAACATCAGACAAACTCAAATTTAGGGATATTCGACTAACAACTGGCCTGTTCTCTTCCATAATAACAAAGTCATGAGCTACAGAGTGAGTAACTCTTCTGAATTAAAAGACACTACAAAGATAACAATAACTGAATGCACCATGGGATGCTAGATGGGATTCTAGAACTGCAAACTTCTTTTTTAAACTATGAAATTCATTATAAGGACTACTGATGAAATTTGAGTAATTTCTATATATTAGATGATATTACTAAATCAATATTAATTTCCTGATTTTGATCATTATACTCTCATTATATAACAGAATGTCTGTGTAAGGTTTTACAGGTGAGATAAACACGACACCAGGTGAGGTAGGCACAAGGCAAAATTTATTAAAAGCACTCTCCGGTGAAGTTTCAGGGATCAGGAGAAGGGGAACAAGGAAAGTTGCACTGGGAGAAGGTGGGCACCCTCAGGCAAGGTTCTGTGACTCCAGAAATGGGAGTCGGGGAAGTTGCGCTGGGAGGGGGTTGAGTGGGTCTTTTATCTGGGTTAAGAGAGGGAATAGGTTCACAGCCATATAAGGTAGGTATTCAGGTATTGGAAGGTTGGGAGAGTCCTGATGTTCCGGTTTCTTGCATAGGTATGAGGTTACTTGTGGAGATGTGACCTGGGCATACATCCTTACGGTGGGAGAGTCAAGGGTTAGGAAAGGGGAGGGGCCTGGAAGATGATGGCCTGGTGGTCATTTTTATTGTTCCTCCTGCATTCCTGGAGCCACCAACCCAACAGTCTGTTTTTAGGAAATACACTTTGATATATTTAGGGTAAAGGAGCAGGAGCATAAAGCTTGCACTTGCTCTCAAATTATTCAGAAACAGATACCTACTTACATACATAATGATACAGAACAATAAAGCCCATAGGTACACAGATAAAGAGAGAGATATAAGTATAGTTATAAAATGACAAAGCCTATTGATAATCTGGAAACCTCAGTAAAGGGTATAAAAGATTTCTTTGTACCATTCTTGCAACTTTTTTTTGATACTATTGCAAAAATAAACAGATTAAAAAGGATAAAAATAAGTAAGTCCTCGTTTCTGATAGGGCAAATTCGGGACAGAAGGGTGGGTAAGAAACAATTCCCCATCACGTCTGACAAAAGATGCAAAAAGAAAACACGTGGTTGGATATGCTCACAGGTGAGACTTGTACATTACTTGTTCACAAGGTGAGCTGGACATGACTTGACTCTGTTCTTCCCCTGTGTAAGCCACTGTCCTAGAATACTCATCATGATCACAAGAACCTCTAGCCATGCTTTTATCTAGACAGACATCCTAACCCATGTGAATACCATGCCCTGAAACCAGGGATTGGAGATGAAGGGGAAAAGCTACTTATGACTTCTCTAATAAATAGACTTCAGTCTTAAAAACATAAGCTTTAAAAGCACTTACTTGAATTGGTCCGTATGGATTGACTGTTGAGGACTGCCATAAACTCTTTTTACAGTTAAAACAATGGAGCTTACCCATGATCTAAACACCATGTCCATCATTCTAGCTATAGTAAGATGGCCTTGCAGAACCAAAGGATCCTGTCTTCAGCACACCCCAGCAGAACAGAGGGACCATGGAAACCTGTCTCCTACAAGATGTCAGTGTGCTGCAAAAGACTCGGTGTCCAGATGAGGACAACATCTGAGGAAACTGGAACACAAAGACTTCTTAAATAATGTGACTTGTTCCCAGTTTCTCAGAGAGCTGTCAGTACTACTCACATATCAGTTAAATTTCAAGTCTCCCAAGTCAGGGTAGGGCCAGCTGTATTATAGTCTAGCTAACCCAAGGTTTATTTGGAGGAATAATACCATTTCTCCTTTGAAGATGATGAAACCCAGGGATAGTAAATGGCTTACCCAAAGAAACACAGAACAAAACTAGAGACCTGAAAAATGCACATTTTATATCCTCTTAATTACACATTACCTGTGTCACATCCAGAACTTGTAATTCCACACCATATTTCCCTTTTTTTTTTTTAACCTTTGGCCACTAGACAAAAACATTTTATGGACCAGATCTTTGTAGATTCAATTCTAAATACAACTTGCTCCTAGTATAATACCATTATACAGTTAGTGCACAATAAATGTACATTGAATAGATAGTAACAAAACATTTGTGACCATCCAGCCCTGTGATTCTCAACCTTGGCTATAGATTAGATTCATTTTGGATGGTTTTTAAAAACCAGGGATGCCTGAGTGGCTCAGCTGATTACGTGATTGACCCTTGATTTTAGCTCACGGTTATGGGATGGAGCCCCGTGCTCAGTATGGAGTCTGCTTGAGGATTATCTCTCCCTCTCCCTCTGCCCCTGCCCCTGCTTGCACTCTAAGTAAGTAAATAAAATCTTTAATAAATAGATAAATAAATAAACAAACAAACCCAAAGCCCAGGACCCACCTTATACTGATTAAATCCAGATAGCTATGGGTTGTGTGAGGAGGTGAGAAGGGACAAGTTCTGCATGTCTTTAAAGTTCCCCCAAATGGCTCTAACACACCCAGGACTGAAAACAGGGATCTAACCAAAATCTCCCACATTTCAGATACAGAACTGAGGAATGTGGAGAGGAGAAGTCAGTTTCTTAAGGTCTTGCATAATTCAGTGGTACTACAGGGACAGGGACTAGAATGCTCCTTTTCTGGCTCTCTGCCTTGCAGTTTTTCCATTTGTCATGCTTCTCCGTAATGTAGTCATATTGTTTAGAATGCATTGAGATGGGGTCCAGTGGCGTGGAACAGAATGGAAAAGGATGGGAAGAGGAACAGGATGGGATGGGAAGGAATGGAATGGTAAAGAACAGAAAGGGATGGGATAAAATGAGTTGGGTTTGGATGGATGGAAGGATGGGTGGATGGGTGGATGGTTGGGTGGATGGGCAGGTGGGTGGATGGCTGGTCGGATGGATGGATGGATGGATGGAAGGATGGATGGATGGATGGATGGGTGGATGGATGGAAGGATGGGTGGATGGGTGGGTGGGTGGATGGATGGGTGGATGGATGGATGGTGGGTGGATGGATGGATGGATGGATGGGTAGATGGATGGAAGGATGGGTGGATGGGCGGGTGGGTGGATGGGTGGTTGGATGGAGTGCAAGGAATGGGAAGTGATAGAATGGTAGGGGGAAAAATGATATAGAGATCTGGGGCACAATGCAATACACTGCAGTGAGATGTAAAAAGATTATAAAATGAGAAAGACACTATCAAGCAGAAAACACAATGTAGGTGATAGTTCCTGACATTCATGGTACCAAATCACCTAGCATCTGGATAGTGCTCTCCAAACTCAAAATTCTGGGTGATTTCATTCCATGCTCTTCTATATTTTCTTCTCTGCTGAAGACATAAATCCGCAAACATTTGATTTTCCAGTCAGGAAGATCTGGATTTTTTATACCCTGGCACCACGACTTGCTAGCTGGGCAACTTCTGCAAAGTCCTTCACCTCGCTAAAACCCAAGGCCCTTGATGGGAAACTATGCCAGTGTCACAGGGCTTTCATGAGAAAATGTGAGATACATGAGAAATGTCACAGAGAAGAAACCTTGGCAGGCAGAGACACAAAATACTTCTCATTCTGATTTTGTCCATATTTATGTTCTCAGAACCTGGCTGCCACATGCAGTATCCCAGTGGGACTGGAGAGCTAGGCCAGGCTGCAGGTTCTTCCCCCTAGAAGGTCCTCATCTAATCATTATCCACTGAGTGACCAGGCCTGACCTAAGATTGGGATCATAAGCCACTGGGGCTCCTTCTGGAAACTTATCCTCATACATACCAAGTCAACATTTTTATCCAAAAACGTAATTAAAAACATTAGAAAACTTAATGGAAAATAGAATGTGAACCACCTTATTCTTTACAAAGCCAAAAAAACAGGACACCATTATTAAAAATGAAACGTGATGCTCTGTTGCTTTTGGCACAATTTGTGATTTTTGTATTTATTCACTTTTTATTTTTACAGTGTCTCTCTCCCCTCTAGATTAATCACCAGAGAGCAAGAATTAAGTCTTACTCATCGATATTTCCATAGTGTCTGGTAGTGTCCAGCACATGGTAAATGATAAATAAATATGTGTTGGGTATATGACTGGCGAATGAATGAATGAATGAGATTTTCTAGGTCTGGAGGGACTTCTAAGAGGCTATGACTTTGCCTAGTTTGCATTCATTAAACCTCCAACCGTCCATTCAATTCCCAAAAACTGTCCACAGAGACTTGGAATATGGAATTATCCATCTTCTAAATCCACATTCAATCTTGCCAACTTCCATTTTCTGGGACTCATCCTGAGAGGATATGCCTCCAACCTACTGGATAGAACCATGTTGGAAGACATTCCCTGTGTCCTTATTCTAAAAAAAGCTGATGAGGCTCCAGGGGACTGACCTGGAGATCTGTCTTGGAGTGATCCTGTCACCTCCAGATACAGAACCATCAGCCTTCCACCTACAAGCTAAAGTGAGCAAGTAGTAGGGGACCTCAGAAACCAAGGATCTGGAGGGGAGCCACTGGAAGTCAAAGCCCAGCCTGCACAAGAGTCAGAGTAGCATCAGTTTATGTGGCCTTAGTACCTAGATCTGAATCCCAGGTCAACCAGGTGAGTGCTCTGTGACCTGGGGAAAACCCCATCCACCATGAACACTTGTTTCCTCATGCTTCATATGGAATGGGATGATAGAATATATTTCACAGGTTTTTGTGAGCCATAAGTCAGGTAATACAAGAAAGTAGAACAGAATCAGGCCCTTAGTAAGCATTCAGTCTCTGCTACTTATGGTCATCCAGAGTGAAGAATGAGCAGGTGTCAGTGAGAGACTTCCAGTAAGAAAGCCTCAAAGTGAAGGCAACAAATTGTGACCTCACTTCATTAGGCAGAGTGCGTCTGGGACGATGTGCTCTTAGAGGCCTACAGCAAATCCTCCAGACTGTGCTGTAGCCATCTCAAAGGTTCCAGAAACATCAGATAAAGGCCACTGCTCAAAGCACAGAGCATAGCTGACTGGTGTAAATACATTACGTGTCCTCTGCCTGAATTCAGGCTCCCTCCTGCCCCATCACAGGCTCCCCGAGATAACCAACTTGAGACTCATACCAACATTTAAATTGTCAGGATATGATTAAGCCTTGGAGAAGATTAATTACCAGCTTTCTTATGTAGCAACCCCCTCCCCACAAATGTTCCCTACCCCCTACTAAGCCTCTGAAAGAATCTAACATTATAAACAAGGATCTAATTAGCAACTTGAATTCAGGCTTAAGATGTTTTGTGGAGGTTTGGTCACAGATGCTGCTTTAATCTCCGAGGATTATTCTTCAACTTCCAGAGAGAAATCAGTTGCTTTCCTGGGCCTTTGAGGAATTTTATCTCAGTTGAATAATACTGCCAGACCAAAGGACCTGCTGAGGAGTGGACCCAAGATTAACCCTCGCTGGGCTATGAAGAACTCTCTCTCTTTTTTTTTTTAATCAGAATTCCTTCCCATTTCATTTACATCTTCAGAGGAAGCTAATTCCCCCCATTCCAGCCTCTCTCATTTGGGGTGACAAGGGAGATATGGATCTTCAAATGCTGGCTTCAAGTGGGCAGGGCTCTGGTCCACTAGCCAACTCAAGGCAGCAATTCAGCCTTGGTGATAAAGGCTTACGGTGTGGCTCTAGAGCTCGTGCTCCTCCCCCTCCTCATTCCCACTACTCTGCCTTGTGGGGGTCTCCAGGGGCTGTGGACTATCTCCACTCCATTCCCCCCAAGATGGCTTCCACATTCACGCTCCTCCACGCAGCCGTGATCACAACACTGTTACAATAAAACCGTTAGAAAAGTTCCCAGTTGCCCAATGACTGAAGTCCAGAGTCCTTGCTCTGGCATTAGAGAGCCTTCCTGCTAAGGATCCAGGGCCCCGTACCCACCCTCCTGCTTTACCCACGCTTCTGTATCTCTAGTCTATAGTTCTTCAAGCCGCAGGCGGCGGCTCATTAAGGAGGTCCTGAAATCAATTGAGTGTATTGTGACCAGCATTTTTAATGTGCTTTATGGCAAAAGAGCAAACACTTCCATGACTTTTCCTCTACAGCAGGCTCTGTTCTAAATACTCTGCAAAGACTCACAGACTCCTCCCACTGACCCTATGGGGGAGGCACGGGCAACATCCCTGTTTTACAGATGAAGACGCTGGCAGCAATGAGGTCAAATAAGTTGCCCTGGGGATTAAGGCAGGCTTGAACCCACGCAGCCATGGTGTCAGAGGCCATGTCCTTAACCACTAGGCAATACTGCCTCCATATACTGTACAACTGTGTGGAATAGGAAAGAAGTTCCAGGGCACACGTAATACAGAAGGACAACTTTCGAGAAGGTCTAGAGCAGATAAATATAAATGTATACAGGCATAAACACCATAGGAAGGGACCATCCTACTGAATATCCTACAGTGTAAAATGTGTTTTGCTGTGGCTTGTGGTCAGAATGTGTTCTGACCAAACCACGGGCCTGGCCACTGGTCCCTCACGCTTCCCTGCCTCCGTGCCATCTTCACCCATTCTGATCCTAGCCCTCAAAATGTCTTTCCCCTTCTCCCCCCCACCCCCACACCTCTTCAGTCCAAATGTTGTCTCCTCTACACACCCTTTCTTAGTTCTTCCATTCTGTCTTCCATGTTGGAAGCTTCTAGAGGACCTGGGTGCATTGATTTCCCCACTGGGACTCGCTTTCTGACTGACTGAGCCTCATCTTCCCAGAGGCTCTCTCCCTCACTCCATGTGGGCCTGGTGGCTTTCTGGCACTCAGCTCTACGTGGTTAGTTCCAGGCAGTGGGAACTGTGGTCTCCAGACCAGCAGCTCAGCACCACCCGGGAACTTAGAGATGCAAATTCTCGGGCCCCACCCAAGACCAAATAAATCACAAATTCTGAGGGGGAGCAACAGCTCTTAGGGCCATAACAAGTCCTCCCAATGATTCTGATGCTCACACAAGTTTGAGAATCACTAGATTAAGGAAAAGCCATTTTTATTCAGTATCAGAGAAGAGATGTCTCCATGATTCTGGGCCAGTTGATTGCAATGTGATGCTTATGAGGACAAGGTCATGAGATCAACCTCATGAATCAAGGTCAGTGATATTTCTCACCCATATACAAACGATCTGCCCTAGCCTCCGTGCATTTGCAGGCTACCGAGTCCTAAGAGAAAGGATAGATGTCTCAGTGGGAATCTGTTTGCTCAAGATCCTAACTCCCATCCAGCTCAAAATTACTCATGCACTGTCCTTACTCATTCATGGAGCTCGGCTTGGGGCCATGAGCTATCCACATCCAGAAGGTGGCAGAATGGTGGCTCAGATGGTTTGGTGGCTGCCTTTGGCTCAGGTCATGATCCTGAAGACCTGGGATCAAGTCCCACCACAGGCTTCTGCTTAGCAGGGTGTCTGCTTCTCCCTCTGACCCTCTCTACTCTCATGCTCTCTGTTTTTCTCTCTCTCTTAAATAAATAAATAAAATCCTTAAAAAAAAAAAAAAGGAGGAGGCAGTAAAAGCAAAAACAGGAATGAACAAGGATATGGTTGGAGGCCAAGGGAACTTGGGCAGAACACCAGTCTGTAAGGCAAAAACCATTTTAGGAGGTATGGTCAAGACAGATTGCAAATGATAATCACAGGCAATGAAAGGAATAAAATTTCACAGAAAATCCAAGGTCACAGAAATAACAAACCAAGAAGGCCTGGGAGCTAGCTCTCAGATTCAAAACCATTTGCATGGATATTTTGTGTTTGAAAAAACTCCAGTCTGAATTCTAAGAGATTAAGAAACAGGATCTCCCAGTGAGGAAATGGCAGAGCCAGACCACAAACCCAGCTTGCTCTGTTCCCAGCCGCCCCGCCCTGAGGAATCTTCCAGGCCATCTGAGGTGCCCCACCCCCACTCTCCATTCCCCTTCCTCTCCGCTCCTGACCCTGGGCCCTGACATGCACCTTCTGACCCATCTCCTGTACCTGCCCTGCCCTAGGCATTCTCATAGCCCTCTCTCCTCACCCTTCAGGCCTCAACCCCAATGCCACTTCCTCGCAGAAGTCATCCCTGAGAAGAGGCTCAGCCGACCCTCTGCCCTACATTAGTTTCTGGGGATGCCAAAATCCACGCCCACAGAGGGTGACTTTAAACAACAGAAACACATTCTCTCACAGATCTAAAAGCTAAACAAACATCTGAATCAAGGTGTTGCCAGGCACCATGTCTCCCTGAAAGCTCTAGGGCAGAATCTGTGCCATGCCTCTCTCTCCTGGCTTTGGGTAGAACACCAGTCTGTAAGGCAAAAACCATTTTAGGAGGTATGGTCAAGACAGATTTCAAATGATAATCACAGGCAATGAAAGGAATAAAATTTCACAGAAAATCCAAGGTCACAGAAATAACAAACCAAGATGGCCTGGGAGCTAGCTCTCAGATTCAAAACCATTTTCATGGATATTTTGTGTTTGAAAAAACTCCAGTCTGGATTCTAAGGGATTAAGAAAATCAGAAATCCTTGGTGTTCATTGGTGTATAGATACATCACTCCAGTGTCTGTCTCCATCCCACATGGCCTTGCCCTCTCTGGGTCAGTGTCCACATTTTGATCGTAAGGACACTGGTCATTGGATTAAGGCCCACCTTAGCACAGTAGGCCCTCATCTAATCTTGATGACGTCTGCAACGACCCTATTTCCAAAGAAGGGCACATTCATAGGTAATGGGGGTTAGGATTTCAACAGTCTTTGGTGCATACTCCAACCCACAACAGTGCCAGACACTTCCCACCATAGTACTCTATTTTATCTTCTCCATAATGAGCATCACCACGTGAAGTTATCCTGCTTGCTCAGAAGTTTACGTGTTCATTGTCTTCCTGCTCACCTTGGGGAAACCAAGCTCCTCACAGCCAGGGTGCCTCTGTCTTGTTCACAGCTGGATCTTTGGCACCTAGAATGAGGCCTGGCACAAAATAGTCTTTTTAACAAATACTACCTGGCAGACAATGGCCTCTCCCCAAGGGGTCTTTAATTACAGAGACCCAATTTACCAACCACAGGGATGAGTATATGCCCTAGGCTGGCCAATCAGAACCGTTTTAAGAATAGACTGTAGGGCACCTGGGTGGCTCTGTGGGTTAAGCCTCTGCCTTCGGTTCAGGTCATGATCTCAGGGTCCTGGGATCAAGCCCCGCATCAGGCTTTCTGCTCAGTGGGGAGCCTGCTTCCTCCTCTCTCTCTGCCTGCCTCTCTGCTTACTTGTGATCTCTCTCTGTCAAATAAATAAATAAAATCTTAAAAAAAAAAATAGACTGTAGGAGAGAAGGATTCCTGCTTTTTCCTCTGAAGCTACTGGCTATGAGGACAATACTTTAAGGTTGCCAGATAACATACAGAATGCTTAATACATTTTTTAGTATAAGTATATCCCAAACATTCCATGGCTATACTTATGCATATGACAGACAATATTTTTAAAAGTATTAGTTCTTTATCCGAAATTCGCATCTAACTGAGCCTCCTATATTCTTATCTGATAAATCCAGCCACTTAGTGATGTCCGCCTCAAACTACCAACAGCCATGTTATCTACCCCATGTAGAAAGCCTGCCTGAGGATGCAGAGAAAGCAGAGCCGAGAGAAAAAGACTGATTCCTCGTGACATTTTTCCAAGTGCCTGGATCCAGGCAGGCCCAAATGCTTCCTTCACTACTGGGACTCCCCAGTAATCCAGGTTAATAAAATCCTCTTCTTTCTCTTTCCTAAACTTTGTTTGTTAAATTAAGCCTTTGCCATTTGCCAATGAAGGAGTTCCAGGGAGAGCAAGTCGCTGAGCAGTCAGTGCTGATTCTTCTCTCCAGGATCACCCAGAAGACAGCAAGACAGATGGCCTCTTCCGTACTGATGTGGGTCATTTCCAAGCGTGACCTGAGTATGTCACACCACGCAAAGAAGACCATTCTGGGTCAGGAGGGAAGAATGAGAGGACAACGGCAGTAAGGAAGGCAGAGAAGCCCATCCTGCTACAGCAAAAATTTCAGCGCAGGCTCTAAGGAGACAGGTCCCGCCGCTATGCTTGGGCAATACAGGGAGTGGCCGGAGCCCAGCCTTCCCAGCCCCTCTCCAGATTCGCTGCAGAAGTTCAAAGAAAGACCCACTTGACCATACAAGTGTGACAGCAAAGGGTAAGGTCCACAGAGGCGAGTAACCGCAGGTGATGTGGGCACTATCCCTGCTATAAATTGCATTGCTACGGGTCTACATAGCAAGTCTCTTGTGCAGTGACAGACAGCTGGGATGAATACATCTAGCTTTGGCAGATCCTGATTTGATAAAGATCAACTCTTTCATTCCAAGCCAGAGAGTAAGAACAGGCCCAGGGCTAAGGTGCCAGTCCCTTAGCATCTGGGCAGGGGAGAAGAGAGAAAACTCGGGGTTTTGCCAAGAAATCACTCAAATGGCCGTGGGCAGGGACATCGACCTCCATCCAAATTAAACACTAGGCCTTCTGAGCCCAGTATTTGCCAAGCTTACACTCTGCAAATCAAGACATTGTTTTTTCATCCAGCCAATGTTTATTAAGATCAAACAATATGCAGACCCTGTGCTGGGCACTTGGGAAAAATTCATGAACCAATGTAAACACTCCCCCTTCATCCTCCGGCTTGTCTGGTTGGGATTACGGGCCTTGACCGAATAAATACATCAGTAAGTGGAAACAGCATCATGCTAAATGCTACCAAAGAGAGAAATGTGTAACATAAGAGTAACAGGAGAGGTTCCCCAGACTTCATTCTGTATTCACCCAATTATTGGCGGTATCCTCTGCCGTGGTCCAGACCCCATTGTGGGTGCAAAGCTCCATCCAAACTTGATCCATCAAGGGTTTGGATCTGTTTATTCACTGGAGTCATTGACCCTCCCCTTCCCACCCCCCACCCCATGCAGAGACTCCTCTCAGCCCCAGCTTGTGTGAGGGTGAACGTGCCTCCCATCCTGGTGCTGGCTTCCTAGTTAGCTCCATCCCCTAATATACACCTGCCACACCTCGTAGCTGAAACCCACAGAAGTCCACTGCGAGCAATCAGTCACCCCGTGCTTCCAGGAAAGCAGGCTGTAGGCAAACAAAAACTAGAATCAGAATGGAACGGGCTGTTATTTTATCTTTCGGACTCCATCTGCAAGGCTAGTCGAATTCAGAGAACTACACAGCAGAACTTAGGTAGTAGCCAACTCGTTAGCATTCAGGAGCTCTGCACTTTGGTGGTGATTCACAAGCTGGGAAGCTGGGGATTTTAACTGCTTTGGATTAGCCCTTGCATATTTTTTTTTTTCAGCGTAACAGTATTCATTGTTTTTGCACCACACCCAGTGCTCCATGCAATCCGTGCCCTCTCCAATACCCACCACCTGGTTCCCCCAACCTCCCACCCCCTGCCGCTTCAAACCCCTCAGATTGTTTTTCAGAGTCCATAGTCTCTCATGGTTCACCTCCCCTTCCAATTTCCCCCAACTCCCATCTCCTCTCTAACTCCCCTTGTCCTCCATGCTATTTGTTATGCTCCACAAATAAGTGAAACCATATGATAATTGACTCTCTCTGCTTGACTTATTTCACTCAGCATAATGTCTTCCAGTCCCATCCATGTTGCTACAAAAGTTGGGTATTCATCCTTTCTGATGGAGGCATAATACTCCATAGTGTATATGGACCACATCTTCCTTATCCATTTGTCCGTTGAAGGGCATCTTGGTCTTTCCACAGTTTGGCGACCATGGCCATTGCTGCTATAAACATTGGGGTACAGATGGCCCTTGCATTTTTGTTTAACATCCTGGCTGCCTATGGCTTCTCTCCAAGCCTGATGGAGAGTCTGCCACCACAGGGGTGGCCGCTGGATGCCAAACCCACCCACCACAGTCAGCTGAGGAAGACCCAGTGATCATTTCCCTGCCAGGAAAGTGCCCTTGCTCTTCCCATGGAGTATTCTGGCTATTTGCCCAGACTCAAAATTCTCCAAAATTCCGTGAACTTAGAAAGCTTCCTCCAGCTGTTCTGGACCTTGGCAGCTCATGTGTTAGTCAAGAGTCTTGGGGCTGAAGATAAAAACATCCCACTTCAAAGGAGCCTGTACAGCAAAAATAGAAGTGAAAGGGGGGGGGCGGAGTTGTTTATTAGGAGGATGCCTGGGTGAGTTACAGAACACAAGGGAACAGAGCACCTCTGGGCACCACAAGGGTCTGGAGCCAGTAACTGGGAAGCCGACAGGAAGCAAGATGGCGGCCAGTCCACTGCTCTCAGGCTCCAGGACTTTCATCTCCACTGACCTCTGCAGTATCTGGGTCATTCTTTTCCTCTGCAAAACCCTTGTCTCTTTGCTCCGTGCACAGATGGAAGAATGACTCGTCTACAGTCCCTGCACTTCTGTGTTCTTGCTTTCTGCCACACCAGAGACTGACTAGCTGTCGTTTTCCTGAGGTGCTAAAATCCGCCACTTACTCATTTCCCTGCAATTATAAAGTACCCACAATAGCATCCGACATCGTTCTCAGTGCGCTACAAATACTCGCTCATCAAGTTGGGCCCCTCAAAATCCCCAAATCATCATTGTTGAGGTCTTTTTGGACCCTCCCTGTGAGAGTCCAATAAATGGCATCCCCTCCCCATACTCTATAGAAAAGAGTGCTTCGAGAGATAAGAATCTCAAGCCAAAATATTGCTTTTATTGTTGATAAAGACTAGGTTGGATTATGTGAGTTCTATTTGTTGGCTAAGACTGAACTCCAGAATTGAAAAGACAGCTTCTCAGACACAGAAAAACCTGCCCAGAGAGGCCTGGGGCCCTATACCAAGATAAGACACACTGCTTCAAGGAGCAGCTTAGAACTCATTTACCCTAAGGGCAGCTCACTCCCAAGGAGAAGCCAGTCAGCGCTGAGATGAGTGTGATCCATTTGCTTCTAAATTTACCCAATAGATAAATCCCATCACCTCCCTTGGGGCAGGGTGTCTAAAGGAGCAGAGAGAGAGGTCAGGAGGCGTCGAGCAAACTTTCCACTGGGAAAGAAACAGGAAGAACAGGACCAACACTGCCGATCGCCAAACAATCCTACTTAATATTATTCTTTGTATTTCTCACTGAAGGTTTTTAAATCCTTCACCAAAGAGTCGGATTTCCTTCCCTCCCCCCTTTTCTTTTTTTAAATGTGCAGGCGTTTTTTTCCACAGCTCTTTTGAAGTTTCATTTTTGTTGTGGTTGTAACAGGTGTCTTTGTAACTATGTATGATACAGAGTTCTCTTTCTTGGATCAGCATCTATCAACTCCTTAGTAGGAACTAGGACAGAGTGTATCTTCTCTTCCTCCTGCACACGTTTTTTCTCACCAGTTTTAGTTAATTTTCATATCTTTGAGTAGATTTCTGTTACCTGATTTATCAGCTTTGAATAATACCTTTTGACCTCTGGCTATGAAAACTTCCAAAGCAGCCTATGAAACATCACCTTCCACCATTCTGCCCTCTTCCCCCAACTTTTGCTAATGAAACAATTTCTACCTTGTGAAAGCTTACAAGGTTCTGTGCTACAACCACAACACTCAAGTTCCCTTTAGCCTTTAGTTCTGTAGTTAGATGGATTCCCCATGCGTCACGTGCCCTATTTCTGTGATGCCTCATGCTAACCTGAGGGTCATCACCCAGTGGCTTCTTCCAGTGGTGGGACTTTGGGGAAATGCCTCCCAAGTGAGTGTGTGCTCCACACTGTCAGTCTTCTGCCTTGACCCACAAACAATCCAGCTCTGTAGAAAAAAAATTATTTTATCACATTTTTTCCTAATAGGTTTTATAACTATTGCTCCCTTGCTTTCTTGCTCTGAAAACTACCATGGGGAAGACCATGGTCTCTCAAATGATGTGACACTTCTCCTAGTTGCACCAAGTATTGGTTCTTGACCTCTAAAATTTGGTGGCCAAATTATTATAGGGTTGATTATTCTGGGCCAATATCTCCAGGGTGTGTGTGTGTGTCTGTGTGTGCGCGCGCGTGTGTACACACGCACATGCACATGTATATGTAATTTCCAGAAACTTTTCATGAATTACATTTGGATTATTTTTCCATCCAACTATTTGAAAAGATGTAGTTTCTCACTGTGTTAAAAGGAAACTAAAAAAAAAAAAAAAGCAGACTATCCATTATCCATATGTTGTATCTCTATCCACCTTCCAGCACTGTTGTTTTGTTTCTAATCTATTGTTGTCCTATGTCTGGGGACATTTCATTTAGCTTGGTTTTCTTAATCTCTCTTCCACATCCCTCATTATATTTTCAGCAATGTGTACTTTTTATTTATGTACCTCTTCTTGTACAAAACCTTCATTCTTGTGATGGTTTTATTTTTATCTTTTTCTTTTCCTGAGCTCTGCCAGCTCACTTTTTTTTTTTGCCAACTCACATTTAAACTTTTTCGTTGTTTTACCATATTTCCCCTGACCTCTTTTATGTCCATTTTAGACCAATTTTACAAGGTTTTTTTTTTTAAGATTTTATTTATGTATTTGACAGAGAGAGAGAGAGATCACAAGTAGGCAGCGAGGCAGGCAGAGGCGGGGTGGGGGGAAGCAGATCCCCCATTCAGCAGGAGAAGGACTAGACTTTTATTTTATTTTAATTTTTTTAAAGATTTTATTTATTTATTTGACAGAGATCACAAGTAGGCAGAGAGAGAGAGTTGGGGGGGAAGCAGGCTCCCCAGAGAGCAGAGAGCCCGATGCGGGGCTCGATCCCAGGACCCTGAGATCATGACCCAAGCTGGAAGGCAGAGGCTTAACCCACTGAGCCACCTAGGCACCCCACAAGGGTTTTTGTGTTTTGTTTTGTTTTTTTTTAACATAGTGATAAAACAGCTTCTTTAGAATGTGCTTTATAGTAATACTTTCTAGAAAGAGTGATGAGGTCCCAGAGATTAGCTTGATCTTTATAGGCACACAAACCTCCAACCAACCCACACTCACATACAAGGAAGACACTCACAATGTTATCACTACAAATTGCCCAGAAAATACTCAAGACCAACCTTATCACACCTGTATTATTTCTTCATCAGAACCACCAGAATTGTAACTCTCTGGATGGCACTTCTCATTTGGATTCTCAATCCCATATGACAATGTAAACTCTTTAATTCAACCACTCACCTACCTTGCCTCACTTCTGGAAAACTCTCTTCTCTGCCCTCTGGAACTCATAGTCCATTATCAGCAAAATCCCGAATATTCTCACATCTTCTCTAAAGGATCCTTCATGTTCCTTCTCCAAGTGAAGCCTGGCCCTAACGAAGGACAAGTCATCTCCTACAGAGCTTTCCAGAGCTGGTCAATTTCCCCCAAATTCCTCTGCACCACTGAACCTGGAAGTGTGGTATTTGCCTCCCTACTCATCACTGCTTTTTTTGTTTTTTGTTTTTATTTTTGGACAATTTTCACTCCTTTCTGCCTGAAAAACCTTGGCGTTGATGCTTCTCCCATTTATATTCCTCACGACCACAGCCCTTCCTGCATTTGTCTCCAGGAACCTGGATCAATCCCCCTGATCTCTCAAAGATTTTAGCAACTATATCACAACAACTCCCACCACCACTATTCCAATTTATTTCAGTATCTTTATGTAAGATCCTCCCAATACCACATTCTCTAAGTTTCTTTGTTTCTTCTATTTCAATGATCTCATTCTCCACCTAACTTAGGCTCTCACTCTTACAACCACATGCGCTCGTACGATTACTCCTGATTCCACTCTGTCCTCAGCTGTTTCGGGCATCCTAAGCCCTACCTCTTTTGATGTGTCCAGCTCATTCTTTCTAGTTTTCCAACAGCAAGGATTATTTGATCCAACAAGGACCTCGAGTTGCCTGATTCTGCCACCATGTTACTGCACCCCATTTCATAACCTTATCGCTCTGCTTATCCAACTCAGGTTTTAAGTTCCCTTACACACATCTTCAAATACTTTGGTTTTTTTTTTTTTTTTCCCCCCTTTACCTTCAAGATATTATTAGCCTGGGGAAAAAAGAATCTTAGTGAACTTCTTCCTATCCAAGGAAGGGAACACATTCATAAGATACACATGTGTGTTCATAAGATATACTCACATGCACACACACACTTTGCCTGGCTTTGCTTTGACCTTGTGACCAGTAAATTCAAATGGGCCCTTTAGGAATACCCGACAGCATAATAATAACTTTTCCTTTGTTCCTTCCTGCTCCCTCTGTCCTAGACAATAGTTGTGCATTTTCTCCATTCCCCTCAAATCTCCCACATGTCCTTCCCCACTTTTCCTCTCAGCTGATAATAACACCTTCTGTTACTTGGAAAAAGTAGAAGCAATGAGAAGAGAACTCCAACATGCTCCCCTACCACATATGTGAACCTGCCAGATTTACTGCTGTGTACTGTGTTCTTTTCTGTTACCAAAAACACATATGCTTATTAAAAGTCTAGTCCTGGGGTGCCTGGGTGGCTCAGTGGGTTAAAGCCTCTGCCTTCGGTCCAGGTCATGATCTCAGGGTCCTGGGATCCAGCCCTGCATTGGGCTCTCTGCTCTCTGGGGAGCCTGCTTCCCCCCAACTCTCTCTCTCTCTCTGCCTACTTGTGATCTCTGTCAAATAAATAAATAAAATCTTTAAAAAAATTAAAATAAAATAAAAGTCTAGTCCTTCTCCTGTGCAGTGGACCCCTCCTGTCTCACCTCCATAAGAATACTGCTCTCGCATTTGTCTCCCCTTTCTCCCACCTTATCAGTATCTCTCTTCTAGTAATTACCATCAGCACATTGGCATGCTTGTGCTCCTTGTATTAGTCAGGGTACTCCAGAGAAACAGATTCAATCAATGTATCATATCCATAAACAGAAAGAAATGACTGACCATGTGAGCAGAGCTTTTGAATGAGATGATTTTGAGAAAGCCAAGGAAATTTTAACAAAGATGAGATATGTTTCAAATGTGGAAGAGAAGATCATGTTAAAGAAGATTCCTCTTTACTGATTACCAGTGTAAAAGTTTTAAAAATAAAGTTCTTGTATATTTCAAAAAATATGTTAAGAGATTTATTATGAGGAGTTGGCTCATGCAACTATGGAAGCTGAAAGGTCCCACAGTCTGCCATCTGCAAGCTTGGTTCCAATCCAAGTCCAAAAACCCATGAACCTGGAGAACCAAATGTTCTGAGTTCTAGTCTAAGTTTGGAGGCCTGAGAACTGGCAACACTGATGATGTCCCAGTTTGAGGAAGGTGAAGACCAACATCTCAGCTCAGTCAGGCTGAGAAAACAGAGTCCCCCTTCTTCCACCTTTTTGTTCTATCTGGGCCCTCAACAGATTGGATGATGTGCACCCACACTGAGGGCAATTGCATTTACTCAGCCTACAACTTCAAATGCTAATCTCATTCAGAAACACACACACAAACATACCCAGTAGTACCGTTTAACCAAACATCTGGGCACATCATGACCCAGCCAAGTTGATACATAAAATTAATCCTCACACTACTCAACCCTCTTTCTGCAGCTGCTACCCCACCACTCTGCTCCCCTTTATAGAAAAATCCCTGTTATACTTCCTTACCTCCTATTCTCCTTTGACCTTACCCAGTGAATTTTCATCTCTACCCTTCCATTATCTTGGGAAATGTCATTCTATTCTTCAACTTGCTCAGGCAAAAAGCACTGGGCTCTGTTTTGCCTATAATGCTTCCCCTGTAGGCTGCTTCCTGGATTTATAATTTGTCTGTGTGAATTTCTCATTTGGTCCTGTCTTCTCTGCTTCTTTTCCAGGCGAAACTGGGTCCAGGGAAACTCTTGTCATCAATCCACAGAGCTATACCCATTGCTCCAAATAAGGGGGCTCACTGCATATGCCCTCTGGATGTGCCAAGTACTTGGGAGAAATATGTTTGACCATATTTTCTTGAGATCTGTAGCTGTGAGCATCCTTTGTACTTTCCTTCACCTTATCTGATCTTCACAGCATTCGGCTGTTCTCTATTGTGGCTCAGGGTTACAGATATCCCCTGGTTTCATCAGAACCAGAGCTTTCAAGTCTTTCCACATAATCTTTCTTGCTTTAAGAGTGATCCCCAAGTGGAGAAAGGAGAAACATTATCTCTGTCCACCAATTTATTCTTTTTGTAGCTATAGACCTTCATTTTTTCTTTTTTTCTTTTTTAAATTTAAATTCAACTAATTAACATATAACATATTATTGGTTTCAGAGGTAAAGGCCAGTGATTCATCAGTCTTATATAACCCAGTGCTCTGTTCACCAATTTAAAACTAGAAACCACAAGGTATGCGATTACCTTTTGGCCTTTTTTTTTTTTTTAAAGATTTACTTATTTATTTTTAAGAAAGAGAGAGGGAGGGAAAGAGGGAGCACAAAGGCGAAGGGGCAGAGAGAGAGAGAGAAAGAGAGAGAAAATCTCAAGCAGACTCTTTGCTGAGCGCAAAGCCCAACTCAGGGCTCGATCCCATGACCCTGAGACCATGAACTGAACCAAAATCAAGAGTCAGATGCTTAACCAACTGAGCTCCCCCCAGAGTCCCAATACTTTGCTTTTCAGAAGATAAATCTGACCACAGTATATAGGTTGGATTGGGAATAGGAAACCAACAGGCAGGGACACCATTTGGTAATGGCAGATGGTCCAAAGAGAGGTGTTGGGGAGGCTGTTGGAAGTTAGAGCCTGAAAAGGTCAGGAAGGATTGTGCAAATGGTGCCTTGGGTGTCTTTAGAGATGAAGCCACCACAGTGTGCCAGTCAGGGCTCAGCTGTAGGTAACAAAACCTAATGCTGTTCTAGTTTTTTTTATTTAAAAATAAAAAGGTGTTTGAAGCAGGGTATCATATACTTATTAAATCATTAGAAAGTCTGGAGAAGTAAGTTCTAGGCATGGAACAATAAGGAATGATTCTGGAAGAATCCCTCAGAACCAGCTCATCAAAGGTACCTCTCTAACAATAAGGCTCTTTGGGGCTTGGGAAGCAGGGTTATAACTACTGCTTCCAGAATCATATCCTGTTGCACAACCCAAGACCCAGGAGCCAGTGCCACAGCTGCTGGATCCAGGAATAATTCTCCTAACGAGTATCTTGGGGGTCAGGAAGCCACCATCAGAATGTTGACCTCTCTAGATGCCAGGGTGGTTGTGACACTGGCCATACAGACTCCGCATCTGTGCTGACTCTTCCTGCTCATCTTGCTCCTCAGTCCAAACCCCACGTGTGCCCAGCTGGCAGAACTGTACATCAGAAACTGTGTGTTCAACTGAAATTCCCAAGCTGGCAAATATAGAAAAGCACAGAAGAGGGGCACTTGCATGGCTCAGTCATTTAAGCATCTGCCTTTGGCCCAGGTCATGATCTCAGGGTCCTGGGATCGAGTCCTCCATCCATCACCTAAGAATCTGCTTGTCCCTCTTCCTCTCCCTCTCCCCCTGCTCATGCTCTCTCCCGCCCCCCACCTCAAATATATAAGATCTTTAAAAAAAGAAAAAGAAAAAAAAAGCACAGAAGAATGTAATTGGATCTCAGGGTCCTGGGATCGAGTCCTGTATCTTGCTCAGCTAAGAATCTTCTTGTCTCTCTCCCTCTTCTCTTCCTCCTACTCATGTTCTCTCTCTCTCTCTCAAATAAATAAGATCTTAAAAACAAAAAAGAAAAGAAAAGCACAGAAGAATAAAATTGGAGCAAATGATACACAAAACCTACTCAGGCTCCTTCGGAGGAAGGAGGTTCCTCTTCCCTCACTGATGTGTTAGCTGCTAGGCCATGGGCTCCTTCCTCTCCCACAAATACCTTTGTTATTGTATGTCACATATTATCCTATTTGCTTATCATGACAGCCCTAGGTATTATTAACCCCCATCTTACAAACAAGGACACTGAGGCCCATAATAGGTAAAATACCATGTCCTAGGTCACCCAGCCAATGAATGACAGAATTAAGACTTAGCCCCATGATCTAACCCTAAAGTCCTTCATCTTTCTTCTGTCTGTTAAACCCATTAACTTCTGTGACTAGGTCTCCTTTTCAACAGAGAAGGGCACCAGTCTCTTCTGAGCAAGCAAAACAAATGGGCTTCTTAATCACTATTTTTTTCTCTTTATTCATGCCAGGTGGTTAATGCTATTGCCGGCCTGGCGGATGGCTACACAGAACATTACTGTGCTCTGTAGGGGCTGCGGTCTTCCTGCTTGTGTATTTGCCTGTATGGATCATCGATCAGGTGTTTCCCTCATGGGTACAAGTTATTGATGGTCACTTGCTCCTCCTGAAAGTCTAAAAGGAACCCTCCGGTCTCTCCAAGACATAAGCTTTGTTCAGTCCATAAACTGATTAGGGTCCTCCCTAGTCCCAACTTTCCCTGTTAACCAGAACTTGCCTCCATGAACCCGGCCAAGTCAAACTTATTCATTATTCCTGGATGTGTCCCTGCTTTTGTGCCTTTGCTGATTTCACTCACTCTTCCTAGATTTTTCCTTCTCTTCTCCATTGCCTGGGTATCCAACTCTTACTAATCATACAAAACTGATCGCAGTCACTTCCTTTTCCACAATATGTCCCTTGAATTCTCAAACAGTTCAAAGTGAGGTCTCTGACTTTTGAGTTATTTTGACACTTCTGTCTCTCTTATCACATCCCTAACTTTCTTCTTGTTCTTGAATAAACACAAAGTAGGTTGAATCACTGGCCCCAAGCCTCCTACTACCCTGTGATAATATTATAGATCTGCAGTCTTGGGCACGTGGGTGGCTCAGTGGGTTAAGCCTCTGTCTTCAGCTTGGGTCATGATCTCAGGGTCATGCGATCGAGTCCCATATCGGGGTCTTTGATTGGCAGGGAGACTGCTTCCTCCCCTCTCTTTCTGCCTGCCTCTCTGCCTACTTGTGATCTCTGTCAAATAAATAAATAAAATCTTCCCCCAAAAAACCCCACAGAATTCTGAATATAGATCTGCATTATTGGCGTGGCCAACATTGTTTGGCCTTGGGCTTTGACATGTGACTTGCTTTGGCCAATGGGGTTGTTAGAGAATGGGATACAAGGAGAGGCTTGGAATGGACCTGCAGAGTTGGCCTGTCTTTTTGCATTTCTGCCTTTTGCCAGGAGAACATCCTGAAGGTAGATGTTGCTGAAGGAAGATGAGAAGCACCCAAACTACGACTTGAAACCAAGCCTGGCCTCACCTAGATCAGCCAAGCCCCAGCCAATCCAGCATCTGCATGAGTGAAAAAATACATGCCTGTTTTGCCTGCTACTGTGACTTTGCTGATGGTTTATACATCAGTGACTAAACACCCATCATTGCAATTTCATCTCCCTTCCTGGATGGTGCACACCCCAAGAAGGCAAGCTTCCCATCTCACTTTCTGTATACAACTTTGTGATGACAACCACGTTCAAACGTTAAACGATGTTTACCGCAGCTCCTAGGAAAGAGCTGAGGCCCAGCGAGGTTCGGTAAGTTATCTAGAGTTCCATAATGAAGCAGTAGTGGGGATGGAGTTCAAATCCAGGAAGTCTGGCTACAGAAGTTTCATGAAATACATCCATCTATGTGGAGAGCCATCCAGCAGATGCAAGGAGTCATGTAGACAAATATGCCTGAAGATTGAGGAAATGAGTATGATTGGCTAGGTAGGGTATGGGTGCGCTCGTGGCTGACACATGAACAGCACCAGGAGCCAAGAGAAAAACGCATGATTACTGCTTGAGAACAATAGAGCCCTCTGTGGTTACGTAAGGGTTCACGAGGAGACCGTGTGCACAGGGCAGTGATTAGATAGCTGGGCTGGACCGCCTACATGTATATATTGCCAGAACTTGCTTGAGACGTCAGACGCTAATAAAGAAGTTTGCTCCTCATCACGTTTGCGGGTCGTTCTTGCTGGCGAGAGCGACACATCTACATAAAAATTGTTCACAAAAATATCTGTGGATGGGAAGGAGAAGGAAAGGGAGAGAACTGTAAGAGATTCTTTACTCTAGGGAACAAGCCGAGGGTTGCTGGACGGGCAGGGGGTAAGGGGATGCAGTAACTGGGTGATGGGCATTAAGAAGGGCATTTGATGGAATGAACACAGGGTGTTGTATGCAACTGATGATCACTAAACTCTACCCTGAAATAATACTACACTATATGAGCACTAATTTGAAATTAAATTAAATCTTGAAAGAAAGAGAAAAAGAAGAAGAGGAGAAATAAGGAAGAACCCTATGATTTTTGTCGTTTTTTTTTTTTTAATGTTTCTACATCTGCTACTGAGATTTCTAAACTATAACAGTGATTTATACCCTTCAAGGCGGTATTTATCATCTTAACTGCTCAGGAGTCATTCTCCTAAGAGCACCCGACTACTTTTTAGGGAACACCTCTACACATGTCTTGGTGAAGTGTGCATCCTGGCGGGACCTCCCTTTACAGAACTGCCCCCCACCACCACCTACAGGATGTCCTTCCACCTGCCACAGAACAGCCTAGGGATGGGCCTGTCAGCCAAGCTGACCCAACTGTCATAGCCAAGCTAACCCCCAGACTCAGGTGAGTTGTGGAAAGAAGAGTTATAGCCATCATCACAGGGATGTGTGTGCATCAGACCTCCTGGTTGGGAACCATGGTTGGGACTCCTATGCTGAGTTCTCCTGAGCTCCCCTCAGCTCCTCCTCATTTCCCTACTGAGTCTCAACCTCCCTAAGATCTGTGAGTTCCCTATACCCTTCCAGTAAATCTCCTTGCACCTATGAAATCCAGTGCTGGTTTCTGTTCTTGCAAACCAAAACCCTGATTGACTCTATTCTTTCTCCCAAAACCATTCCCATAGTTATGGAACTGTGTGCTCCCTTGGCCTGAAATCATGAATGCCCTAGATTTTGAAAGAAAATAAGTTGGAGGCCAAGTTGCCTGTTAGTTGCTCTTCTGCCAGCTGTGGTCTGAATGAGAACAGCTCTAGGCCCAGTAGTCAGTGGTTTGAATATATCTACTGTCCAGAGAGGAAAATGAACATGATCTTTATAATAGCTTCTGTCAATAAATCACAGAAGGTTGGGGGTGGTGGGGAAACTGGGTGATGGGCATTAAGGAGGGCACTTGATGGATTGAGCACTGGGTATTTTATGCAACTAATGAATCACGAAACTCTACCTCTGAAACTAATAATACACTATATGTTAATTAATTGATTTAAAATAAAATAAAAAACTAGATAGGACTTAAGAGAACATCTGGGCCAACTCCCTCATTAAATAAATGAAAATAAATAAGGCCCAGAGAGGGAAGGTGACTTATCTGGAGATTTACAACTTGGCATCAGGGCTGAGGCTATAAGGAAGGGTCTCCTGATTCCCTTCCAGGACTCATTCCAGCCACCACCTGCCGTCTGTCTGTGAGAAAGTTTGGTTTTCTTGGTATAGTGGTTAAGAGCACACTAGTGAATAGACCACTGGGCTCATATCTTAGCTAAACCACTTATCGACTCTCTGACCTTGGGACCACCACTTCCCTATTTGCACTTCAGTTTACCTACCTGTAAAATGGGTATTATATAGGATCTATCCCCTAAGACTGTGATAAGTAACAAATAGTATAAATATATTAGCCTGATATCTGGAGATAGCAAGCACTTGATGAATAGTAGACATCATCACAATTACTCATAAAGGAAGTAACCTTGCATATCAATTATCCTTCATTTTAGCATCTGAGCAAAGATAAAAGGAACAGACCAAGGTCATGCATCTTGAAGCTGGCATGCTATTCTCACATCCCAAGCATGTGTTGTCCAAGCCCAGGCCATTTTTAGTAGCAATTGACTAGGAAATCTCCACCTAGTGAGAACCTACTGATTGATGTAACTGAAAAATATGGTTGCTGATTTCAGTAGAGTTGGGTCCAGCTGCTTACATAATGGTCTGTCTGTCTTTCTCTCTCTCCTCTCAGCATTTTCCCAGCTCCTGGCCTTGTTTCTTGCTGTGTTGGCTTCATCCTTAAATAAGCCCTCTTCACACATGGAGATAGATACTTGCGTCTTCAGGCTTAAGTTATTTGTATAGGTAATAATCCCTGTGAGGGGAAAAAAAGAACTGGAACCAAAAGTCGGATGCTTAGACAACTGAGATGCCCTAAGCTTACTCCTTCTCTAATGCCTCCTCAATTCATGTAGAGCTTCAACCTTACATGCATCACCATAATCAGGCCATATCCAAGGACACGCAACAGGCATCCCACACAGAGAGATGAAAAGAACCAGCCAGGTAGTGCAGACTCTGTCATCAGAGGGCACATCCCCAACTGGTCTACCCTCTGCATTTGACTCTTTCCCAGGAGTTCTGAAAAGGCTCCACATGGAACCAGTCTTCAGTCAAAATCTCAGCACCAAATATGTCTATGACCTGAAAATTTCATCCATGTCTTAAGATGTATTTTTCCATCAAACATCCCCCTGGTGGTCAGATCAGTTGGAAGGTGTGTATCCTCATGGATTGATGCATAACCATGGAGGGACAGAGTTGGTTGCCTACCAGTATCCCTTTCTCCAATTCTCTCTCTGCCTGTTCCACAAGCCACGAACCTCAAGACACTCACAATCATGGGTTCAGGAATTGGTTCTAATTGGTCTAAGTATAGCCTCATTTCCCTGGTCAAACACTGGTTCAGGAATAAGAAATACCCAAATGAGAGCCTAAACCATACCCAAATGAGGGCATAAACCATAAAATGTGAGGAGGAACTCTGCAGGTGAGCTAGTGAGAAGAATTTCCTCAACCAAAGAGACAGGGAAGAAGAGGAAGAGGGGAGAGAAGAGAAAGAGATGTACCTTCTTTTCTTCTCCAAACATCACTGAGTCTGGATATGACACCTTCAGCCTAAGGATGGAGGCAACACTCAGGACAACAGAGGAGAGATTGAGAAACAACCTGGATCCTTGATAAAAAAAACATTGAGCTTCTAAATCAACCAGTTTGGAAGCCTGAAATGTTTTGGATATGTTCTATTATATGAGCCTATAAATTTGCTTTATTATTTAAGTCAGCTTGAGTCAGTGTCTGATACTACTAGCAAGACCAAAGCATTTCAACAAATAAAGTGAAATATTTTTAACAGAATTAAAATATTGAAAATAAAGTTTATCTTGCTTTTTCACATACCAGGAGATTTTTCCTATGTCTGTAGATAATCTTTATAAATTAAATTTTATAGGGACATTACCGTGTTTTGAAAATGCATCGTAATTTACTTAACTATTCACATACTTTTAGGTAATTAGATTATTTCCATGTTTTGCTACTATAAATAACATTGAGGTCAACATCTATAAAACCCTATTTTGTTCCTTAAGATAGATTAGAGAAGCAGAAATTCCAGTTTAAAAAAAAAAAAAAACTTTTTAAGGGTTCTGATATTGCCAAACTGCTTTCGAGAAAGACTAAATCAATTTATACTCCCATTAACATGGTATAAGAGAAACGTCCTCACTACAACATAAGTCATAGGCAATTTATTAAGATAAAAGAATAGTATTCTCATCTTAATTGAAATATTTTGATTACTACTGATGCCGTGTTTCCTTTTATTTAATAGCCCCATATTTTTTTCTTCAACAAATTACCCATTCATGTTCTTACTGATTTTTAATTGAGGTTTTACATTTCCCTGCAGACTTTTAAGAGCTCTAGGGCTAATATGTGCCATAAACCTTAAATTCATAATTCATTTTAATCCTCAAAATAATTTCGTTAGGTAGGTTTGATTAAACCCACCCTACAGAAGAGATGTCAGCTCACAAAGCTAAAGAACTTGTACTTGCCATCAAAGTGTGTTCCACGTTTGAGTGCAGGTGCACACACCCAAGCCCCGATCTGACATCTGCCCCTTGAAGTGACTCAGCTGTCCCCCACACTGTGTTCTTTTCCTCCCAGGTGAGCCATTACACCTTGGCAACTGTGTGGTCCTCCACATGAAACGGTTTCTGGTAATTCACTTTAGAAAAAGGCAAGGATCCATTTTTTTCCACTAGGTATGTTTCCTCTTTTGATGATACATGTAGCATCACCTCCCTGTGTATGAGATGTTCCCCACTGCTAAAAAGCCCCCCAGTGGGGCCACTGGAGCAGAAAATAGAGATGGTCCAAATGTGGCCAATCCAAATAGGGCACGACCTGCTTCCGGCTTGTAGCCATTGCGGGGATAACTACATCCCAAGCTTGAACGGACCGATGATACAAGCGGTAGGGGATGCTTGGAGCTCCCATTTTAGTAGAAATCATAAAAGAAATCCAAAGGAGGAAAACTGGTGGAGTTGGGCAAAGCTAGGAACTAGAAAGCAATGTAGTTCATGTAAGAATCATATGGGAGATGGGCGACTGAGTGGCTCATTTGGTTTAGTGTCTGCCTTGGGCTCAGGTCATGATCCTGGAGTCCCAGTAGGGAGCCCCACATGGGGCTCTCTGCTCAGTGGGGAGTCTGCTTCACTTTCTGCTCCCTCCCCCCTTCTCATGCTCTCTCTTTCTCACTCACTCACTCTCAAATAAATAAATAAAATCTTAAAAAAAAAAAAAAAGAGAGAGAGAGAGAGAATCGTCTGGAAGATTTTTAAAATTCCCCACAGTTCAGGCCACTCTCCAGACCAGCTACCTCAGAATCTCATGACCTGACGGAGAGACCCAGACATGGGTATTTTTTTTAAACACCCCAGGTGATTTCATTGTGCAACCCAGTCTAAGCACTGGTGCTGTAGACTCGCACCTCTGATTTCCTGTCTTCAAGAGGAAACCCTGCACCCAGAGATGCAGGAAGGCTCCAGGGGAGAGAAGGAAGGAGGTGCTCTAGGAAAGCATGGTGCTCTGTGGCAGGACCAGCAAGACCGCACTGGGATGGCATCTTTCTTCAGGGCATGCCTCAATGTGAAGGTGTCTTTTGATGTAAAGTAACTTATTTCCGCTTGTTTGGGGGACACACGTTTGGCTATGTCCATCCACCTTTGACTCATACACTGAGAAAGTCAGCTCGTTGTCTCAGGAGAAAGGCATGAGTCAAAGGTGGAGGTGGGTCCTTGGCTTAGAAACCAAGGACTAGTTAGGAAATGAAGCCAGTGATGTAGACAGGAGCTTGGGGGTGGACAGGACCCAGGAACCCCCCTCACTGAGCATGATGACGCTATGAGCACTCCCCTAACCCCAACCTCCTGCAGGTCCTTCCTAGAAGCTGAGTAAACCAGTACGAGGATACCCCCCCCTTCCAACACCAAACAAAACAGAACAAAACTGCCAAATATGCAGAAGTCACCACTAGCCTCCACACACAGTGAACTCCCATTTCATCCTTGTCCCTTTCTTTCAGTCCTTTTCTTACCTCCGCATGGAGCTCTCTCCCCAGGCTAATTAAATAGGGGTTGCCCATGCACAAATGTGCTTCAACATTTCTGTTGTCCCAGAAAAATCTTGCTTTGACATATTCCCAGTTGAAACAATGACTTTATCTTTCCCTGTGGTTAAGAGTTTCCTGAGCTTTCTTTCCCATCATTGTTAGCAACTACACTCTAAAGTCCCCTGGTGCACAGCAAGAACCACAATCCCCACCTTACGTATGGACCAGGTCAAGAGAATTCCCAGGGCACAAAGCTAAGCTACACAGCAGGAAAATGGAGGAGCAGTGAAGCAGGGATGGGCAAAGAGAGGGCCAGCTGCTCAAAGATGATCAGAAAGCAGACAGATGCTCAGAGGTTCAAAGAAAGAGAAAGACACCGAGATTCTGGGGGTCGCAGAGACACGGAGACATAGGAAAGAAAGATCCAGAGTTGGGACTAGAAGGTTCTTACTTCCTGATTTGGGAGTAAAGCACCTGCAGGCAGGTCTTGGCCATAAAACCTGCCAGCGGGTGGTGCTGGGTCATTTCCACCGCTCCTTTCCCCTGTACAATTGCTGCGACCAAATCAGGGGTGACAAACGAGTTCTGACATGCCGACTGCAATCAATGAGCCATCACTTAAATTCTGTATTGACAGCACTGAAGCTACACCCAGGCGCAGAGAAAAAGACTCTAGTGATGGATCAGTGATGTCTGCCACGGGTGTGGGCGAGGAGAATTACAGTGCGCGTGCCAGGTGTTCATCTCGAAAGTAGATTACTTCTAAATTCAGATTTCAGCTCTAACCATCTCCGATTCAATGTCACCACAGTAAAAATGCAAGATCTTTTCATTAGACCACGTTTTTCTCTAAGACTGTGACTCTTCTGCCATCGTTGCGTATGAAGGGGAAGAAAAATATGATAGGAGGAATATTTCAAGAGGGAACACTTGCAGGTTTTTTTTTTCTTGCTCCCAGAGCTTCTAGAAATATGAACATTTTAGAGTGCTAGAGGCTGCTTTTTGCATCCCTTGGAGAGATGGAAGAAGGGAGACAGCTGGAAAAATTTAGGACAGTTGTAAATTATTGAAGACCCTTTGCTTAACTTGTACTTTCTGAAAGAACACAGGCACCAAGGTCTCAGCCACATGCACTCTGCCCACTCAGTGAGAAATATGGAAGCTTAGGCTGCAGAAAGGAAAAAAAACACAGCGTGTGCTCAGAAATATCTGAAAGCTAGAGTTTAGTGATTTGTGTTTTACAATACAAGGACTCTGTCCTCCAGGAACTGAAATTGGCAAGGAGTTCAGACACATAGTGTTCAAAGGATGGTGATCTATGGGAATAGAGTTCTCCAGCTTGGGGTCTAGGGTCTAGCACCAGGCTGCTCTTGGGCGGGGGGGGGGTCTTGCCCTCCCATAGCCTTACAGTGGAAGCAGCTCTATAATGAGATGCTCAGGGCTGAGATATCTTGGAAACTGATTTTAGATTCGAAGTACAACTGACCCTCGAACAACATGGGGGTGGTGGGGACCTGACTCCACATCATCGGAATTCCAAGTATAACTTCTGACTCTGCAGAAACGTAACTACGAGTAGCTTACCGTTGACCAGAAGGCTTCCTGATAACAAAAATGGTGGATGAACACTTATTTTGTGTGTTGTATATATCTGACACTCTATTCTTACAATAAAGTAAGCCAGAGGAAAGACCAATGTTAAGGAAATCACAAGAAATTAGAAATGTATGTACAGTCCTGTAATGTTAAAGCTTTACACAGAAGTGGACCCACACAGTTCAAACCCATGTTTTTCAAGGGTCGATATTTCAGAAGCCAGTTCAACTCTTTCTGACTCACCTACTTCTGCCCTCGATGAGGTCCTCATTCTCTTTCTCCCGGAACACTTCTACGTCTTGTTCCTCCTCTCTTTATCTCTCATCTTGACATGCTTGTCCATCCTCAACACCAGCCACACCAATCTTTTCAAAATGCCCATGTGGCTGTACTGCTCCTGTCTAAAACCCTTCAGTGGCTCCTTTAATCATTGGATAAATTGCAAGTTCCTGAAAATGTCCCAAGAGATCTGACCCGACGCAGGACTTCTGATCCACTAACACCAACACAGTTGAGTTTCCCTGCAGAATAGGCCTTCTCTCGCCTTTATTCCCATCTTTGTTCAGGTCCCTCCATCCAGAATCCATGATCCATAGCTGTCTTGCTGGAGAATTCTTCAGCCCCCTCATGTAATCCCATTCCACATATCATGATATTCACCGTATTTTGCTGTAACAAGTGTCTTTGTTTCTCTGCTCTTCCAGACAGGAGCTCCTTGGGAATAAGAACCACATCCTACTCATCCCTAATTTTTGCCATCTGGCTGTGTGCCAGACACCCTCCAAATCTTTGTTCAATACAAGTGATATAAAAAAGTACTTACCTTATACAAGACTTGGTCCTGTTCTTTTGCAAATTTACCCAAAGGAGGTTACAGTGTATCTTTAAAGGATTAAATCAAAGTCAATTTGAAATTTGAAGTGGGTTATATTAGGAGTACACTGACCCCTTCTCTAACTCATCTTCCCATTTGACCGTCTTCTCAGTGAAAACCTGCTCAGGTTCCCATCTCTTCATGATCACACGGAGTTACTGTTCCTCCTCACAGCTCCCTTAACAGCATATTTCACATCTTCATTTCAGCACAAAATGAATTTTAATTTCATACATCAATATAAACCTCAGTCTCCCTAGCTAGAATATGAACCCCCTGAAGGCAGCAATTGTGACTGACTTGTCTTGGGAAGAAAAAAATCAGAGAACATAGAGTAATCATGTGATACTTTTGAAAATAAACAAGTGAGCTATTTTTTATTATAATAATTTGTATTTATTAGAATTTTTTATTTTTATTAGAATATTTAACAGAATACCTATTAAATTCTCACAATGAGGTGAAGCAGGTATGATTATTTTGCAAATGAATAAATGGAATCTTCTAGATGTTAGATGACTTGTTATATTACTCCCAAGTGGCTGAACCAAAACTTGAAGCTGGACGTGTCACACTGTGTCATGCCTCCATGGATGGATGGGTAGATGGATGAGTGGATGGATTCATGGGTGGATGGATGAATTATAAGTGGACAGACAGATGGGTGGATGATGAATGGATACATGGGTAGATGGATAGATGGATAGACAGGTATCAGCCAGGGCTCCAAAATCATATGAAAACATTAGACATTCTTCAACACCACTACCCCCTGATGTCTTGAGAAGACTAACAACTCTAATGTTCATTTATGATAATGATTTCAGTGAGAAGCTGGAGAGAATATCTGAGAGGAAAAACCTGGATCGATTCACCAAGAAATGAGAGTTCCTTAGTACTTGCATCCTATCTGCAAATTTATTACAAGTTATGGGATCTAAGCCTTTGCCCAGATTTCTTCCCTTTTTTTACTCCCTAAATATTGCTTAACGTGTGTGTGTGTGTGTGTGTGTGTGTGTGTGTGTGTGTGTTGAGAGTCTTTTCCCTTTACAAAGGAAATATTGATATTTTATTTTGTAAAAGAACTTATATAATTGCACTAAAAAAAAATAAATGAATTTATTTGGTTCCAAATGCTACTGGAAAGAAAATTATTTCTCCCTGATTCTTGACACTTCCCTGTTCAGAAGGAATTCCCACTTAGTCTAATTAGGCTCTCTCTCTCTTCACTGGGTCTCCATCACTCATTAGTTTCCAGCTGGGTGATGCATTACAAGGAACTTTCTAATTACCTTTATATTTTAGATATCCTTACCTGCAGGTGACCAATGAATGCTTACTTAAGCCAGATTGCTGATCTCCACTGACCACCGACCTAATACCTACAATCTGCTTGTTCTCTCTCTCTTTCTTACCCTGTTAGAAAATCAGGAACAAAGACTCACACCAGGCAGGACAGAGTAGCAACACATAGAGGTTTCTCAAAGGATCAACACGCTCAAGGTGAAGAAGTAGAGATCCACTTTGTTGACCTTTCTTAAAGCCCAGAGTTTATTCAACCCAAGATTTCTCAATCAGACCATCCTGGTCCAACAGAGGCTCTCTTTGTGCTCTATTGTACAAAACCTCTAGCTGGTTGCTACCAATCACCACTCTTTCGAAAGCATCAGCAGTCCACAGAGATTTTCAATAACTGGGGTGACTATATAATTTATCACTCAAATGAGGCACTTTGGGAAGTCAAAGTGAGCACTATTAGAGCTACACCAGGAAAACAAGTGCAACAAGGACCATCCCAATCAATAACCCTATCAATAACCGACTTAAGCATTTGTGTACTCCTCCCCTTGACCTCTGTCCATTTTTCCAAGTCAGGTTAGGCTGTGTGATCAGGCCTCCAGTGCTCTGACTCAGGTCTCACCAGCTACACTCTGGGCCAGCACGAGGTGCCTCAGGTCACAGAGGTTGACTTTATCTTGACTGCTTGTGACGTCATGTTCCCTCTGAGACTACAGGCTAGAATACAGCAAGCACTGGGTCTCTCCTAGCACTTGACACAATTCCTGGTATACAGCAGGCATCTAATAAATCCTTGTTTTGCACTTGAATGGAGAGTACCTACCATGAAACCTATTTCACCTGTGACCCAACTAAGACCTTCAGATCATGGTGGTAAAGTTGATGACAGTTCACCCACTTTCATTTTTCCATTAATTTAAATATATACTGACTGATCTCTTAATTATCTACCAGCCACCACACCTGTATCTGTGGACAAACCAAGTCTGGGGTATTTGGTCTCTGTTACTTTGCTTTTCATTCTCTTCTACCGTGGATCAGCTGATACCTGGATCTTACCCCTTTTAATTCCTAAATTTTCACTTTCCTTTTGCTCTTTTTGCTGCCCCAAACACAATGCCTATTTTCTAGCTGGAAAGACTGTATCTTTTTTAAACTGGGTCAGCAGACTTTGACCTCGATGCACCACAATGGGATAATATGATAGATTAAGCCTAGACAGTCACAGTTAATTCCTAAACAGACTTAATTTGATTTCCCTTCTCCAATAAACCCAATTTACCTCCGTGGAGGTGCGACACGTCTGATTAGGCACAGCAAAGCTCGGAGCAGGCAGGCGGCCTCGTGGAGAAAGGCTTGTGTGTGCAGAGCGATATGAGGTCAAGGCTGAGTGGGATTCCATCGCAGCATGATTAGCTCTAATCCAGCAAAACTTCCGGATCGGTGACCCACCCTTTGCTCTTCAACTGGAGAGATGATTACATGGGCAGAAGTGAGGAAGGGAAGCCGGGGTCAACCTTGCTTAACACTGGGACTACAGAGAAGAGACTAGTTCAGGGAAATAATTCTATAATATTCAAATGCTAACTCAAATTCCAACTTCAGCTCACATAAGTCCTACTGAGGAGAGAATGGCATCCCTTGCAGGACTGTGGGGATTGCCACCTTCCTCAAGAGCACTGAGAGACACTGATTTTTAAGTCAATATGACAAGTTTTGTTTTGTTTTGTTTTCATTGAACAAGTCTTGATTAGACCTCTGTGAGTGCCTGTGGCACAGAACTCCTGGCCCACACTGTTTTGACTTACTCTGGGCCTTGAGGGGACTGAAATTGTTATAAGACACACCAATTCTTTTGCTAGTTCTCAGAAACTTTAGAGGTTGAGGGTTACAAACTTTGGATTTCCCCCACCCTCCAGTCAATCTTGTGAACTACTCCTGGAAAGCCTTCAGATATTTGAGAACTCACCCTTGGGAGGGCAGTGTCTTCAACCTATCTCTCCCTGCTTTAGCATTCCTGCCAGGATGGAATGGGAGACAGCTGACTCTGTGTTTTCAATCCTTGTTCCTGCCCTGACGAGCGGGGCTGCCTTAGGTAAGCTACCTAACCTCCTTGAGCCTCCGTTCCTTCCCAGAATGAATGAGGAGGAGAGGACCTGCCAAATCGCCGTCAAATACAGTAGCCAACAAGAAGTATCTCTTCGAGTGTTCTCAGTAGAACCTACTGGCTTTCTTCTCTAGGAGTTGTGCCAACGACGCACATCCCACAAAAATATTTCAGACAACTTCCCTGAATAATCAAGGAGGCATCACGAGCAGGGGTTCTCAAATGATAGCAGAAGAGAGGAAGACAAAAACACTTCTTAATTGTGACTCTGTTGAACAGAACTGAATTTTAATTAAGCAACAAGATGGGAGATGCCATGCATTTCCAGGCAATTATGGTGCACCATGGGGGGTGTTGTAAAGTGGAAGGCTGCAGGCTGAGTGACTTCGGAAGTTCACCGACTCCCACTGAAACGGAGCCCGGGATGTCTTGTTGACAATAGGGAGCGGTATTTGTCAACGAAAATAAGACAGAGCTCTGGTGGCAAGACCAAGAGGGTCAGCAGAGGGAAAAGAGGTTTTTTTTTTTTTTTTCCTCAGTTCAACATCAGGATCAGTGAAAGCGGACAAGGCACATGTGAGAAGGGAGGCAAGACCCAAAAAGCCGGCTGGGAGACTAGGAGAGAGAACCCACAGAGGAATGGGGAAATCGAGAGCAAAGACGGAGGCAAAGAGAGGATCCTAGCACAAGACCTTGAGTGGGAACACAGATCGAATTTCAGTGCTCATGCATTTCCTCAGAGCAATGCCAAGTGCTCTCTAAAATAAAATGAAATATGGCTTCTTGTACCCCTTTAATAGGGAAAAAAAAAAAAATCACCATACACGTTTAGGAATTTCCTCCAAAGTTACACAGCTAGTAAGTGATGACTGAGGGTTTCACTCCAAGTGTTTGATTCAGAACCCACAATCTATTTCATGATCACTATGTGGTCATGAAATAGAATGGATATGCTCAGCCAGATGCAAAATGCAAGGAATAAGTCTCAGAAAGCAGGCAGGTAGAGGGTCAGAGTCTGGACTCTGGGTCAGAGCCCAGAAACTGGAGCTGAAATGTGGACACTCAAGTCACCATATCAGGCCAAAGCAGGGAGATGGTCCAGGCACATGAAGGTCCTCGGAGTTGCATGGGTCAAATTCCAGGCAAGGAGAACACCCAGCCAGAAGACAGTTTACGCAGTGCCAGCCCTCTGTCTCAAGCCAGAGATCTGTGTACTCCCTGCTGAGAAGCATCCTGTCCTCGGGCTTTTTAAACTACTCCCTGATGTGCTGCTTTGCCTTGACTGCCTGGAGCCTTCTTACTGGTTCAAAGGCACAGGTTGAAAACGGACAACCCAGAGCATCCTGCATGTGGATTCATTTTGCCGGCAGAGTGTTCTTTAAAAGGTTAAGTTCAAATGCCTTTGGAGAGGATGGGTACAGCCCTAAGGCAGGAAGATGTGGACCACCAAGCAGGTGGGGATTGAGCCCAGCTGTGTCACTAACAGCTGGGGACCAGGCTTGTCTATTACCCTACATAGGGATTACTCTATGTAAAGTTTACCCTACATAGGGTGCATGGTAGGGTGCTGGGAGACATAAAAATCCAACTTGAATGGCTTAAATAAAAGGGGGATATTACTGATTCATGTAACAGGAAAAAACAGAAGTAAACTGAGCATCAGGTATGGCTGGATCCAGGCCTTCAGGTTATGTGATCAGGACTGTTTCTTTCCATCTATCATCTATTGGCTCTGCTTTTCTTCCTATTGGCTTCTTTATCAGGCAGACTCTCTTCAACAGCTGGCCTTCAGAAATCCCAGGCTTACTTAATATGCCTGGGCTCAAGTCCATCCCACAAGAGAGCATCATCCTCTGAATACCCTCAGAAGTCACTAAAATTAGCTCTGAAGGATGGTTCAGATTACATGATTTTATACCTGGAGCTGCAGGACAAGTCAGATCACCTTGAACTTCATAGAAGACCTTTGGGCTTTGTCTTTGCTCCTGTTTTTTCTGTCTACAATTCCTCCCTAAATGATTTCACCTGGCCCTATACCTTTAAATATCATCTACATCCTGAAGACCCCTAATGCATGCCCATAGTCCTGACCTCTCTCCAAAACTCCAGACTCATGTACCAACTGCCTCCTTCATATATCCCTACTTACCTATTAATCATTTCAAAGGTACATTTCCAAAATAGAATAGTCCTACCCCAGGCCCATACTTCTTTTTATCTTCCCAATGTCATTAAATGGCACCACCATTCTCCATGTTGCTGAAGACAGAAATGTGGGGGTCATCCTTGATTCCTCTCTACCGCTACACTTGTCCAATCCAACAGTCCTTTTAGCTCCTCCTGCAAAACACATGCCCCATCTAATCACTTTTCACGTTTGTAGTACCCTCCTAACTGAATTCTCAGCTTCCTTTTTTCCTTCCTGTAGTTCATTCCCCACACAGCAGCTTGAGTCATCTGTAAAAGACATAAATACCTCTCCTATCAATACCCTCCAGGGGCATACACTCACTCAGAATAAGAGCCACATTTTTTTTTCTATGACTCACAAGGTCCTACCTGATACAGCCCCTACTGTCACTTCTCTGCTTGGATCTCACTTTACTCACCCTTGCTTACTCTACTTTAGCCATGCTATTCATGCTATTTCTTGAAGATATCATACTAGTTGTTACCACAGAGCCTTTGCACCTACCTTATTCTCTCCCTGGAACACTTGCCCCTGACAACTCTCACACAGCTTGCTCTTTCACTTCTTCAGTATTCTATGTTACTGAACTGCCTCAAAGAAAATTTTCCTGCCACATATTCTTCTTTTCCCATCTTTCCCAGCCAAATTCTATTACCTAATTTTTCTGGATAACATTTATTTCTTCCATAAATTATGTATTTATTTATTTCCCATTTTCCCTACAAGTGTATAGACTCCATTGGGATGGGAATCCTATCCACCTGACTCACCACTCTATCTCTCACACCTATCATAATACAAAGCACACGGCAGGAGCTCACTAAGCAAAGAGTGAATGGATAGCAGAGGATGGGTAATGATTTAAAAAAGAAAATGAGGGCGAATGTATTGGCATAAGGAGAAAAGAATGTCAGCCAGGTGCTGCCCCCAATACCTCCCTATCTAAAAATATCTGATAATCAGATTGTAGTGAGTACGAACCTTTAATAAATAAAGTGTAATAAATAAATGAATAAATAAATAAATAATATGTAGTGAGTGGAAACCCCTACTAAATGAAAATCAGGCAAAAGGAACAACATACAAACTAACCACATAGCAAATAGGCCCGGACCACATGTGTGTAGTGATAACCACATAGCAAATAAGCCTAGACCATATGCGTGTAGTGATAAGATTAGCACGGAGTAACAAGTTGTAAATATTTTAACTTGTGCGAAATATTGTAAACCAAAATATGTTTACGACGTGTGTATGTTTTTGGTGTGTAAGCATAAGAAAAACAAGTGATGTATTATGTTTATGAAGGAGACTTAGCACAGTATATAAAGAGGCATCGGGTTGGATTGAGGTGAAGCGAATTCCCTGTTGGGAGAACATCATCGCCGGTGCTACTGACGCCCCGACAGTTTAGTTGCCAACCACTCGCTGGTTCTCTCAGTCTCAACTTCTGCGGTGACCTTTCTGTCTAGATTGTGAGGCGACGTCTCCTTCTCCGTGACAACGTCAGCGGACCATGACCGGACCACGATAGTGGTGCGGACCTCGTCCCAATAAAGATCAAGTGCGGCGCCTGGGTGGCTCAGTGGGTTAAGCCGCTGCCTTCGGCTCAGGTCATGATCCCAGGGTCCTGGGATCGAGCCCCGCATCGGGCTCTCTGCTCGGCCGCGAGCCTGCTTCCTCCTCTCTCTCTGCCTGCTTGTGATCTCTCTCTGTCGAATAAATAAATAAAATCTTTAAAAAAAAAAAAAAAAGATCAAGTGAGTTACATCATATCCATCTCTCTATCTCTTCTTTACACGTTGCGACCTCCTGGCGGGACGCAGGGGTTTTGCTCGCAACACAGATCAACCCATTTTCTGAGAATTTCCAGTAACGAAGAGGTACCACACATAGTTACACACAGAAGAGTCCATCCAACTTTTCCTACCTTATCCAAAATGTAAGATTTATGAGATCCTGTAGAGTCAAGAAAGATGGCAAAGGATGACAATAGGGCAAAGGTTTGAGCGTCTGTAGAGCCTTGGTTCAGAAGTTCAAAGGTCAGCGAGGAGTTTGTGGAGGAGGGAGCAGGAGCTGTCCCGGGTGAAGCTGGACCACACAGCCCCCATCGTGCACTTGGCATGAGCATCAGAGCACGCGGATTAAATATTTTCATATTCTTCATTGACATAAGAAGAACCATAAGGGTGGGTGTTTAAGATGGTGAAAGTAAGGGTTCCATCATCCTGAACAGGGCTGATTTGATTTCCTCCCTAAAGGTTGAACTACTTAGAATGCATGAACTAGATCATTCTCTTCCTATTAATACAACAGAGCAGCCTAACCTATTTTCAGATTGCGTGACACCTTTTTTTTGCCTCCCGAAGCTTGTATCCGGAGTCCGATTTTAAGAGCAGGTGATCAGCAGTATGGCCTCATTTGCAGTGATGAAAGGCTGAAACTGTTCTTACCTGTTTTCTTTACTCTCTTTCAATCAATTACCTTGAGATTTTAGAGATAGCTTCATCGATTGCCCCAAATCTCCCCATCCACCCTTCTATCAATACCGAGTTCAAGGTTACAGGAGGCACCATTTGTCTTATTGATGTAATTCCTCCTTCTATTTCCACTGGCCTACCTTGGATCAATTTTATTAATAATACAATTGGTATCTTTCCACGCCCTGCCCCTCCCTCAATCTCCAAATACATTTCAGTGTTTGCCTCCCTCCCTGAAAGCATTCACCCTGCCAGAACATTCTGAAACACTGCACTCTCAAGAAGGATTGTCTCTGAGCAGAGGGTAGTCAACCTTCAAAGAATGTTTCAAAAACCGTATGGTGTATTTAAGAAGGTATAAGCTTGGAGAGTCTTTCTTTCCCATGTTGATGTGTTCTTTTCATTCCACAGGGTTCTATAGTCCAACTTCTCTTTATTTACCCTTCTCCTATGAGCGATTATTATTTTTATTTATTTCAAACTCTTTCCTCTAGGGTAAGCTTCTCGAAGGTAGATATTACGTATCAGCCACCCTATAGTCTGCCCTAGGGCTCTGCAAAGAGCTTAGTGCACAGGAGACCCTCACTAAGGATTTTCAACGGTGCCCTCCCCTCCCCAAAGCTTAAGTCCAAATCTGCAGAAGTCCAAATCCTGTGGAGGTGAACTTATGAGGGAAAAGAGTCTTTGAAGATGTAATTTAGTTAACGATCTTGAGATGAGACCACCCTGGTTACCCAGTGGGCCCTCAATCTAATGACAGATGTCCTTCACAGAGACAGAAGAGGAACAACACAGCAAAGAGGAAAGGCTATGTGAAGAAAGAGCCAGAGATGGGGGGGGGGGGTGTCACAAAGAAAGGAACACTACTGGCCGATCCCCAGAACCTGGAAGAGGTGAGGAGGCTCCCCTAGAGCCTCCGGAGGAAATGCAGCTCTACGGGCCTCCAGACAATAAGAGATTACGTTTCTGTTGTCTTAAGCCCCCAAGTGTGTGGTGGTATGTTCCAGAAGTCTCAGGAAACTGACACAGGCAGTGACGCTGTATTTTCATTCCACCAGATCCTCTCAACCCTTAATGCCTTCATTTTTACAGAGGAGGAAAGAGAAACACAAAGAAGTAAAGTGACACCCGGGTCCTAGCTCGTCAGTGACCACGCTGAGCTTTCAAGCACGGCTCAGTTTCAACAACAGTTCAGTAGGTCTTCATTGAAACCAGGCTCTGTGCCCAGCCCAGGGAAGGCTTTGCAGACCCAGACTCAATTAAGACGGGAGATCCACTTTGAAGGAGCTCCCAGGGAACAGACTACCTTGTACCAAAGCCCATGTTCTTTCCTCTGTTGAAAAGAAGCAGAGCTCCACCTTACACTCGTCCAATCTTTCTTCCACACTTTGCTTTTCAGCCTAGATAGCCTGCATGTCAGCAAGCCATCTACACGGTCTCCCTGAGATCCTAGATGCAGGGAAGGAAAGGAGGAAGAAGAAAGGGAACACCGATTTATCAGGAAGGGGTAGCAAGGGAATTGTTCTAGGAAGCCACTGGCTTACCTGACACAGACTTGGTTGCCCATGTTGCCCTCTGGAGTGACAGAGGTGTTAAAAAACAAACAAACAAACAAACAAAAAAACCCTCTTTCTGTCTTCCCTGGGAATTTCTTCAGAAATTTCAAAACAGTTACCGTATGCTACCTTTGTGTACTCTCTCTCAGGCTAAATCTATCAGTGGTGTACTGCTTCCTAGCTTGTCAAAACCCTGTCACCATTTTTATCACGTTCAACCCCTTCCGCAAGATAAGAAGAAAGAAATGTTTTTTCTTGCTTTGTAGGAAAGGAAACAGTTTCACAGATGTGCAGTGATTTTTTTTTAAGATTTTATTTATTTATTTGAGAGAGAGACAGTGAGAGAGAGCATGAGCGAGGAGAAGGTCAGAGGGAGAAGCAGACTCCCCATGGAGCTGGGAGCCTGATGCGGGACTCGATCCCGGGACTCCAGCATCATGACCTGAGCTGAAGGCAGTCGTCCAACCAACTGAGCCACCCAGGCGCCCCAATGTGCAGTGATTTTTTTGGTCAGATATAGTCTCCAAACCCAAGCATTCTGAATATATGTCCTCCTACATCCTCCCATGAACATTTAGGAACAGAGAGACTTTGTATCAGGGAACGCTAACCCCCTAGTACCCATTCTCACCTTCAAATTTTAGCTGGGCTCTTGGCCATCTAAAATAAAAACATTTCCAGCCTCCCTGGCAGCTAATTATGGCATGTGACTAGAAGTTCTAGCAAGGAGACACATGAAGAAAATTGCCTCCAATTTCTAGGACAAATCCATACGCGGAAGAGCTATGTCCCTCTCTTCCCTCTGTCCTTCCCACTCCTAGCTGGAATGCTGATGGGTTGGCAAGACCTGAGCAGCCACCAAAGACTATTAGGTGAATGCTGTTTTAAAATACTGAAATAATTGCTAGAAAGGATCTGGGACTCAGTGACCAAGTAAGTGCCTTATCCACCCAGCATTATCTATATTCCCCTCTATTTACACAGGGGAAAAGTGAATTTCTACCCATTTTGTATAATTTATTATTGTCTAGAGGTTTCTGTCATTTCTCAGCCAAACCTAATTTTAACTGATATGGTTCCTAAACTTCCAAGGAAACCAAATGGCTTAAAAGCTTTGGGTTTTAAAGGTTCGGGTGGTTTGCTGGGTCTTGTACTTTCCCTAAAACTGCTTTCACTGCTTGAAAACTGTGAGAGAAGTTAAAGTCAGAATGGTACCAAGCCACAGAACAGTTATGAGGAGTCGGGATTTTATTAAGAAAGAATTATCTACATCAATACAGAGGCATTCTATTCTTTTAGGTCTTGCTACAGGTTGAATTATTGTCTATTAGAGAAACCGGTTAAATAATTGCATTTTGTGTAGTCTGCTTATTTCAACCTTTTTTGGTCCCAGCTTTATAGAGATATAATTCACATGCCATTCAATTCACCCATTTAAAGTGCACAATTCAATGGTTTTTATAGTCACAGAGTTGTTGCAACCATCGCTACAATCAATTCCAGCACATTTTCATTATCGCACAAAAGAAATCCCACACCCTGTGGCAGACACTCCTCACTCCTCGATCCCTCCTCAGCCCTAAGTAATCACTACCCTACTTCCCATCTCTGTAGACTTGCCTAGTCTGCACATGTTGTATACAGATCTTTCTTGACTTACGATGAGGTCGCTATTCCAATAAACTCACCCTAAGCTGAAAACGCATTTACTACACCTAAACTATCTGACACTGGAGCTTAGCCTCGCCTGCCACAAACATATTCCAAACACATCAGCCGGCAGTTGGGCAAAATTATCTAACACACAGTGTCAACCCCTCCTGTAACTTACCAAATACTGTACTGAAAGTGAGAGACAGAAAGGCTGGCTGGGGACAGAAGGGATGTCCGTGTGCACGTTGCTGACCCTAGTGATCACATGGCTGATGGAGAGCTGTGGCTGCCTCCTCCCAGCATCGGGAGAAGACAGTACCTCTTACCACTGGCCCGGAAGAAAATCCAAATTCAAAAATCAAAGTATGGTTTCTGCTGAATGCCTAGCCTTTTCACACTACCATAAAGTCCAAAAACCCTAAATCGAATCATCCCAAGTCAGGGAGCTTCTGTAAATGGAATCTTGCAAGGTGAACCCTTGTGCCTGGCTTCTTTCCCTTAGCCCAATGTTTTCAAGGTTCATCCATGTTGCAGTATATATCAGTACTTCCTCTCCCTGTAACTAACATACCACCTTCTGATCTACCTACCACATTCTCTTTATGTAATCGTCAGCTGCTGGGCATGGGGGCTGATTCCACTCGGGGGCTAGGGTGAATAACGTTGCTATGTACAGTCAGCCTCGAAGAGTTCCCTTATAATGTTCTTATTTATAGCAAACCATGTTCTAGCATTCTCGACGTTACAACCATTAGTCTTAATTTCATTTCTTCATAATTATTTTAGGACAACATATGTTCTTTCTAGTGAACTGGTGTCACCACCATAGCACCATGGGAAAAGCAACTTGTTCCTAGGGTCTGAGATGGACAGCACCAAGGTTACTAATATGTACTAATTAACAATCATAATAGCAGCCACCAGCTGTTTAGATTGTCCTATGTTGTTTATTACTTCCCATTCATTCAGCTGATGCACCTAATTTATCTAATAATTCTCCTATTGCAGGTGGATTTGGGTTGTTCCCATTTTATTTTTTTTAATTTTGAAATATATTTTATTTTTTTCTTCTTGAATTAGTGTTTCTGTTTTCTTTTTTATTATGTTCAATTAGTTGACATAAAATACATCATGAGTTTTTTTTATTTTAATTTTTCAAAGATTTATTTGTTTGTTTTAGAGAGGGAGAGACAGCACGTGTGGGGGGTGGGGCAGAGGGAGAAGAAGGGAGAGAATCTCAAGCAGACTCCTCACTGACTGTGGAGCCCCCTAAGGGGCTCGATCCCAGGGACCTGAGATCATGATCTGAGCCAAAATCAAGAGTCAGCTGCTTAACCCACTGAACCACCCAGGCGGCCCCTTCATTGTTCCTACTTTATAACATGAAAGTTACTCCTTCAACCACGATTTCCATATAAAAGTTTTTTTTCTTCCCTCCAAAGTATATTCTCAGGCTAAATTCACAATCCTGGTAAAAAGGATAAAGTCTCCTCTGGTGTCCATGTTTAACTGCCAGACTGTCTTAGAAAAGTATTTAGAAATAGCCAGTTCAGCACACTTCCCCAGAAATAAGTACTGACTTTTTTTTTAATTTTTTTTTTTTTATTTATTTGACAGACTGAGATCACAGGTAGGCAGAGAGGCAGACAGAGAGAGAGAGGAAGGGAAGCAGGCTTCCTGCTGAGCAGAGAGCCTGATGTGGGGCTTGATCCCAGGACCCTGGGATCACGACCTCAGCTGAAGGCAGAGGCTTAACCCACTGAGCCACCCAGGCGCCCCAAGTACTGACTTTTTAAACTTATAAATTTTACCCATGAAAAACACAAACTCCTCCCTAATGCTTTAATTTGCATATCTTTGATTACCGCTGTATTGTTTTGTTGAGGAGTAAGACTGGGTTACCTCAAGGAAATCTTTGTGAAAAACTGAAATCAAAGGAACACAAACTTTGACTGCATATCAAAGTCAACCACTGTGAACCACTGACTGAAGGGGCGATAACAAGTTTAAATTAACGATGATTATTTGGAACAAGAGCGAGCCTCAGTGGAATTTTCCAGAAATGGCTGCACAACTCAATTTCATTAAATGTTTTATCTTCATTAATGATTTGGAAGAAAAGAGTAAACAACACTGAAATTAACTTCGCAAATGGCTGAAAACTGAGAGAACTGTAAATAGCAATGAATAATGAGAAAATGTCCAGGGACCAGAAAGGTATGAACTCACAATATATTAAAGCAAATCTAGTCTGAGAAAGAAGGATGACAGGTCAGGAAAATAAGAGTATCCAGTACAAAAGTAAGGAGGAGCTACCAGCCCACATCCACCAGACAGCCAGAGAGCACAGGGCAAGTACCAGGACCTGTAGGATCCCCATAGGGAGCTGCCTTCTTGATGCCCTGACCCCTCACACATGCTATTCCCTGAGTATTTCATCCTCCCTTATTTACCCAACTGACTCCTTCTGAAACATAATTCAGATAGAAGCTACATCATCTAGTCAACTTCCAAGCCACACACCCCCCCCCACTCCACCTTCCTCTGCATCCCAGGGGCATCCTGTACCTACATCCATTTTCTTACTTTTAAGACCACATTTTGGAGTCATCAAAAGATGGCTACTATAGTCTACTAGATTTTGAATCTCTTCCCATAAAAACATATGCAAACTAATAACAAAACTAAAATTCCACAAGCAATATCTACACTACAACCAGGTGATAGATATCCTCATGAACACTAGAAGAAGACCCAGTGAAAGCAGACCACTGCTTTTCATTCCACATGGTGTCTAATTGTGTATCTGTGTGTCAGGTGGGAGAGGGAAGCAGTGGGGCATCTCACAGACTGGAACCAGAAGAACCCCCCAAATCACATCCCATATTCCTTACATAGGCAGTACAACTTAAGAATAACGACGGATGCTGGGGGATATTTGCCCCATAATCTGTGAGCGATGCCAGGTGGTTCACGTAATGCTGGAAGGGTGGAAACCGTCTATACCCTATAGACACTCCAAATTAACTGGTCAACCTACAATCCCCTTCAAAACAAAGTTCCACCCTGAAGACAACTGCTGAGAACAGAGGTGAAATTCATAGAACAGAGGCAACAGGAACAAAGGAAAAGACATCGAGATAAAAGCGGGGAGGGGAAAAGGAAAAGGAGTCAGGAGGTGTCAGAATTCATTACGGCCTTGACTTTTGAACACTTCACAAAACAACAGAAGAGAGATCTCCAGAGCTGAAGGTAGAAAATCTTTCCTGTCCACCCCACCACCACCACCAAAAGAGAGCCAGAAAATATAGCTTGTGTAAAAATGAGCATCAGAAAAAGATTACACAGAAATTCCCTACAAAATTATTATGAAAACAGCCAAGTAAGAACAGAATAATGTCCTTCCCTATGATGAAAGAATGACTAAAAAATAAAATGCTTTTAAAGAAACAGGTGAAACTGTTCATAACCTCATTATTTCCAAATGATCTAAAAGAAATTAGAAGCAGGAGAACTTGGCTGGCTCAGTTGGTGGAGCATGTGACTCGCAATCCTGCGGTGGTGGCTCAAGCCCCATATTGGGCACAGAGCCTACTTAAAAAAAAATTTTGCTTAACTTAAAATAAATTAGAAACAATAATAGAAGATATGAGCTAACAACACACCTCAGAATAAGAAATACTAAAAAAGGGGACAAAACTCACGGAAGAATTAGGAACAAAGACAAAAGAGCATTTCAGAGATGGAGACTAATTCAGAATGCTGGGTCTAATATACAACTGATAAATTATTGAACACTACCTCTGAAACTAATGATGTACTATACATTGACTAATGTATTTTAAATAATTTTAGAAGTGTAAAAAAAAAAAAAGAAAGAAAGAAATGGAGACTAAAACTAAAAAGAACAGAAGAGTTAAGGAAACATAGCAGATAGCAACAGATAATGCCTTAAAAGAAATAGAAGATGTAAAGGAGGCATTTTAAAATTAAAAAATAAAGACCTAAGAAGAATTAAATGAGAAAGTAACAAAGGCAGATGATAATCAAGGATAATCCAACACATGTATCATTAGAGCACTAGAAGAAAAACAGCCAAAGAAAAGTAACAGAACAAATCCTTTCCTAAAATACTGCTTTTTAAATTTGAAACATTTAAAGTGCCTTATCCTGTATCTAGGTACAATCAAGCAAGGACAACCAGCATGGAGACATATTCTAATAAAAGAGTTTGATTTTGAAGAAAAAAAGGCCTTAGTGTATCCAAACATAAAAACTAAGTCACTTATAGGGGAAAGAATACCAGATTGCCATCAGATGTTTTAAGAGTGGTACCACAGGCTACAAGACAATGGGTAACACTTAATATAGTCAAAGAAGGAAAAGGTGAATGCTGAGTGAATGAAGCCGGTCCTAAAATACCACATTGGAATGATTCCACTTACTTAAAATTTCTGAAATAAGTAAATCTACAGAGACAGAAAAGTAGATGAGTGGTTGCCAGAGCTGGACAGAGGAGGAAATGGGGAGTGACTGCAACAGATATGGGGTTTCTTTTGAGAATGATGAATGTGTTCTTGAACTAGACAGTGGTGGTGGTTTCAAAACTTGGTGAATACACTGCAAGCTACTGAACAGTACACTGTAGAAGAGTAAATGTTATGACATGTGAATTACATCTTAACAAAGGTATGAAATGAAAAAATAAGACAAAAAATAATGTGAACCAAAGATTTTATATCTAGCCAAACTAACCTTCCAATATAATAACTAACAAATAATACTTATCAAGACAATACTCAAGGACTATGGTTCCCAGGGGCCCCTCTTGAGTATCCTCTTGAGTGTGAGCTTCAGTTTGCCAAAATCACAGGAATATTAAATATATACAAATACTTTATAAATATATATACTTGTAGAGCTAAGACTATTACAAGGGAGAGTGTACAGTATGCAATAGCTAGGCTGTCAAAAATAGGTGGGAGACATAAATAAACAAACAAACAAACAAACAAAAAACCCAGACTCTCAAATATAGAGAACAAAGTGGTTGTTGCCAGAGGGGAGGCAGATGGAGACATGAGTGATATAAATGATGAGGAAGAAATGTACACTGAGCACCAGGAATGTAGAGAATTGTTCAATCATTATTGAACACTTGAAACTAATATAACACCACATGTTAGTTATACTGCAACACTGCATGTTCAATTTTTTTTTGAAGGGGTGGGAGATGCAGAGAGTGCCTAAGAATTAAAGTAAGCTAGTGGATTTACAGTGATTAACTGGGAATTAGAAAGGATAACTTGTGGGGAGAGATGAGCAGAGGAAGAGGAGGTTATTCATTTGCAATGACGTGGATGGAACCAGAAGGTACTATGCTAAGTGAAATAAGTCCATCAGAAAAAGACAGTTATCATATGACCTCACAGACATGTGGAATTTAAGAAACAAAACAGAGTATCATAGGGGAGGAGAGGAAAAAAATAAAACAAGATGAAACCAAAGAGGGAGACAAGCCCTCTTGATCAGAAGAGACTCCTAATCATAGGAAAGAAACTGAGGGCTGCTGGAGGGGGAGGAGGCAGAAGGATGGGGTACCTGGGTGATGGACATTAAGGAGGGCATGTGATGTAATGAGCACTGGGTATTATATAAGACTGATAAATCACAGACCTGTACCTCTGAAACCAATAATATATTATATGTTAATTAATTGAATTTAAATTTAAAAAATTTTTTTAATTTAAAAATGTTAAAAAAAAAAAAAAAAGAAGAGGTTACTCACTGATTTCAATATTGCTCATTGCAGAGAATAGACTATATCCAAAACCAAGCGACCAAGAGTACTATGTAAAGCTGTTATTATATGGGTGGAGAAAAAAATAAATGATGTGTATCTCTATATACCACTATGGTATGTGCCCCAAAATATATAGTTAAGAGAAAATATGAAAGAAGAAATAGAAAAGCCCATGTGATATGCTCCTGTTTATTGAAAAAGGGGGTTATACATGTTTGCTTCAATTAAAAAATTCAGTGAAAGATAAACCATATGATTTTTAATGGTTATCTATTAGGGAGGAGAGCAATAGGATGAAAGGTACAGAGACAGAAGTTAGACTTACTTGAATAGGTCTTGTTTTGTACATTTTATTTAAAATCATGAATCATTTGATGGAATTGTATAGTAAAATGAAAAGTAATGACTATAAGTTAAAAATAAATGAATTTAACAATATCGAAAATATCTAAAAACATATCCAGTTGGTGGCAGAGCCACACAGAGAATTATTATTCCCAATAACTGTAAGAGATAGTAATTTTAACTGTAAATCCTTAGTAGACTAGGGGCACCTGAGTGGCTCAGTGGGTTAAAACCTCTGCCTTCAGCTCAGGTCATGATCCCAGAGTCGAGGGATCGAGCCCCGCTTTGGGCTCTCTGCTCAGTGGGGAGCCTGCTTCCCCTTCTCTCTCTCTGCCTACCTCTCTGCCTACTTGTGATTTCTGTCTGTCAAATAAATAAATAAACTCTTAAAAAAAATCCTTAGTAGACTATACACCAAGGATCATCACATTATTGGAGCTAGTATTGGTATTGTTTTTCTGTGGAGTGTGTAATGATAAAGCGGATTTTTAGGCTATTCTATTATTCCTAATTTCCATGAGATCAATCTCAGAATAGAAGATATGGATGTAATACGGAAAAAATTAAAAGGAAATTCTATAGTCCTGATATTTGATTATAAATACCAATATAAATTCATAATGTGTTTTATTTGTTAAAAATGGCTTAGCACTGTCCCCTGAAAAGACCTAAAACGATGAAAACCCCAAAAGCAATGAGCATCCCTAAAGCACAGATTGTACTCTTGAAATTTCATTTTCCAGTGGAAGAAATCAAGCTCCTTGGAGAAATGACTGACTCCCTATCCAGAGCAGGAAATGCACAATGTGAGCCTAAAACATATTGCTATGCTGAGGTCCTAGGAAGCTATCAAACACCTCTAGAGTAATGTCAACATAGATCAGGAACCAAAGTGAAGAGACCCCCACTGGCCAAAAATAGGACATTTTGAGCATCAGTGGAAAAATAACTTGGATGGGCTAACACACATCTAATTTATTTACACCTACAAGTGCATAATCATGCTTTAAAGATTTAAACTAATTGGTCTGTACTGGAAGATATTAGAGAACTCAATTTACTATTTTTTAAATACCTACTTTCCTTTACTTTTGGGCAAGAGGACCGATTGAGAATGTTGCCATTTTGTAACCTCTAATTAATTAACAAAGGTAGGCACTGAACGTCATCACCAAGATCACAAAGAGACACACCTTTGCCTCCTGATGGAAGAGTCTTGCCAAAAATAATAATAACAATAATAAAAACTAAAGCTGATTCTTATCATTGCCATTTTATAGGAAGTAGAGAGGATAGAGAATCTTTTTATGTCTATAACAGGTGGGTATAATCACTTAAATCCAGACGACAGGAAGTTATAAAAGACAAAAGAGAGCTGTAAGGGGGCAAAAAGAGAGAGACGAAAAAAGTATACATTAGATTTTAAGAGCCAAATTACATATCAAACAATCACAAGGTGTGGACCTTATTCAAGCAAGTTATTAAAAACTCACACTTAAAAAAATGGAAATTCAAACAATATCTTAGTGTTTGGTGGCAAAGAGTTACTGTTAAATTTTTTTAAGGTATGAGAATATTGTGAAATTTATTTCAAAAAGACTCCTTATTTTGTAAAGCTATGTAACTGTAGAATTCTGGGAGCAATTCTACGTTTGTGATTTGCTTCAAAATAATATAGACAAAACACACACCCCAAGTGAGTGGGAGAATACAGCTAAGTGTAGAGAAACCAGAGTAAGATCAGCAGATAGTATCAATGTCAATATTTTGGTTGTGATATCATACTATAGTTTCACAAGATATTCCTCCGGGGGACACTGGCTGAAGAATATACAGATTGCTCTGTGTCGTTTCTTATAGCTTTGTGTAAATCTAGAATTATCTCAATAAAAGTTCCAATAAAAAAAGCAATATGGAGGATGTTGGTAGAAGTACAGACAGCACAAGATCCATGAGGTTGGTAATGAATTGATAATTGTTGAAGCTGAATGATGGGTTTGGGGAGTTCATTATATGATTTTATTCACACTTGTATATATTTGTCATTTCCTATATTATAGTTTTTAATGCATTTGTTTTTCATATCCATCCATCTGTGAACTTTTGAAGGTAGGATTTGCGTATTATGGATGCCCTTTATTTGCAGAGGACTTGGATGAAAATAAGTTAGTTAGATAAATTTGTGAAGAAAAGGATGGAAAAACAGCTACGAATGAGTGCCTAAATAGAAGGAGAAATACATCAGACTGGTGAGTTCTTCAATCTCAGATCTGCCGCCAAAGCCCGACTGTTACCAGTTAGTGCCGAGCTAATGACTAGACACCAGAAGTACGGAAGACAACTGCTTACCAACATGTGATTCCCCACCTTGGTGGTAGATCATAACTCCACTGAAAGCAAGTTTGTTGTATGAATCCCTTTGACCAGTTAAATATGATGAAGAAGACTTTCGTGTCACTTGTAGAAAAACCTTTCAGAGATAGTTTGCCATGTTCCTTCTCTTTGTCTTGGGGGCGCGGGGAGGGTCCCGCAGAAAGTGGCCGCTCCATTCCAGTGTGTGGGTCTTCAGCGATGCCAAGAGGAGGAACAGCCAGTGGGTGACCCATACATAGTGTGTGCAAATAAATAAATAAATAAATAAATAAACCTTCGTTGTTCACCACCACCGAGATTCTGGAGCTATTTGATATTCCACTATAAGGAAGCATACCCTGATGGACTGGGGTTTGCTTTGGTGTCGTTGAGCAGGGGCAAGGACAGTAAAGTTTGGGCTTGTGGTAGCGTGGAACAGAGCTGGTGGAACAGAGCTGGTGAGACGATAAACCAGAACACACGCGGCTGAAGGCAACAGAGCTAAAATGTTATCGAGGTAGACTCCACTGCGGGGCTGGGAAAATGAAAACTGAGCATCAGGGGGGAACTCCCGGGAACACGGTGTGAATGACACCAGCATGACTCTGGAAGGGAGCACCGGGAGACAAGGGCGAGACAAGGGCGAGGCTGTTACCGAAGGGAAGATGGGAATGACTTTGGTCTTCACTTTAAAAGGATCGAGCCAGGGGCGCCTGGGTAGCTCAGTGGGTTAAGCCTCTGCCTTCAGCTCAGGTCATGATCCCAGGGTCCTGGGATCGAGCCCCACCTCAGGCTCTCTGCTCAGCAGGGAGCCTGCTTCTCCCTCTCTCTGCCTGCCTCTCTGCCTACTTGTGATCTCTTTGTCTCTCTGTGTCAAATAAATAAATAAAATCTTTAAAAAACAAACAAACAAAAAAAAAGGATCAAGCCAGGCTAAAAATTTGCTCAGCAGTCTAGCTCACAGTAAGCACAACAGAGCCTCAGCACTGACTGTGCTTCTGGGAAAGGTGGTGATGGGAAGGAGGGCACCCTCCCACCCCGCCACCCCATGCCACAACGCTCTCCCCACCCCCACCCCACCCCCACCTCCAAGCTGGGCTGGGCTTGCAAAATGCCTGACAGATGGGCACCTTCCTGCTTCCCAGCCTTTGCCAGGAAAGGCGGTTTCCCTGACTTCTCCAGGAACCCAGCAGTGTCTGACAAGGCCCGTGGTCAGCAGGTTTTCCCCTTGGTAAGCAGGCAGCATTCGCCCCTGGAGTAGGCAGACCACAGAGCATTAATCAATAATCACTTTTATCAGGGCTTTCAAGAATTGGCTTTGGCAGTAGGGTTCCAGAATTTCTGAGTTTCAACCTTGAAAAGACCTCTTTCCAGAAGTCTCTTCTTGTCCAAAGTAAAACAAGTCATGAGAGATCTAAGTAACACAGCTTTATTTGGTAGTTTCCTATAATAGCAATCTCTTCCTGGTAGCATTAAAATGCAGTAACAATAATAAAAATTATCATTTATTTAGCACTTTTGGACATGCCAGGTACTGTGCAAAAGGTTTCATATTCACTACCTCTTTCGTTCATGGAGCCCCCACATCAACTGTATGAAGTTATAAAAAAAAATGTAATAGAAAACATAGACATTACAGGGGCGCCTGGGTGGCTCAATGGGTTAAAGCCTCTGCCTTCAGCTCAGGTCATGATCCCAGGGTCCTGGGATTGAGCCCCACATCAGCCTTTCTGCTCAGCGGGGAGCCTGCTTTCCTTCCTCTCTCTCTGCCTGCCTCTCTGCCTACCTGTGATCTCTGTCTGTCAAATAAATAAATAAAATCTCAAAAAAAAAAAAAAAACCATAGACATTACAGACAGGGGGGTTATGAAATCTCTGACTATGGCCTTTCTGCTTGCTGAGCAAGGTGGTAATTGTGGGGATGTAAGCTTGGAAGACTCAGAGGTAAATGACTCTGTACAAGCAGCGGGAAAGAGTGATGGGAAGAGAAGGAAGAAGACGACGGAGGGGCCAGAAGGCGACACCGAGAAGCTGCAGTCCTGAGTGGGAGGAAGGAAAACAGAACACGTGCACGTGAGCACGCACACACACACACACACACACACACACACACACACACACAACTGGTGGGACATCTGGGAATGTCAAGCATCCTGTTGCTTGTTCCAGGGTATAGCATGTAAAACATCCCCGAATTCCCTCCACAGTATCTTGTAATGAAATCTGTATTGCACATTAATATTTGGAGAGGATTTGGGGGAGGAGGGGTTATAAAGAGGTAATAAGTCCCACTTGAAGGTGAAAAGCAAAAGCAAGGATGTTCAGGCTTTATGCCAAGTGAAATAAGCCAAAGATAAATCCGAGATGGTATAACTTCTTAGTAGAATCTGAAAAAAGAGAGTCACGCTCATAGAAAGAGAATGGAATGGTAGTTGCCAGGGGCAGGGGTGGGGAGGGGGGTGGAAGAAATGGGAAAATATTAAGCAAAGGGCACAATCTTTCATCAATAAGATGAATAACTTCTGAGGATCCAATGTACAGCATAGTGACTACAGATGGTAATACATATTATTTCCTCAAAATGCACAAAGGGAGTCTATCTTAAGCATTCTGACCATTTAAAAAAAGGTAATTATGAATATGTTAATTAATTGGTTGTTAATTATATTATATTATTATAATTATCATATTTATTATAATAAATATGTTAATTAAATGGTTGTGGTAAATATTTCACAACATACACAAATACCAAGTTATCTCATCATACACTTAAAACATATATAATTGTATTTGTCAATGATACCACAGTAAAACTTGGGGGTGGGATGCTCATGAGTTTTTACAATAATAATGACAGCAACATTTTTATTGAACTGAAAAAAATCCAAAGTTCTAAATGGCCCCATCAAAGCATGGTGCATCCGTATTCTGGAATACTACCAAGCAAAAAAAAAAAAAAAAAAAAAAGCAATCTATTGATCCAACAGTATCAAAGATGCATCTTAAATGCATTTTCCTAAGTGAAAGAAGTTCAGACCCAAAAAGCCTCATAATATATGATTCTATTTATATGATAAAATGAAAAAAGGCAAAACTAGCGGGTGGAGAAAGCAGTGGCCAGGGGGCAAGGGAAGGGGTTGGCTATAGGGAGCACACAGGGAAATTTTTAGGGTGATAGAGCGTTCTGTGTGGTTCTGAAGTGCTGGATATATGACTCCACATTTGTCAAAATCCTTACGGAGTGAACTTTATTGTATGTAAAAAAAAAAAAACATTTTAAGCAACCAGGATGCCCAGGGATCTCAGGATGGAAGAGAGACCATGAAAAATGAACCTATCTGTATCAAAATATATCACATGACCTTACTGTTGGGAGTAGGAGAAAAAGGAGTTCATCGAAGTAATTTTGATTACTTACAGTATTTTGGCAATTTATCTAAAGAAATTGCAGATAATGGAAATTAGATTTCCTAACGGTCTGAGAAAGAAGGTAAAAGTCAGCAAGGAGAGACAGCTAGAATAAACCCTTGAGTGTATGCTGACTTGGTGATTCATTCTCAAAGAATAAATCATGGAAAGGGAAAAACACGGCCCTTAACGTGGGCAGCCTGGCAGACCCCACTGTAACCAAGCCACCAAGCTTAAAATCAACAGTCTCCAGTCACATGGATGTCATGTGACCCCGACACTCAGGAATAAGATGACTTGACTTCAGTAGTATTCTTTTTTTTAACTTCAGTAGTATTCTTCCTTCAACCCCATAATCCCCATCTAATCATGAGGAAAAAAAATCAGAAAAAATAAAATTGAGGGCCATTCTATAAAATATCTGACCATTTCTCTCAAAAACTTAAATTCATGAAGATCAAGCAAAGAATGAAAAACTGTCAAAAATTAGAACAAACTGAGGAGATGAGGTATATAAGGGCCTGAGATAAATAAGAGGGCCTGAATGGTGTCCCTTTCCCCCAAATATGTGTGTTGAAGTCCTAACCCCCAGAACTCAGACTATGGCTGTATTTAGAGATACAGTCTTAAAAGAGATGATTCAGTTAAAATGAAGCCTATAGGGTGGTTTCTTTCTTTCTTTTTTTTAAAGATTTTATTTATTTATTTGACAGAGAGACCATAAGTAGGCAGAGAGGCAGGCAGAGAGAGAGGGAGGAAGCAGGCTCCTACCGAGCAGAGCCCGATGTAGGGCTCGATCCGAGGATGCTGGGATCATGACCTGAGCCGAAGGCAGAGGCTTAACCCACTGAACCACTCAGGTGCCCCTGTAGGGTGGTTTTAATCCAACATGTGCAGTGGCCTTAGGAGAAGAAAATATCTGGACACTGGCACACAGGCACAGAGAGTAAAGACCATGTGAAGACTACCATCTCCAAGCCCGGTGACAGACCTCTGAACAAATCAACCCCACCAATACCATCATCTCAAACATCGAGCCTCCTGAACTACAGAAAAATACATTTTTGTTGCTTAAGCCACCCAGTCTATGGTCCTTCTTTATGGCTGCCCTTGCGGACTAACACGGCCTCCTTGCAGTTACCCCCAAGTCATGAGTGTCCCAGGAGAGTGAGTCCAAAGGGAGAAACCGACCTCAAGGAAGTAAGGTGTTGCCCACTCCCTCAACCTCTGAAAGAGCAGGAACTTTATTCTGCCCATCCCCACTTGTGACCTCAAAAGCCTTGCCTGACAAGGGGTCATCCAGTGCAAAAAAACAAGGCTGTGTCACTAACCAGCTGAGAAACTTCAAGAGGGTGACAATCTCTCAGAGCCCGGACGACCCCGCCAAGAAAATGAGGAAAATGGGCAACGCCTGCCCAACAGAGTGCCAGTCAGGCTATATTGGTCTAATGTTCGTGAAAACACTTAATACCAGGCCCAGCATACATGCAGTCAAAACACCAACAGAGCAGCTCCCATCGCTACCACTTGGAGACTCTTAGGACTTTCCTCGTGTGAGTTACGGCCAAGAGTCAGGATATGGGAATCCAAGACATCTGCGCACACATCCCCAGGTGACCATGTGGTGACCTTAGTCAGGTCGGTTCTCTGAACTCTGTTCAGCTGTGAAATGAAAACAGGAACAGTGACTCCCTTGGGGGGCTTCTCTTGGGTCCTGAAGATTTTGTACGCACAAAGCTCTCCATGAGGAGGCAGGCCCATCGTTATGCTCATTGCCAAGATGATTAGAATGTTTCGTTTTGTTCCTTTTCAAATGTCTCTTTTTCTATTTCCCTGGAATGTGCTAGCATGAACACAGCTCACTTGAACTCGTCTGAAAATACCAGGCTTTGATCACCAGTCAGGCTGGTCTGTGGATGGGCAGACTAGGAGCCTCATCAATGTTAGAACAACTCACAGGGAACATGACTGGCCTTGGACTGTGTTTTTAAAGCAGGCTTTTATTGGCTTCTAGGGAATGGAAACCTCCTTACAAATCTTCGTTTTCGAGATGTCTCTGCTTAAAAAGGCAAAGAACGTTCCAGGAGGGGATATGATCTTCTTGTTCTCAGACGTGGTTCTGGAAAAGGAACAGAAAGTGCTCCCAACAGGTCAGCATCAATACAATTCTATATTTATTCATGCAGTTTGCTTTTGTGAATTCTTGATTAGCTGGTCATTAAGAGCATAATCACTGATTGGAATCGGTGCACAGGGAGGGATTTTCTTGCTGCCTGCTTTTGAATCTTAATTGTAAGGCAGATGGAATGAGTTTGTGTACTGACCTGGGAACGAGCCTGAAGACATCTTTTCGGGGGAGTCAAAAACAAACAAACCAGCCCCCACACAGCCTGGCTCAGAACCGAACAACCCGGGAGGTGGTAGGAGAGGAGAACTGGACAGACCCCTCTGGAGCTGAACTTGGGCTCCAGGGGCCACGGGATCTGAAGTTGGCATGGACCCCCCAGAGAGACAAAGGCTAAAAAGAAGCTGTCCCAAGGATTCCTCAGGCTCGTCCTGAGCCCCTAGAAGCACTCTGCCCTCGATATGCTCCACTACATACCAAACACGCAGCCCTGGTGAAGTCCCCTACTCTCCTGGAGCCAAATAATAACGCCATCTCGGTAGAATTGTTAGGAGATTGAAGGAGCTGATGTCGGGTAACTGCAGCCGTTCAGTAAGAATGACTCTAGATGACATTTGTTGTTTGCTATGTGCCAAGTGCTTCCCGTGGGTTGTCTCACTTAATACGCACATCCTACTTAAAATGTATTTATTTACTTGTTTGTTTGTTTACCTATTTTAAGTAGGTTCCTTGCCCACTGTAGAACCCAACGAGGGACTTGAACTCCTCCTCCCTAGACCATGACCTGAGCCGAGATCACGAGTCAGATGCTCAACCTACTGAGCCACCCAGGTGCCCCTAAAGTTTCTTTTAAAATAAGAAATTTTAGGGGCGCCTGGGTGGTTCAGTGGGTTAAGGCCTATGCCTTCAGCTCAGGTCATGATCTCAGGGTCCTGGGATAGAGCCCCGCATCGGGCTTTCTGCTCAGTGAGGAGCCTGCTTCCCTCTCTCTGTCTCTGCCTGCCTCTCTACGTACTTGTGATCTCTCTCTGTCAAATAAATAAATAAAATCTTTAAAAAAAAAAAAAAGAAAGAAAGAAAAAGAAGAAATTTTAGGAGGCACCTGGTGGCTCAGTTCACGGAGCATCTGACTCTTGATTTTGGCTCAGATTGTGATCTTGGACTCTTGGGGTGGGGCCACGTGTGGGAATCTGTGCTCAGCAGGGAGTCACCCTGGGATCCTCTCTGCTAGTGCATTTTCTTTCTCTCTCTCTCAAATGAATAAATGAATCTTTAAAAAAAAAGAAAAGAAACTTTAGACTTAAGGAAGTTAGGTAACATCCCTTGCTCTCGGATCAAGCAAATGTAGGCTGGACGCAGGCTTTAAATTCAAGTTATTGATCTCAAAGTCTCGAGTCTTAATTACCCCTATAGTGTGGTCAGCGGCAGAAGCAGGAACATCTGGATTCGTTGATAATTAAACCACCCTCCTGGCCCCCAAACAGCTTGCAGACTGATAGGGGACTCAGACACTGTAAACACCTGAATGACTTAACAATGCAGTAAGTACCAGAACAGAGTCACAGACAAAACACCGTGAATATACAAAGGATAGGGGAGCTTCTCTGCCTGCTGGAGTCAGAACGGAAACCCCTGAGGAAGTCGGCGTGAAGCTGGGGAGCTCGCCAGGTAGGGAAACTTGGGAGAGGTGGGGGCAAAACAAGGAAATGGTAGAGCAGGTAGGAAGTCACAAGAGCATGAAGGGGCCTGTTTTGTCCAGGCCACAGTGATACGTCCGGCGTGTGTGCACTGGACAGAGCATGTGCAGGGAGAGCAGTTAGCTGTGCCTGGAAAGGTTCACTGAGGCCAGTAACGAGGGTTGTATACCGTTATGTATAGCAAGTGATGGGGTTTATCCTGTAGAAACCAAAACCTGAATGGCATGTGAAGCAGGCCAAAAATGTATCAAATCGTGTTTTTTAGGAAAACTCTCCAAGGAACAGATGGGACCATGGAGGCAGCCCCTGAAAAGGTGAAAAAGACTTTGAGAACTGGACAAGGAACCGGTAAAAGTTGTCCTAAGACAACTTAGGACCATGGTGTCCGCAAACTATAGCTAACCAACTAGCCAGGATGCGATCCCTGGTCCCGAAACGAAATACACATTCCCAAGATGAGGAATTGTGTCTGCCTGGAAGGGAGACGCAGCGATGGAGGTGGCCTTGGAATGAGGAATGAAGGAAGGGACAAGTGAAATAAAACCTTTTGGGTGGGGGAAAATGAACAGGCATTCAGACGTTCCACAAATTCTTATCAGAGGCTTGTTAAACTGTTGGCACGGGGGCAGCAAGACGGCGGTAGCTCCTGACGGCAGGCAGCACACCGTCAATGCACATGACAAACGCTGAGTGCAGAAGCTGCCCCAAGGGACATATGGGAAGGACCCTGGAAAACATGCCCAGAATCTCTCCACCTGCCTGCAGAGCAAGCTTGGAGGTGAGTCAGTTGACCTGGTGGTCATCACCCACGGAGGCAAGGCACTCCCAGAGCACCACAGCAACCTCGGAGACAAGATTCAATAAAGGACAACCAGGAATAGGAGCGTGTTCTTCTGCCCTTTGGAATGGAAAGGATGGAGAGTCCACTGCCCCAAACCTGGTGACCTAAGTGACAGTGGAGCAGCTTTTCCTTAAGATATGTATTTATTGGGGCACCTGGGTGGCTCAGTGAGTTAAGCCTCTGCCTTCGGCTTGGGTCATGATTTCGGGGTCCTGGGGTCAAGCCCCACATTGGGCTCTCTGCTCGATGGGGAGCCTGCTTCTCCCTCCCCCTCTGCCTGCCTCTCTGCCTACTTGTGATCTCTGTCTGTCAAATAAATAAATAAATACAAATCTTTTTTTTAAAAGATTTATTTATTTGAGAGAGAAAGAGAGAGCACACAAGCAGGGGGAGGCAGAGGGAGAAGCAAAGTCTCTGCTGAGCAGGGAACCAATACAGGACTCGATCCCAGGACCTCAAAGGCCAAAGGCAGATGATCAACCGACTGAGCCACCCAGGCGCCCCACAGAATAGCTTTTTATACGAGCATTTGAATAAGATGGACTGGCTGGGTGCCATTTTAGGCACATAAGATTTGGAATTCTGCCCACCTAGGTTCCAACTTCAGACTTTCGTGTAGACTATCTGAATGGTCCTGATTGGTTGCGGCATCTTTCTCCTGCCTGTGGGGTCTCTTCATCTGAAGAATATGAACAGTAATACCTTCCACCTAGGTCTGAGGTGAGAAATACGGGAATGCATGAGGCGATTTTATAAAATGCCTACTGAAGGCGCTGGCATACAGCAGGCGACTGTCAGCGCCTCTGAGACATACCCAATACCTAGACACCCTCTCCTCCCACCTAAATTTCTGAATAAGCTGGGAAATAAAATGCAAGAATAAAACAGAGGCCAAATATCAACTTGATTGCTGATTATCTACTGCTGTATAACAAACCTCCTTAAAATTTAGTGGCTTGAAAATGATATTTATTGTGCTCATAAAGCTGCCATTTGGACAGGGCTGAGCAGGGACAGCTTGTCTCTGCTCTATTCACATCGGTCTGAGCCGCCCAAAGGTCCAGGGCTAGAATCAACCCCAGGCTCCATCACTTCACATGCGGGGCAGCTGGGACTTGTGGCCAGGACCAGGCTACCTGTCGTCTCCCCGTGCTGGCTGGGTTCCATGAGCAGGCATCCTCAGAGGCCCAGGTGGAAGCTGTATTGCCTTTTATGACTCAGCCTTGGGGTTCACATGGCATCATTTCAGTCATTTTCCTTGTCCTGCCCAGATGTAAGGCAGGGGAAGACAAAGACTCAAACTCTTGACGGAGGAGAATCAGGATCGCATTTGAAGAAGGACACGGAGGGCATGGGATGTATATTGGTGTGGCCCTCGCTGGTTAACCCACTGATAGAAGCCCACCAGTCAGTTACAGGGGAGGGTTTAATAAAGCAACTATTTACAAGGATGGGGGAAGAACTGGGGAAAAGCATCAGACCTGGTTACACTGGGTGCTGTCACTACACCTAGGCTCGAAGAGGGAAGGGGAGGGAGTGGCTGGCTGAGAAAGTCACAAACTCCAGTTAAGGGTACAGCTGCCTGATGACAGCAGGCGTGGGAATAAATACCCCAGCCTTACTCTCCTAATTGCTTCTGACCTCGTTGAAGACCTTCCCAGTCTGAAGCCAGAGGACAAGCATGCAGTTTGTTTGTTTGTTTGTTTGTTTTTAAAAGACTTTATTTATTTAATTATTTATTTGACAGAGATCACAAGTAGGCAGAGGCAGGCAGAGAGAGAGGAGGAAGCAGGCTCCCTGCTGAGCAGAGAGCCCGATGTGGGGCTCGATCCCAGGACCCCGAGATCATGACCTGAGCCAAAGGCAGAGATTTAACCCACTAAGCAACCCAGGCGTCCCAGGCATGTAGTTGAGGACGCAACTAAGAACAGAGAAGGGAGGACCTCCAGAAGCAAACAAAAGCCACCAGGCACAAAATCCATGTTGGAATCTCTGGGTTTTGGAGGGGTTGCTAAGTGAATCCACTCTCTTCCAGTCTCCTAATCACAAGCTAGGACCAGCCCATTGGGAAGAGGTTTGCATCTGCAGAACAAGTACATTTCCCTGGGCCCACTGCCTCCTACTACTGGTCCTGTGGAAGAGGAGGAGGAAAAGGCCCCAACAGTCTCCTCGGCTACATAAGTCTAAACAGAAACGTGGACAGGTCACCCACTGGACAATTCACTCCACCACTCTGGAGGCCTAAGGGACGCCGGGGGTGCTGTTTTTGTAATAGGAGAATTCCCTCTCAAGAAAATGGGGTAGGGGCACCTGGGTGGCTCAGTGGGTTAGGGCCTCTGCCTTCAACTCGGGTCATGGTCCCGGAGTGCTGGGATCGAGCCCCACATGGGGCTTTCTGCTCAGCGGGGAGCCTGCTTCCCTTCCTCTCTCTCTGCCTGCCTCTCTACCTATTTGTGATCTCTGTCTGT